>NC_056500.1:14526181-14569979 GCF_014905685.2 Nematolebias whitei
TTTTCTCCTGTAACTCAGTTTTGTTATTTTGCACAAAAATTAAATGCAAATAAGAGTCTGGCCCTTGGTCGCCCAGTGTGAAATGGAACACGAGAGCAAAAACAAAACTAAACACGATGGTTGTGAAAATCAGTCATGAGCCTGTTGAGAACTGCCTGACAGGAAGTGGTCAAAAGAAAGAAAAAAAATTGACCTTAAAAAAGGTTGCTCCTGCAAGGTGAAAAACCAGATTACTCATTACCAGAGACTTTGTTCAGCTTTTGATTTGTCGGGCTCAGACTAAAGTGTGTTGTGCCTTTTGGTGAGAAGTGCTGACAGACATTTCCACTGCAGCTCAAATTCTCAGCAGAGTCAAAAATCTCTGTTGTTTCTCATTTTGGGGCCTTGTTCAGAAGAGTAAATTAAAAGAGCCTTGGTGTGTCATACTGCAGACAGATACAGTGTTTATCTCTCACCACATCAAGATAAAAACTTTTTAGTTTTGACCACAGAAGAAAGGCACGTGATAACTTGTGGTTAATATCTGTATGTGTAATTACACTGAGGGTTAAATTTTTTTCATACATTAAAACAAGAATATAAAAGTTATTATTACCTTATTAAATAAAAACAATAAAAATAAAAAAAGTCACAATTCTAAATGTCAGCATACACTGTAATGCACTATTTTTAAATGTATTGTGTGCTTCTCTTCTTTTACTTAATTTTACATATTGTTTTTCTGTTGCAGGATATTCATAGAAAACTATAAGTTATTTATCATTAAGTTTCTTTAAAGGAGAATGATTGAAACTTTTTTGTTGTTATGATTGAGCCTACAAACCTTTTTTTCTTTTTTATCATTAAGTTGCAGCAGTTGGAATGAAATACAGATTTATTTTACATGTAACAACTCTTTTCACAAATCATGCCTTTTGTGGCAGGAGAATACGGCTTGTCATGTCTCAAAAATCAAAACCGAAGAGTAGTCTGTGAAAAAAGATACATACAGAGCTGGTTTCATGGCACAAATTCTGGCTAGACCACATGGGTTCATATCTCCAACTATTTGATGAGTTTTTTATTGAGGAGGTTTTGCAGGGTGCTGCTCTTGGGGGGAGGCTTTGGTAAACTCCAAGACTCCAAGAGTTTTACTTAAAACTTCCACATTAGGACAGCGCAAGTTGATTTGAGCAGCACCATTTATACAGGCGGTTCAAAGTGCTTTAAAAGTGCATTTCAATTACATTAAAAGAAAAAATTACAATAATAAAAAGAAGATCAATTTAAAAATTACATTTCACTTCCATGAAAAGCTGTAACTGATGAAGACCTTTCAGGGTCTTATACAAAGAATACAAGGTTTTTAAAATCCAACTGGGGCCAGTCAGTGTTGGACTGGGACAATAATCCAGGCTGGAAATTTGATACCATCCAAGGTGACCACCACCCAATTCACGTAAACCACAAAGACTAAGTTGAGCGCACTTTGAATGCATGGCAGGGGCAGTTCTAGGATCTGACGTTTAGGGTGGCTTAGCCCTCAGTAGCTATGTTTACATGCACAAAATTCTTTTATCGGATTGAAATATATTCGGATTAAATATTCTAAATGTGTCGTTTACATGGGCACAATCCGTTCATGACGAGCATTTACATCCAGCGGGCTTTTATTCAGAATGCGCAGAGTGATAAACTTTCCTTAAAAAAAAACACAGAAGAAGTTCTACTTCCATGATGAATGTAAACAAACCTGAGAGCCCAAAATGGACCTGCAACAGGTTTTAATGATGGTGGAGACATTTCCCTGATTGAGCTACAGATAATACAGATCATTTTGAGCTCTTTCAAAGTTTTTAGTAGAAATGTTGTGTAGCTCGCAGACCAATTTTGCTTCCCCGACATATTAGCATCTAGCCAGGCAGAAATACGTGAGGTTGACATAGGTCGCACATGCGCAGTCGGGTCAGTTTTCCACGATCAGAATAAAATGATCAGATTAAGTGGTTACATGCACACCATTCAGATTATGAATCTGCATAAACCACCCCTCTCATTTGGATTACAAATTCATTTGGATCGAGCTGAATCAGCTCAGAATAATTCAAATAGGGCGTTTACATGACACATTTTTATTCTGAATGGCTGTTTAATCTGATTGTTTATGTCCATGTAAACATAGCTAGTGTTGACAATGGCTCTTGGCTTGAACAGCGTAATGGCCATTAGTGTCAGAAGCATTTGTAAAGGGGGTGGGGGACATTGGTGGTGGTGGTGGTGGTGGTGGGGGGGGTCTGGGGGTCCTACCTCAGAAAAGTAAATGCCATTTCCTGCATTCTGATGTATTTTAATGAGTTTTTAAACATCTATGTTTACCTACATTGCACTTCATTCACTATGCACCACAAGAAGTAGAGCTAAGCTAGCAGTGTGCAATACAGATGCACTAGCTAAGATACAGGCACAGCGCTCAGCTGTACATAAGCCTAATAAACGCTTTGTACAAAATCACTTTAGTGTTAACTGATCATAATAAACAAAGACTAAATTCATGCAATCGGAAGTTGCAACATATCAACATTTAAAACACACAAAACAAAGCACAACTAGCTTTAAGCATTAACCTTTAAATTACAATTATGACAAAAAATGAAGGATTTACTGGCATTTACCTTCGTACAGACAAACATGTGTGGTACTTCCTGTTTATCATTGTTGTATTCAGGTGCTAATAGCTGTTGGTCAGGCTATTCTTGTTAACTCTAAAATAGTTATTGAATAGTTTACGTATGTAGGTAAAACTATGATAAACAAGCCATTAAAACCAGATATACCAGAATACAGGAAATGGCATCTATTTTATTCAAAATTTTCTGGGGGAGGACCCCCAGACCCCCCCCCCCCCCCCCCCCCCCCCCCCCCACAAACACACACATACACACACATTACAAATGCTTCTGACACCAGACGCCTCCGCATTGTTCAAGCCAAGAGCCATTGCCAGCATTGGGGGTTAAGCAGCTCCATAAAGGCATCTTCTGGAATTGCCTCTGATGTAAGTTATAATACATTATTTTAATAATGATAGGTTTTGATCTAAAGTAGGCCACTCTGAGGCATGAAACTCCAGTGTTGAAAATGAGTCCCACTCCGGCCCCGGCTGGATTGATCGACAGGTGGCGTCGAGGATCCAACTTGTGCAAAGAAGACAAAGAAAAAAAATCATAGATTTTACTGGCCTGTTTAAGAATGTCATCATTTATTCTATTTTGATTCCAAAATTATTCAATATTTTGGTGAGGTTTGAGGAATAAACTTCCTTTTATAATCCTAATGATGTTTTTTTTTCCCCCAGGGGTGATTAGTTAAAATTTAGGGGTGCTTGAGCACATTTATCTGTTTAACTTGTCATTTTATTGTGTTCTAATGGATTTTTTAATTCACTATTGTGTGCCTAGCTTTGTAACTTTATTTTTATACTTTATCTTACTATTTATTACTGATGTTCAGCACTTTGTTTCAGCTGTGGCTGGTGTTAAAGCCCTTCATAAATAAAGTTGATTAATTTTTTTCTGTTTTTCTGCATTGAGATGGAGGAAATGAAGTGTCCAGGGGGCATTCTTACTAGATGCCTGAACCACCTCAACTGGCTCCTTTTGATGTGAAAGAATACCAGATAACTGAACTTCTCACCCTATCTTTAAGGGAGTCCAGCCACCCTGCAGCATAAACTCATTTAGAACATCCTGATGCATGCTCAATAATCCAGGTAGAAAAATGTAAAGAAGTTCAATCTGGTCCTCTGGACATTCAAATTCACATTTTGAATGACCAGAGGACCAGATTGAACTTTTTTAGATAATTTAGAACACATTTTATCCACAGTATCATTATTTTGGTCACCACCCAAAGTTCATCACCATGAGTGTAGGAATGCAGACTGACAAGTAAACAGAGTGCTTCACCTTGCAGCTCAGCTCCTTTTTTATTACAATGGACCAGCCCAGAGTCTGCAATATTTTACTGCGGAAGTTGTGCCAATCTATTCATTGATCTCCTGCTCTATATTTCATAGAGGTAACATGTAACATTAATTATAAGTGGCCCAAGAATGGCGCCTTGAGGAACCCCACGTGACTCCCAAATGAAACACAGTACTCCCTTGTTTGTCTAGTAAGATATGAACCAATTCACAAGTCTCATACAGTCACAGGACTCCGCCTTGACTGGAGTCAACCCAGCTCAAGATTGCGCCCACAGCTAATCAACATTAGCCAGCACAAAAATTGCGACAACTCAGTCAATTCTTTTAGATGTTGAGCTAAAATGTTATGTTGTAGTAGCTGAAAGTAATTGTGCATGCGCGTAGCCAGGGGGGGTTCGGGGGGTTCGAACGAACCGCCCACTTTGCCAATGAAGTCCCACCTACAACTCCCGCGAGATATAGAACTGCGAGGTGAAGACGACGTTCACTCTGTCCTGGCTTGGAAGGCAACACGGTGGATTCAAACGGTAAAATTACATTGTGGTTTTTGTTTATGTTGTTAGAGTTAAGGAGTGGTACTGTGCCTTTAAGAGGATGACGTCTTTCATTCTTCTTCGGTGTTTTTTTTTTTTTTTTGTGTATGTTCGGGCGGGACTCGGGAGTACCGAAGTGTTCGTTCGTGTTTGGGATGAGTTCTGAATAGAAGACTGGACACACACGCTATTCCCCTCTCAGTGTGTTGCTCTTTCTCCACTCACAACCGCCTATTTGGTAACACAGATTTACCTCACACAGCAGTGTTTTAACTAGCTAGCTAATTAGCTTGTTTACACATTTGAAGTTATGTGTACCACCGCCAATGAACCAATCAGAGTAGTCCTACAGGTCCACTTTTTCTTCAAACGAACCGCCCCTCATAAAATCCTGGCTACGCCTATGTTGTGCCACCACATAGACATCTTGAGGTAGACATCTTGTGGTATGAAAATGTGCAGTCTTATTTTTAATGTTTGAATATAACAGTTTCAGCTCCATCATTTTTCAATATAAAACAATGTTTTTTTTTAAACTGTGGTGTGATAAGGCGGAGGGCGATATGCAAGCCTTCGAGAAATGCTAACCCTGTTGTAATTATATATTGTTTTAATCTTTATTGAAAGAATACAAAACAGTACAATAAAATGCAGTATACAGCAATGAAATAACAGCCGTCAGGGGGTTACAAATATTGAGACAATACTTTATAACAACATATTACATAAATACATAGAGAGCACATAAGGTGCAAGTTTTAATGGCCTTTGTATTGGTGGGATATTTAATAGTTTTGATATATTGTTTGACCTCATTTTCAAAAATGGAGATAAGTGTTTTTTTTTTATTAGTGTAACAACATTTGTGAATATGCCATTTGGCTAGGTATATATAATAAGATTAATAATATAGATTTTTTTATATATTTTTTTATCCATTGGTTAATCAATAAAGTCAAACAATACATGTTCAAAGCAAAGGAAAAGATCTTGTTCAATAAAAGTAGAAATCAAAATGCAAATACTTTTCCAAAATTGAGTCGAGAAGGGGCAAGACCAAAATAAATGAAAAACTTTGTTTGGGTTTCCTTCACAAATAGAGCTAATTATATTTATCCTTGTTAAACCGTTGTAAATAGATTTCTGGATGGGTAAAATCTGTGAATAATTTTAAATGATACTTCTCTTACTTTATTATTTATCATGTATCTAGTTGGTAAAGTCCAAATCCTTTCCAATCAAGGTTATTAATAAAGGCGTTCCAATAAGGATTCAAGGATTCAAGGTTCTTTATTTGTCATTCACACCTCATGTGGTACATGTGGTGGAGCGAAATTGTGTACACAGGATCCCAGTTACATCCAACAATAAAATGTAAAAGAAAAACAGTAATAAGATCTAAGATATGAACTAAGAAAAACATCAACTAAATATATATTAAGCACTAATAGCATAAAAACATTACGTCGAACAGCAGCACGAACATGAGTCTGTGTGAGCAGATGTGCACGAATGAACACAGCAACATGATGTGATTTTTTTTTTCACAGTCAAGTCAAGTCAGATTTATTTATAGAGCACATTTAAAACAGAAACTGTTACCAAAGTGCTTAACAAAAATATCACAACAGCAAATAAAAAGTAGCAAGATATATTTACAGCACATGGAATAAAAATATAAAACCAAAAACATAATTAGAAACAATGAAATACTAAATCAGATCACGTTGTGTCAAAAGTCAAGGAAATAATAACAAAAAGCATAAACTCAGTCAGAAACATTGAAATACTAAATCAGATCTGATGACCTTGTGTTAAATAGGAATAATATCAAAAGCATAAACAGAATCAGCATCAGTGATTATCCTGGTTAGATATTCATGAGTCTAACAGCCTCAGGGTAGAAGCTGTTCCTCAGTCTAGTGGTTCTACACTTAATGCTCCTTAACCTCCTTCCTGAGAGGAGCGGGGCAAAAAGTGTGCGTGCTGGGTGAGTGGGGTCCTTCATGATGCAGTTGGCCCTCTTCCTGCATCTAGAGGTGAAGATGTCTGTGATGGTGGGGAGACTGACTCCAACAGACTTCTGTGCAGCCTTCACCACTCTCTGCAAAGCTTTTCTTTCTGCAGCTGTGCAGCCTCCATGCCACATGTTGATGCTGGAGCACAGGTAAGGTACTAGGTACCATATATGGAGTTGACACAACATCTTTCTGAAATAGTGAGCGTATACAATGGTTGCTATTACGAGTTGAAGAGAAGCAGATTTGACCAATTTCAAGTTTGGTTGGATCAAAAGGTAATAGTGTTGGATTCTGTCCTGCTGTATTTCTAAGTAAAATAATTACTCCAGTAGGGATTGCATTTATTACAATATTAAATTTGCTAATAGGGATCATAATGTTATATTTTATGACACATTCTTGATATGACATCAATGATCCATCAGAGTTGGGCAACTGACGAGCTAAAACTATGTTGTGAGTAAACCAGTTAGGGTAAAATAAGGATTTGTTTTTATGTTAGATGCCTTTATTGTTCCAAATATAATATCTGTGTGGGGAGAAATTATGCTTGTAAATCAATGACCAAGAGAGAAGCATCTGTTTATGACAACTGGATAGTTTTGAGGGGACTTTTTCAACATTATAACTGCAAAATAAAAATAAATAATTATGTTAGATATGCTTGCCTATAGTCAAACGGAAACGTGATTTGTGATGACGTAAGTCTGGCGCCACCTAGCGATCAAGTGGCGGCTGTGCAGCGGATGGAGGGTTTGGACGTACACAGCAGAGAGGTCACCACGGTGCTCACCCGCAGGACCTCAAACAGCTCCTCAGTTAGCTGTTTGCTATTTGTCCCTGGGCTTCAGGCTGTTTTTCAAACTTTAAAAGCCCCGTGAACCGCCCCGTCATGCCGGTGTTTTCTTTATAACATCCCTGAAAATGCTCCATGAGTATTGGTCGGTGCTAGAAGATGGCGGAGTCGGATGGTGGCGATTTTGCTCCGAAACATTTGCAGAGCAGGTGGGTGTGCCTGAGCTTCTTCAAGATGTATTTCATTATACCGATGTCTCCGACGCGGCAGCGTCCTCGGCTCTTTAACCACCCCGAGAGGGCGTCTCGCGGCGCTGCTTTTCAACGCAGGAAACACCGAGGCTTGCTTTGTTCAGGCCTCCGGACACCGGGTCAACGTCAGCCTTGAACGGAATATTTCTTTGTTGAACTAAAATAAACTTTTTACAGTAAATTTACCCTTTGTGAGATTAAGATTATGTTTTGTTAGATGCGATAATAAACAACAAAAAATATGTAAAATATGCAAAGTAAGATTATCGGCACGAATAAGGTTGAGTTTCTGCACTGAAATAAGTCATTATTTTTCTTTAATTGTAAATGCAAGATACGTTTAACTGGTTGCTATTATCAGGTAATATAAGTGCATTTGAATATGAGTGTGATACAAATGTTATTTTTTTAATTTTGAAAACTGGAAATCGAGTTAGGATCTTGTGAAATCATTTATTTCCAAAACGACTCCATTGTCATTTACCTCTGTATGGCCTGTTTACTCTCAGATCTTGCATTATAAAATACATTGATCTAACAATACTCTTCCATCCTCTGACCTTCTGTCTTGCAGATGCATTTTCATCTTTACGTGCAGCGATAAAGTGCCCAAAAAGCTTTCTCCTTGTATTTGTGTCCTTGCTATGTATAGACACATTCTCACTAATGTAAAGGCTCTGCACACTAAATGCATTTCCAACTGACTGAATAACAAATTGCGTTAAATGTTCATTTGCTGGTCATCAGATACTCTTCCCCACGCATTGGCACCCTGCATAACACATTTATCCGTGGATAACTTCTAAATATAACGGGAAATGGATTGGATTTTGTGGAAATAAGGGAGAATATATGTCTAGTTTGGTCAGACAAAAAAGAAAATGCGTCATAAAACATGAGTTGTTATGAGAGCTTTCTTTTCTTTCCAGTATGGCTAACAAGAACAGCACCCTGCGCTGTACTTTCTCCGCTCCGACCCACAGTGCCACACTCCTCCAGGGCTTGTCGGTTTTACGGGCTCAAGGTCTGCTGCTTGACGTGGTGCTGGCTGTCAATGAGGAGCACTTCCAGGTCCATAAAGCAGTGCTGGCCGCTTGTAGTGATTATTTCAGGTTAGTCTTCAGCACAAGACCTGAAGATGTCCATTTATATTTTGAACTGGAAGCACTTAGCGCTTTCTCTTCTCAAGAGTAACTGAATTAAATCAATAATACATTAGAAAAGCACTGAATGCTTTCAGCTTGTTGTAAACATGTTTAAGTTTACACTGCTCTGTATTTTATGTTTTAAACAAAATCGACAACACAGAAAAGCAGTACTGAATATAATTTTACATAATACATACAAAGTGTGATTTGTATGAATAGTTTTAAAAAATGGAGACTGAGAAGTAGGGGTGCACGATAAATCGTCCGTCTGATTTATCGGCACCGATTTCCTTAATTTTCGGAAATCGTCCGATACTTACATGAGAAATCGATTTTTACCAATTTTTTTGTTTTTAGTTTTAACAACAATTGTCTGAACTTCATTTATATTTCAGAGCACTACCTCATGGCCAGTTAAAGCAAGTTTGTATTGTTTCTAGGATATTGTTCAAGGGTATGTTTTTCAACAAAATAATATTGGAAAATTGAAGGTGCATTGTCACCTTTTAACACCGGACAGTGTCGATTATAAAACAAAATCGGTATTGGCCAAAATCAGAATCGGCAGGTCAGACTTTTTAGAAATCGGTGATCGGCCAGAAAATTTGCAATCGGTGCACCCCTACTGAGAAGGCTTTAAATCGTCATTTATTAAACAAATAGAAAAATGTGACATAATGCAACACAGAATGCTTATTTGTGGTGCTACAAACATTCTGACATGATCATGAAAGAGAATTTATGTTTTTGTTTTGAAGAAGTTTTCGAAGAGTTGTAAACTAACTAGTCTTTCCATCCTCTTGTGTTTCAGGGCTATGTTTACAGGAGGTATGAGGGAGTCCAACCAAGATACCATTGAGCTGAAGGGTTTGTCTGCTCGAGGGCTGAAACATATCATCGACTTTGCTTACAGTGCAGAAGTCACTTTAGACCTGGACTGCATTCAGGATGTCCTTGGAGCTGCCGTGTTTCTGCAGATGGTTCCTGTCGTGGATCTCTGTGAGGAGTTCCTTAAGTCGGCAATGAGTGTCGAGACCTGCCTGCACATAGGGCAGATGGCCACTACGTTCAGCTTGTCTTCCCTCAAAGAGTCAGTCGATGCCTTCACCTTTCGTCACTTCCTCCAGATCGCAGAGGAGGAGGACTTTCTGCACATTCCCAAGGAGCGCCTCGTCTTCTTCCTTAAAAGCAACAAACTAAAGAACTGTAACGAGATTGACCTCTTCCACGCCGTGATCAGGTGGCTCCGGCACGACGAGTCTCGCCGGGTTCAGGCTAGCAGCGTCCTCTGCCACGTGCGCTTTCCGCTCATGCGCTCCTCGGAGTTGGTGGACAGTGTTCAGACAGTGGACATCATGGTGGAGGACGTGCTGTGTCGTCAGTATCTCCTCGAAGCCTTCAATTATCAGATCCTTCCCTTCCGACAGCATGAAATGCAGTCCCCACGGACGCTCATTCGCTCTGACACTATTTCACTCATCACATTTGGTGGGACACCATACACTGACAACGACCGCACTGTGAGCACCAAGGTGTACTATCTCCCCGATGCCGCTTCCCGCCAGTTCAAAGAGCTAACTGAAATGGAGGCGGGCTGCAGCCATGCTTGTGTTGCTGTACTTGACAACTTTGTGTATGTTGTAGGCGGACAGCACTTACAATACCGCAGTGGGGAGGGGGCGGTCGACAGCTGCTTCCGCTATGATCCACACCTGAACCAGTGGCTGCGCATCCAATCCATGCAGGAGGCCCGCATCCAGTTTCAGCTCAATGTGCTGCAGGGACAACTTTATGTCACAGGAGGGCGCAATCGTTCAGGCAGCCTGTCATCTGTGGAGCGCTACTGTCCAAGAAAGAACGAGTGGTTTTACGTTGAACCGTTAAAACGCAGGATTTGGGGTCACGCTGGTACTTCCTGTGGAGAAAAGCTGTACATCTCAGGAGGTTACGGCATCGCGTTAGACGACAAGAAAACACTTCACTGCTACGACCCAACATCAGATCAATGGGATTTTAAAGCCCCCATGAATGAACCTAGAGTGCTGCACACCATGATCAGCACCCCACGTCGTGTTTACGCTCTGGGCGGTCGAATGGACCACGTGGATCGCTGTTTTGACGTGCTGGCAGTTGAGTATTACATTCCAGAAAACGACCAGTGGACTACCGTCAGTCCTATGAGAGCAGGGCAGTCCGAGGCGGGCTGCTGCTTACTGGACACAAAGATTTATATCATAGGAGGCTACAACTGGCACCTGAATAATGTCACAAGCATTGTCCAGGTGTACAACACAGAGACAGACGAGTGGGAAAGGGATTTGCACTTTCCAGAATCATTTGCTGGCATTGCTTGTACACCAGTTATACTTCCTCAAAATACCATACAACGTTAAGCATCTGACCTTCACTGTGAAAACTTTGATTCCAGCTGCTCTTTGTGAGCCGACCATTGACTCAACTGAAGGTGTGAAAATCATAAATGCATGTTTACGTCCACATGGACAAATGACTCACATTACTCAGTTTTGTTCATTTCCAGCCTTGTTTTGGAACGCATGTGTATTAAGTTTTTTTTTAATGAAAACTGACAGGTTTTTATTTAATGAGTAACTGTTGAGCAGCAAATGGCTATATTTGATTGGAAAAAGTGTTTTTCAGTCTAATTTAAAGCTTGAATGGGTTATTCATCTATTATTGCATAATTTGTAATATTATGGTTTATTGAACCAGAAGTGAACTGGCTCAAGAATGTCTTGTTTATAGCACTTTCTTTTATAAAAGTTAAAAGTTTATCTTTAAGTGTTTTATTTATCAATCAAGGGCTTTTAAGTTATATAGCACAAATGGATTTTGTTCTATCATTTCATCATGGTTAGTGCTTCTTACAGGTTCAGCATATAAAAAAATTAATATCTTGATTTTACCGTTGCTTTTTTAATTTAATTTGTATTATTCACATCGCTAAATTGTACTGTGTATGTCACCACAGATTTATTAATCAATAAGCCACATATCAACACTTAATAACTGCACAAAAAATGAGCATTGAATGTGTTATTGGTTTGAATGAAACATTATGCTGTTAAGAGTTATTTTTAGTCTTGATAATGTCCGTGTTTCTTGAACTGAACACTTGAAACTTTTTTTTTTCTTAAAGTCAAATCAGTGTGGACCTCTTAAGGCAGCTACATAATTAATGTCTGTGTTTTTAATGGAAAATAAGCTTTATTTTGTGTTGAAATTAACCAAAATTTAACATTACTGAACAAAATTTAGAACAAACTTTTAATTTTAATACCTACAAATCCCAAAGGCGTCTTTGCCCCACTTGTGTATTTTTTCCCATTTTCTTTTGTTTTGTTCAGTGTATTTTGTCAAACATTTAATATTTATTTTTGATCAACCTATTGAGGTTTACCTGATGCACATATATTTTTTTCCTTTTGAATATGACCTACATGATGGTGACCATTTTCCTCTTCCAAAATGTTTTTTGTCTGTCTGCCTTTATGTGTCTTGTTCTACCTGTACTATGAAAGCACAATATATTGTTGAAGTGCAATACAACAAAAATCTGTACTCAGTGGGGAATGTATACTATTTGTGTCACTTTATTTTTCATTAAAGGTGTAATATGCTTAAAAATGAAACCTGTTGGAGTGTATTTTTTGTCTTTGTTTGGTGGAATGACATACTTTGAGACTAACGTGCCACATGGGATTAAAAACTATTAACACGTTACAAAAGGCATGACTGTTCAGCAAAGCTTCTGCCTGAAATAGGTTCACCTGTAACAATTGTTATAATCTTAATGTTCTTTTTTTGGTTACATTTTCTAATTAAAGGTGCTACTGAAACAAATTGGTAACTGTGAAGTTTAGGCTCTTGTTTGGGGTGAGGAGGGCTTGCCTTTAATCTGTTGGTATTTTTTCTCACACCTTGAACAATCATTTTGTTTCATGTATAAGCAGAAACCTTGTTTGATGCAAAGACATTTTCAGTTCCCAGAATCTAAAAGGACTTTTTTAAAAAGAGAATGCGTGCATTTCATTAGCGAATTCAGTTAGGATTAGGAAATATTTAAAGTTGTGTTTTTGGCTAAGTATGACGCTCTCTTGCTCGTTGCAAAATTTGCAACAACAAATACATCTATTGTTGCAGTTTTAGAAAAGTTATGTTATTTAATGTTAAAAATGGCAATGCAGGTGTTGTAGTTAACATAAAACGTGCAAAGCTGCACTGTATTTAATTTATCAGGTCACTTTCTACCTGGACAATGTTTTCTGGCTGATGATTTTATTCCACTAGATGTGAATACCCTTTTTATGTATTTCTTTATGCTACTATTTATAACAGGCATCTAGGGCACACGATTCCCCCTGTGGTGAGTCTTATTTTATCTGGAGCTCACCCTGCCTCAAACTCTGGCAACAGTGGGAGCAGAGAGCGGCAACATCAATAGGCACGTTGAGCGGACGTCGTGACGACAACCGCAGGCCCTCGCGCTGCGCGTAGCGTAACATTCCATTGAGAAGAAGAGGGGAAAGATGGCGTCCTCTAATAATCCTCGCAAATTTAGCGAAAAAATCGCTTTGCATAACCAGAAGCAGGCGGAAGAGACGGCCGCCTTCGAGGAGGTGATGAAGGACCTGAACATCACCAGAGCCGCGCGGGTAAGCGCTCTCGCAGCCTGGCTGTTTACATTCGGCGAGCTGCTGTGTGGCACTGCGGAGATACAGAAACATTAGGTTGATAAATTGTTTAAAGTTCTCGTTAACGTCCTCGACTGCAACAGTTCGACATGGACAGGTTTCCAATTATGAACGCGCACGCTTGTGTTTATTTATTATTTATTTTTCGAATACGAGTGCAACGTTAATTAGCTTTTGGCTAGCTCGCTGTGAATATGTGCACCTGTTTCTCGCTCTGCTGTCTGGGTCTGCTCCGAGCTGCCACAGCACGCTGTCGTTTGTTTACGGGCGCACGAATCACTGCATAACATGTATGAGGCAGTCGGCAGCTAGACAGCGAACCCTGACTGAGATCTCTGGCAGGGCTGAGGCAGCTTTGGTTAGCCAATCAAACGTTAACCAGCTTCACAAGCCGTGGATTCCCTCCGCCCCCGGTGTTGTGCTGAGAAAAGTACCCCTGTCCCAGGAAACGCGTTTCAAGGCAGCCGTGTTCCTTTATCATGAGTGAAAGTGATAAATGATATATTTACTATTTTTTTCTCTCTATTTTAACGACTTAGTTATTTGCAATAATTTCATTTTGAGATATAATAATCAAGTGATGTACATTTATTACAGTAAATCGACAAGGGCTGCACAATATTTAGCAAATTTATCATCATTGTAATATCAGTCAATATCAGGGTTGTAAATATATTTCAAGTACCATGCCTTTTTCTTTCTGCATGCTAATAATAGATGCTGGAAAATGCCCCCACAGCTAAACAACATTAGCCAGCACAAAAATGGCTACACGGTTACCAATGGTTAAACTCGAAAATAAACCACAATGGGGAATTTTTCTAAATGTAATTTCAAATTTTCTATTTCAAATGCTTCAAAAATGATGCATAGTTTGTTTTTAATAATTTAATAATATGATAATAATATTCAGTGATTTATTTCATGACCTGGCGACAAGTATGCTTGTTTATTGTTTAAAAACTCAATTCTTGTTTGTCTAGAATTATGACATTGGCCATTTCAGTCCGATATTTTAGAAGGGAAAAGCCTGACCTTTAAAATGAAGCCAAACTTATATGAAGGGATTTCCCAAGGCAGCAGGCAGAGAAAAAAAAGTACAATTTCTTAGGAAATTATTAAGAATACAAGAGAGAGTTATTTCTGAAGATTTACCTGAAAATTACAATTTAAAGTTAGATTAGGACGGATATTTGGTATTTTATGTACTGGGATTGCTAGATGGTGGCTTTATGGACTACTTTTTGTGCAAATCTCCATTTCTTCAAAAATCTATATTTTCACTTATTTTGCTATGCAGCCTGTGCACATTCTGACACATTTTGCCATATCTGTTCAATCCAGTAGACTTTCACTGGTTTAGATGATAGTGATGACTGAAGAGAAAATGTTGATTTATTGCAATTGATACAATCATTGCAACATTAAACAGTAAAGATGGATGGGAAAGGTGAAGCACAAACACCTGTCTCCACCCTCATCTGTCCCACTCTGGGTCCTAGAGCAAGGAAGGCCCTTAACCCACATCATCTTCTCCCCTGGGCACCCTAGATGGCAGCTCCCTGCTCCACACAGTGGTTGTGGTAGCTCGGTGGTCTGCGGTTGCGTCACGAAGGGCATCTAGCATAAAAAACAATTTCCAAGTCTTTGCGTGAGTTAGTTCACTGTGGTGACCCCTGAGGAAGGGAGCAGCCAAAAGAAAAGGAAAGTTTAAAAAAATCACACATTGCGGCTTTTTCTAATATTGTGTAGCCCTACTACACGGAGCTTTTTAGTTGGTCTCGGTAAAGCAAGTGAATTTTGTAGTTGTATGTATTTTTTTTTCCTATAAAAAAATAAGGGGTGTACTTCTGGCACCAAAAATGTCACTCGTGCATATATAACAATAATATTTCATCAATATTCATATGAGCTATATAAATAAAATTGACATTTCAATTATGCCCTTAAGGGTACTGAAAATCGGGAGAACCTACGTGCTTTTGGTTTTGTAGTAACTTTATAAGTGAAAACAAGTGCCTTGAAATGTGCTTCCAGTGATGGGGGTGGTTTTCACAGCAGGGTGTTAATTTATTTAATTTTTTAACTGTTTCATCCATGACAGCTGATCCAAACAATAATAAGATTTACACATATTTTAACTGTAATTCAGTGCCTCATGTTGTTTTTATTTATTTAATTGCATGTAAAGATACACAATTTAAAAAAATCCTTTTTATTTTGTATGTACTATGGATTATTTTTAACTTAAGTAAACTTTAATATAGATAGTTACTTTTCTCCCTCACAATGTAAGAGACTAGTGCACGGGAAAGCCGAGTAAGAAAGTGGTCCATTTCATTATTTTGATGGGAGTCTATTACAAGTCTATTACTTGTCTATTACAAGACCCTGGCAGAAATGGCCATAGACACGAGCCACTTCATTCCTCTCAGCTATAAGCACATGTTTAAAATAAGAAGGTTTAATTGAGCAGGAAGCGCCGCCAACATACAAACTAAATAAATAAACTGACTGAGTCACCTCTTTGAGCCATAATGATGCCAGGAAGTGTTTTTGTTAATTGTTGATTTGTTTGCTGGAAATGATGCACACACATTAGGTTACAGTACACCAGTCTAAGTTGTACTGTTGTTTACTGCAGGAAAAGAAAATAATAAACGACACAGTTTTATGGTGTTTGCCTGATTTCCTTGTGTTGCCATACAGACTTCCATCTGTTACGTTACTTCCGATCATCATCAGTGTGATTGCAGTTGTCCTTGGTGTGCAAGCATTACTGTTGTTTTTAATTACATACATGACTTTGTGGCCAAGTTTTGTATTAAGACACAAAGTTAATGAAACTGCCTTGTGTGTTACATAAAAAAAAGTCAATTTGTAATTACACCAGTCATCAATCAGGTCTCATTCACATCAGCTGGTTTATTATTCAAGTAACTTTTCGTAACATTGTCATTGTCTGCCTCTTCATTGTTCATAAAAGCCTCATTTGACTGCTGTGTCATGTTACATCTTTCAGTTAATAAATTCATTAATCATTGTAGACATCATCATTCATTTTTAGCATTCTTCTTTATGTATCGGATCAGTCATTCTCTCATGCTTTCATGCAATTTTACTTTGCACAGTTGCAGTTACAGAAGACCCAGTATTTGCAACTAGGGCAGAATCGTGGACAGTACTATGGAGGCTCACTGCCCAATGTCAATCAGATTGGAAATGGCAACATTGACCTGCCTTTTCAGGTGAGCCCTTAGCCTCTTGGCAATGGTTTGTTGCAGATCAGTGTATTCCTGTCAGCTGTTGGTGAATGTTGGACACACATGGGTTATAGGTGTTTTAAATATTGTTGAAAATTTAGATCAAAACAGGCTCTATACATTTCTTTAGAGGGTTTGCTGGCTTTTCTTCGGCTGTGATAACAGTAGGACATAGCTGCAAATTCCACCAAGTTTTATTAAGGCTTACTAGTGACAGAAGAGACATTTTACAGGTTTTCCTTTTCTTTAGCATTCTAATTTATTTCTGCAAATTTTAAATTACACCATTGCTTGTCATGGCTTTCCATCTTTAAATACATTTGCCAACTCAAACATCAATATGGGGGGCCCATGGCTTGACTCATTTTGAAGTGAACACATTTGCACCATTTTTCCTAATAATGAGTTTGGCTCTGCGTATTAGTGCTTTTCTAGCCTGATTCATCTGGTGTGTTCACTCTAGAACTCTGTGCTGGATACCAGTCGGACAAATAGACACCACGGGCTGGTGGACCGCGTTTACCGTGACCGGAACCGCATCACATCTCCTCACCGCCGCCCTCTGTCAGTTGACAAACACGGTCGCCAAATATCCTTTCTGATGAACGATGTGCTAATCCTAATGTTTTATGTTGGGTGTTGCTTTGGTGGAATTTTAATAATAATAATAAAAAACAGCTTCATATCTGTTTCTAGAGATTCTCCATCCCAGTATTTTTTTTGTCAGAGTTATGTGATATGACACGTTAGTCAGGGACTATTTTCAGATCAAATCTGACCAGATTGTGACAATTTTTTGTCTTTGAGTTTTTATTTGCATCAGTAGAGGTAAATACAGTTGAAAGAAAAAATGACAGACGAGGAACACTAGTATTAGCTGATTTAAACTACTTTGACTGATCAGGTGTTAGAATAGATCATCCAAGAGAGGAATGAAAATAAAGATTATCAATGATTATTTTTTTTAAATCTCTGCTTTATTACCCTTGACTAGATTCACATTGATAGCTGTCCTTACAGCTCAGTTTACCTCTCCCCACCGCCAGACACTAGCTGGAGAAGGTGAGCCATCTCGTTGGTCCATTTGCCAATACTACAACCAGCGCACACACTTTCCTCACTTCCAAAACTTAAATGAAACAACTTTGAACCGACTGGTTGATATAGAAACGTCAAAGCCCGACAGCCACATACTGAGCAGCATGATGACAAATATGGTTCAGTAACAGCACTATGATCTCCGATGCTTGAAAGTTAGCTGCTAGAACATTTTGCTAACATCTCATCTTTTTTAACACACGCAGGACAAATTCAGACTCCGCCTTACACCAGAGCGCCATGAACCCGAAGCCCCAGGAGATGTTTTCAGGGGGATCACAGGAGCTGCAGCCTAAACGAGGTGAAGAGGCATCCAGTTACAAAGACACAGAGACTCTTTTATTTATTCATGTGCACTGTGCAAATCCAGCCAGCAAACAGTGAATGACATAAAAGGGTTGATGTCACATACAGGCAGATTCTACTGCGTGGTGAAATATTTATAGTGTAAATGGATACTGATCTGCAAAGAAGTGTTTCAGCATGCTAGCCCTGCACTCAGCAGGCCGTGGAGACATTTCTGAATAAAGCTCATTTACCTAGAGAGCATAATCGATAAACAACCGATTATTTATTGATTGTGCCTTTTTTGTGTGATGCTTTAATACAGTGAAGTCAAGATTAGCTGGTTTCCATTCAGTCTGTCTAGTGGTCACCTTGCTATTTTTAGACTTGAAGGAATCTGGTGCACAGCAGTACTATTTTCAGCTTGACTGGCTCAAATATTGATGACTCTTTTCTTTCCAATAATTTGAATTCTTTGTCTTGTGTTTTTCTGATTAGTGCTGCTGCTATCGGTGCCTGGGACAGAAAATTCAGAGTCTGATACAGACAAGGATGCTCAGAAACAGCTGTGGGATGACAAAAAGGTACAAATGAGGGACTGCAAAGTGTACTCATCAGTATGTGAATTGTGGCTCATGTTTACATTATCTTCTCAGGATGACGCATCAAAGCCTAATGCATGTGATGTCCCAGGAATCAAGTGAGGTTTTTTTTGTTTGTTTAAAGTTTAATTATTCATTAAAGTGAAATGTCAATGAAGAATAGCAGCCTGTAGGCAGCAAGGTTGAACAAAGATCGCTGTTTGGTGTACTGCAAAGCATATATCACCAGTTACAGTGGTGATAGACCAAAAGGGATTTATAATTCCCCCCAACATAAGACAAACTATAATGATTTCATCAAATTAATATAACTAACAAGTGGCTGGATGAGGTGTCATTTTCATCTCAACAGAACTAGCACCTGAATTAATAATTTTATTATTCCACTGCATTCAATATTTCACAGTGGTATTGATCACCAGGAAATGCAGTCATCAAAAACAAAAAAAACAACAACAAATAAATAAAAACTGTCGTACGCTTTTCTATTCCATTAGCATTTTTAAATGTAGGTGAATTGGCGTTTTTCAAGATCAGCTCAAACTGCAATCACATATTCTGTAAAGTTTAAAATACATCAATATATACTTTTTTTATATAATCTTTGTCAGAGCACATGATTAGTTTCCTAATTTAGAGAATACTTTAAGATATAATGAAGCTGCAGATTTTTAAAGTACGGTATATCTCAGACAGTTTAGACCATATCAATAACATTTGCCAGCATGTATTTGTTTCTGTTTTCAATTTAGGATTATATAAGACCATAAACACATTTTCAAGGTGGTCAGTTTCTTCAGTTTTGAATTTTATTTATTTATTTGTTGCAGGAGCCAGCACCTAATAATAAATTAGCAAAGGCTTATTTGTTTCTTAGCTTGTAAATGTTTTTTTTTTAACTCCTGAAATCAACCAAGACAATATCATAATTAATTCTGAAATAACATAGCTAAATTGATTGTATTGTTCAGAAGCTTTTTTTTTAATGACTGAACAATTGTTTATTTTCTTTTTTTGTCTGTTTAGTATATTTCCATCACCAGACCAGGAGTTGAATCCATCTGTAGTTCCAGCTGCTCACAACACTGGTGGTTCTCTGCCAGACCTGACTAACATCCAGTTCCCACCTCCGCTTTCCACTCCACTCGACCCTGAGGACACCGTGTCCTTCCCCTCGCTTAACTCCGCCAACAGCACGGGCAGCCTGACCACAAACCTCACCCACCTGGGCATCAGTGCTGCCAGCCATGGTAAAAACCAGTCTTTCATGTGTAAAAGTTGCAGCAGATTTAGTTTTATTCAGTAGAACAAGTAGTAGTAGAATTCAGTAGAACTTTTATCTGAGGCACAAATGATTACAAAATAAAATGTGTACAGCACAATATCAATATTCTCAAAATGTTATTAACAGGATACAATAAGATGCTGTCCTGCATTTTCTTTACTTTCTGAACACTCAGCTTTTCTGAGCTTCTGGTCAGTTCGGCCCGACAACATAAGTCACACGCTGCCCATCGTTTTAGAATCTGACTCACCGGATGTCATCTTCTGCTCTTGAGCTGACTCCGAAGGAAACTCTCCTCTTTGTTGACTTCCTGATTTTTATGTTATAATTTCTTCTTTACTACTGAAGGTAAGATTTTATGCTCCTGCTGGGTTAGGGCTCATGTGGGTTTCTTGTTTACAAGCGATGGTAGAAAGGAGCAGGAAATGGACCGACAAATTGAGCTATGGCGTGCACATAACAGACACATGCAGCAGATGGCTGAGCAAGCTATATACTGTAATTGAAACGCTGAAGACGTTTATATTTTGGATTTATGATAGCAAGGGTTCTGCTCTTTGGCATCGGCGGGGCTCTGTTTTATCAACTGGAAGAAGACATCGGCAGCAGTTTCGGCCATGGCAAAGCTTCCGAGTCTGTGTTTGTTACGTGCTATGAGGACTCAAAATCAGTTGATTAACGAGCTAAACTGTAAGATGGAGGCGATTTGTGAGAATAGCAGGCCACCTGTGGCTTCTAGGACTCAACAGCATGTGGGATCAACCTTGAGGAGGCTCATAAAATAAATCAGTGAAGTGGAATACCCATAAATCTGGTCATTTTGGACTGAGAAAGTTCCAGCAGGACTCAAGGCTGACAAGAAAAACAGTCTGCCTGAAGAAAATCAACAATTGTGACTTATCTGAATCTGACTCTCCCATTTGGCCTCGGATACGAGCCGACTATAAAATTTCTCCGGTTCTGCCGGTTGACCAACATCTCATCAGGACAATGGCCTGTCTATCTGAAAGTGCTCATGGACAAATCTCAACGTTTTGATGTCAAATGCATATGTAATGTGTTTATAAATGTGCTTTCCGGGAGAGATTTTTTGATGTCTCAAATCGTGTCCTGATTGGACAAGATGTGAAGAGATCTTTTTTTGAAATACCACTATCCACCCTCATGGTTTTTGCCTTTTTCTATCTAAAAGTATTCTGATAAAGAATAAGGGGCCACGCTATGATAGCAGCAGCAACGTGCACTCCGCCCATCTTTCAGACGACTGCACGAACATAATTTCACTGTATCCCGGTAAAATGATAATAAAGCTCATTCTGATTCTGAAAATAAATTAATTATTAGAAATTTTCTTCCATTAATATGTGGTTGCAATCGTTTGCTCATTATTTGTCTCCTATCTTTTACACCTCTGAGTAGAAGTTGATTCTGACTGACACAAGAAAATCAGTCATGTTTGTATTAATTTCTTCTCAGGGATCCCCACTTCCTCTCAGCCTACCATGACTGTAACGGCTCAGCGCAGACAGCCTCCTGTGGTACCGCTCACCCTCACCTCCGAACTCCACCTCCAACAGTCTCCACAGCAGCTCTCACCCACCCTCTCCTCACCCATTAACATCACACAGGTGAATATATGCCTGAAGGATCACTTTTTTTTTGTCCCGAGTTGCCTTCATCACAGTAAGAGATTCAGTTAAAATGTTGTTTTTTGAAAAATGAACACGTCTTACTAATTTGTGTGCATCGTTGTGCAGATTGTGCAAGCTGAGACGCTAACCCTGGAACAGCAGCTTGCCCAGTATCCCCTGTTCAACCACCTGACGCCTCAGGCCCAGGCACAGCTCCTGAGTGATCTTCAGAAGCAGCAGGCTCTCCCACAGGGCATTCAGCTTATTGCTTTGCCAACCCCGGCCTCATCTGGGACAGCCACAGCAAGCAGCCCGTCTCCAGACAGCCAGACCACCGCCAGCATGAGTATCAGCTCGGTATGAAAGTTGGAAATGAAGTTAATTAAATACTTGGAACCATTCTGCTTTTGAACCTCTGTGCATTTTACTTCTTTGTTTTGGAGATTGTTAGTAAAAGTGAATGATTATTAGTGCAAAGTTAACCCTCTTCCCTCCAACAGTACCGCAATCAGACTGGCTCACCAGCCACTCAGTCTCCAACCTCCCCAGTCTCCAATCAAGGATTCTCCCCAGGAGGCTCGCCTCAAGTAAGAGCCCACCCACTGACCTCACTGCTGTTCCAAGAGGGTCTTGGGTCCTGAGGGAATGCTAACTGTAGATAGTTAGACTCACTGAAATTGACACTGGACTTGCAACTGACGACACTAAGCGAGGTTTTTGTCAGCCATCTTGTGAAGATCTTTGTGTATCATTCTGTACTGTTTTTTCGTGGAAGCCGCACATTGTTAGTGCCTTATGCATGCTCTATGTATGTTGCGTCATCGGTTCTTAAGCACCTAGAAAAAATGTTTTTTTTAGTTTATTATAGTTTTTCTTTACTTCTGTCATCAGGCTGCCCATCATTCTCATCTATCCACAGTTATCCACTCATGGTGCCATCAGCTGCACTTTTCATTTCCTCATTAATGCTGTTACTGTTCACTGTGTGCATGGCTTGATGATGGAAGCTATGACTGTTTATGGGTTTTAAAATGTTAACTGGTTTGAGTTTACATTTGCTATTTACTCAACAACAAACATAACTTTCTCCTAAGAAGAGTTTTGTCACACGTTTAGTCGAAATATGGCATCAAATTATTAAATAATGACTCCACCACTTTATAATCATTCACACAGGGTTGATCGTGTTCAATTGTGCTTTTTTTTTTCCCACTGTAACAACATTATTAAGGGAAACACTTGGGCAGTAATTTGACATATGACTAATGCTGGCATTTTCCACCACCTCCGTTATTGACTTTCTCTGTTAAGTCTTGTTTACTTGAGAGGTGGTGAGTTAAGTGTTCTCATGATTATAACACAAACAGTAATGTAGAGTAACAAATCAGTTCCCCTGCAGTAAGCAAATTTGTTTCTTCATGTACAGAGCTGCTGTTGTCAAGAGTTTCTCTGCACCTCATGTTCATACTTTCACTTCATGTTGTTTTGTTGTTCTAATTTGGTTAAAAACATCAAAACCCTAATAAACAGTTTTTTTTTTCATAGATGGTCATTCATTTAAGATATTGTTTTTTATTAAGACCACAGCAGCAGCCCTGATTCTGAAAAGCCTTTGCTTTTAATTCATAGCTCTTTTATGTTTTAGTTTTTCTACTGCTAAAATGTTTGCTTCTAGACCTAAATGCTTTGCAGTTTTGATTTTTGTCACTATTTTTTTAATCCTTCAGCACATTCCTGTGGTGGGCAGCATTTTTGGTGACTCCTTTTATGATCAGCAGCTGGCATCGAGGCAGACCAACGCTCTTTCTCATCAGGTGACTACGCTAAAGCAATAAGGGCAAATATGTTTTCCTCCAATTGTTTCTGACTCTACCCCTTTGCATTTTTTTTTTCAGCTCGAGCAGTTCAACATGATCGAAAGTCCCATCAGCTCCTCCAGCCTGTACAACCAGTGCTCCACCCTCAACTACACACAGGCAGCCATGATGGGCCTCACTGGGAGCAGCCTACAGGACTCACAGCAGCTCAACTACAGCAACCATGGCAACATCCCAAACATCATCTTAACAGGTAGCTGCACCACCGGATCCTTTGGATGCACTGTCTTGGCATCTTCACACAACAGTCTTCTGGGTTTTTTTAAGCAGAATTTAACACGACTCCTCAGATGCACATTATATGTGCATATATATGCCTTTGTTTTATATTTGTTATTGAAGTATTCTTTGTCACAGGTCACATTGTGTCAAACTATGATAACTACAGATTGTAAAGGCCTACAATTCCACAAAAGAAATGCATATTTCTTGCCACCTTTCATGCCAGTGTTTTAGACTATGTTTTGAAAGGACGAAGTTATAGCCATATTAGTTAAAGCTTGAATATGAAGTTATGCAAAGTGTTCTGTGTAATGATCTCATATGATTTGCTAATGTTTGGAGTTTTTGTTGGGACTGACCCTCAGCTACCACCACACTAAGGTTTACAATATCTGTAAAAGTCACTGAGTTATAGTAATTTTTGTGTTGGCTAAGGTTGATTAGCTGTGGTGGTCATCTTAAATTGGGTTAGCTCTAATGTTAATTAGTTGAATGTCAACTAATGATTACTTTCTAAAAGTTTCACTAAACTTTGATCTCGTGAGATATTTTGCTAATGATAACAAATGAAAACTCATAGAGACAGGGGCAAAAAACATAAAAAAATATTGATGTGAACAAATAGATGATGATCTATTGATTTTGAGACACAAGAAGCATCAGTTTTATGCCAATTATTATTTTTTTAATTAAAATTGCATGTTTTTTTTTTCACCTTAGAGTAAGACTATGTGCTTTATTTCCTACAACTAAAAATGCATTTTATGAAGACTAAACTTTTCCCTATCCAAATTGTTCTCAGATACTATTTAAAACTAACATTACATCTTTATATATATTTTTAAAGGTACTGATCTGATTGTTGTTGGGCTTGCCTGAGTTTTAGTTTCTCAGATGTCACGTTCCTCAGTCACAGGTGAATCTCCGCCAAGTCTCTCCAAAGAGCTGACCAACTCTCTGGCCGGCGTTGGTGATGTCAGCTTTGACGCAGACTCTCAGTTTCCTCTTGACGAGTTGAAGATTGACCCGCTCACTCTGGATGGACTGCACATGCTCAACGACCCTGACATGGTGCTGACTGACCCTGCCACCGAGGACACGTTCAGGATGGACAGGCTGTAACGTGATGAGCTGACTGAGGTTCGGAGCAAAGTGAGAGGAAAGGGGGGAAAAAAAAACACTTAACTTGTGAATGAAGAGAAATAAAGGGCAGGATGAACCCTCTCCCTTGTTGCATGGCTGTCCAGGTGTTTGACCCTTCGAAATGAATCTCCACCGTAAAACGACGGGTGAAAAGACGTCCAGTGGCTCGCCATAGGATGACCTCGTTATCATTTTGAAGAAAAATGGTCGCTCAGCGCTTTCGCTAGCCTACTGTGTTTACAGTGTTCCATTACATGCCACATATATTTAAAAAAAACACATTTGATAGCTTTTTGCATATCCACATTTGTTTTATTCATATTTGCTTGTAGCAGAAAGCTGCTAAGACACTAAGTTTAATAATTTTTATGGCTATGTCTAAAAGAGGGAGAAAAAAACAACAGCCAGTTTACTCGCTACCCCGCAATGAAATTCCATCGCAGCGTAACAACTTTCTATTTCATGCTCAAAGCTTTATTTTTGACAACCAAATGTTATTTTCATCTTGTACTGTATGTTTTTATGCTACATCTATTTATATGTTTATTTATTTGGTTAAAGATTTTATATTTCATTTCATAACTTAAATTTTGATGCCAAAATGTCTGTAAGCCTAGTGTAAAATTTCACTGGTGTACTTGTGTTTATTATTACCAACATATTTATATGTGTTTTTGTAAGCTTTACTTGGTTAACGAAGGAGTGTAAAACGTCCCCATAGTTGCTCTTTGGTGTTAGATGTGCCATTCTCTGATGTTGATGTGCTGCAGCCTAATAGGCAAATCTAAATCTCAGTTTTTGGCACCACTTCAGAACAAGTTGCGTGCTCAAGTGGATCAACTTTATGCTACTGGAATTGACGCTTTCTGGGCAATCAGGTATTTTTATTTAACTAGGACACAAGAAAAGTTAATCTAAATTTACTTCAGATAACTGAAAGCCAAACGGCATATTTAAGTCTCCTTGTGAAGAAGGCATTTGCTTTTAAACCAGAAAACACTAAAATCTTAATGTTTTTTTTAGGTCGTCACTGTGAAATCACCTGATTTTGCCTTACAGTAACATTCTACTGTTCTAAGTGTTTGATGTAACAGCGTATTTTCCTAACTTTCTTGTATTTAAAAGAAAAGTTTAAGTCTCTGTGCTTCTGTTATGTAAGGTTTGACAAATCAATGTACTGTATTTTGTAGAGGTACAATTTATAGCCAAATTGTTGCTTTTTTTTGTTTGTTGTTGTTTTATTTTATTTTTTTACAAGGAGCAAAATGGTAAAATGGTTTTAAAGTATTTAAAGAGGGCAATTATGGGGAGGCTTTTTGCTCCTTTACAGGGAGTCTGACAAAAATGCAAGTGACCTTTGATGTATTGCTCATAAAATGAGCCATTGAAGGATCATTTGGTTCATTAGGGTGCAATCTTTAGACTTTAAAGAGTTTATTAAAAATATATGGTATAATATATGATATTTGAGAGAGTCTTTAAGCAAAAGTTCTCTTTAAGAAAAAAATACAAGTTTATTGTGTATTATGTGGGCTAAGATTTGCTGTTTGTTCAGTAGCACAGAAGCAGAAACGTTTAGTCTAAAATCACTGAGGCCATCTTACAACCCAAAACTGTTTACACACTATCGTCTTAACGACCTCTTTGTTGTTCAAATTTTAAAACTCGGATGAACTTCAGTAACTTTACAGTTTGTGCCAAAAAAAAATCTGCCTCTGCCTTTTTGTCAGTTTCCCTGAGAGGCTTGTGTTGATCTTCCCAATACTGTGGGATCATTTTTGGTATACTGTAATATTTGTGTGCACATGTACTACTGTTTTTACTCTGCTAAAGCGCTGATGGGAAAAGCCCTTCGAGACGGGGATCCAGTTTGGTTTTTACCTCTGCAGTGTTTGTGTTGAAGTGTTCACCGTTTGCTGCAAAAGCTTCATCAGCGGTTTTGTTTGCCTTCGACACACCTGTGGTTCCTATGCAAATGAGATGACAAAATAAAACAGAGAAAGATCCTTAAAGGAAAAATCCAACATTGTTCACAAAAATTGCTGGATTTATTCTTGTCAAACTGTTAAGAAACAAAGGTGTTTTATGGCTAAAACCTGCACGTTGCTCAGAAATGTAACCTCACTCGAGAAATACAAAAACAACCATTATGGGCTACGTTCCTTTTCATTTTGTGTGGAAGTTATCTCTGTAGTGTGCCACATTATTGCTTAACTACCTAGAGTCATTGTAGGAAATGTAAACTAGATGAAGTATAGCAGTGCAGGATATTGTGCGTTGTGGTGGCGATATGACAATCAGTGACTGAAATGGTTCTTTTTCTTTCCTGTTGGTGAAAAGAACTCCACAGATGAATCCAGCTATGCTTAGATGTTTGAGTTACTCCTTTTTTTTTTTGTCAAAATTTCCACTGCCTTTTAATTTAATTAATTATTAGTTTTAATGTCACTAATCCATCCCACAGAAAGCATTTCAAAACACTTAACGTGATTAAGATCAATGATGTCGAAGCCAATCAAAAATAGCCCAAAGTGTACGACACTTCACCGGTTACTGATTTCTCATCACTTTTGTTGGATTTTTTCTTTAAGTCTCTGAAAAATATCTGCAGATTTTTTTGTTTTGTTTACAATGTTTTTTTTTGTTGTTTTTTTTGGTTACCTAAGAGGAAGAAAAAACTGAGACAACATTGTTGTGTTCAGACTTCACAGTTGTGTTGCCAGAGGTTGGAGCTTTCCCGTCATTTCCCTTCTCTCATCCTGCTGAAGACGAGTTATTCAGACTTTGTACATACTATAGCTGAAACAAAATGCATGACTACGCTGACAGTCCAGACCTCCAAACGAAGGCCTTCTTTAACTCTGTGCAGGTTTGATTTGTGTAACATAACACTATCACCAAGTCTAAAGGGATGCATGTGTGGGTTTCTCCTGTGCAACAGTGAACTGTTAAGTGACTCTGTTACCTCCGTCTCTGTACAACGCTACTTCTCGAATGATAAAAGAATGTAATCCCTCCATCCTAGTTTTAGCCAAACGAGCCGAAGCTTGGCACATTTGGTCCTGTTACTGTTGGACCAAGCTTCCTCTCTTGGCTCTGCAGTCCCCACCCCACCCCTCTTCTGAAGAAACAGACTGTTGCTTGTTCCGCCTCCTCTTCCTACTGTAGCATCCCTGCGTATGATGGAAACCGTTTGATTTTCATAGACCCTGCAGTTGATTTGGTCCCTTCTCAGCCAGCTCATCCTGTTGGTGTCCTTGACATAATGGAAGGTCCTGTCTTGTAAAGGCTGCAGTTTGGCACGTGCACTGATAGTTTGCATTTGTGGACCCCTAAAGCCTCTGCATTATGCAGTCAACTGCATGACATGAAAGACATTAAACAGGTTCTTATCTCATGTTATGTACAGGATCTTGATCTTGCTATGCTCAAGTGGCGTGAGTTTTAAAACCAATGTGATTATTCTTATTTATTTCTGTTTTGCCTGTCAGGTTGTCATGTCAGGTTCTGGGTTGGGTAAAGTGAACTGCAATTATTTCCCCTGTTTTTGTGCAATGTTTAGTCCACTAGTTGCTTTGCACTTTAGTTGTGACTCCCTGGCGTTTGAGCGGGAGACGGTTCTGCCCGATGTGAATGCCGACTGTTTCACACCAGATATATTGTGATGTATACAAACAGATGGATTCTATATTTTCTTTTGTACACTAAACTGTGGCTTGTCTTTATGTTCGTTTTCAAATGTGTTCAGATTTTAGAAGATGCAAAATTAGAAAGGGCTTACTCCAGTGCAACTTGGGTTCTTGTGTCTGAAGGGAACGGAGAGCATCACTGTTTCTGTTCCCACAGTTCTAAGTTCTCCAGTACAAAGACTTATGTTCAGGAGGAAGTATGTTTCTCTGATTCATAAAATATGATTTCACAGCAGTGCATGCAGATCACAACTAGTATGCAAGATGTCTGAGACATGTTACCAATGCTGAAAAATGTCTTATTTGATCAAATCTTAAACATTTAACCAGATTTGCTTCTTTTCTACTCATTTCTTTTCCCTCAATCTTTAAGTAATGATTAAAAAAAAATACTCCAAGAAAAAAAAGGGTTATTAAGTAATTTTTCTGTTTTTTTTTTCTATTGGGTAATACATACATTACCCAATAGACGCATGGCCCGTGCTCAATATACCGTAGTTCAACTGATTTAAAACACATTTTTCAAAAAGATGAGGTTGTGCATCTTAATTTTGTGGGTTAAGGGATGAAGAATAAAAAAATCTGTGCAATCTAAAAAAAAAAAAAACATCTGGGTACATAACATGGACAACATACATCTGGACACCCCACAAGTTAAGCATTTAAAGTTTTTCATATCTTTTGCATTGCTAAAATGTCTCAGAAACAGGTTGAAATGAAAAAGGCAAGTCTTTTTCTCTTCTTTATATATTATACATTAACATCAATGCAAATTCAAACTACCATGATATAACTTTGGGTCTTTTTACTGCGGAATATTAAGTTCACACATGTTCTGCAGGCCTTGTTGGAGGCTGCAGCTTCATCCATAAAAACAAACAAAAATGTTTTTTTATTATTATTTTAGTTTAAACTAATTTCACTTTAACTGTCCTGTTGGAATCTGTGTGTGATGATGATTATTATTTTTATAACCATCATTTGTATTAAACGGGGACCTCAGGGTGGTGGGAGGATCGATGCACACAAATGCTCCAAATATCTACATGAAAGTCTCGCAGAGTTTAAATCAGTCGATTCGCTCCAACAGGCTGCAGTAAATTCCTTTAACCTCAGAATCCCTGAAAAAAGCAGTTTGAATGATGCGCTTATCGTCCTGTAAGGCTCTGCAACAAAGTCTCACTTCACAAAAGACAGCCAAGGCTTCTCTTAACGTCAGGTTACTCTCGTTATTTCTTTTTTATTTTTTTAATCCAAATCCCCTTTAACCATCTAAAACTTGCAGATTTGATAGATAAAACTTGCTGGAGATGCTGACGTGCTTTTCAATAGAAATGATTAGGAATTAGATATGCTGACAGCAAATGTTACACTGGAAAACACTTTATATCAGTTTAGGCAGCTAATTAATCTTTCCTTAAATTAAAATAAACACATTTAAAGAGAACATGGATGCTTTGTATACATACATACTTATATACATGTGAGTATGATTTGTGTATCGGAGTTGGGGTTTATTTATTACATGACGAAATGTGGAAAGTAAAGTCCAGCTGATGGTTTTGTTTTTTTACTGCACAAATTAATTTGGACTTGTCAGATTTTGTGAAACCAAGACCTCAGTTACTGACTTATCACTTCTCAAGCTTAAGGAGAAACCGAAGTTGTGTGTTTGAGGATTTGTAGGTGTTTAAATATGTCCCTTTAATAACAAATGACTACATTTCATTTAAACCTATGAAAAGCTCTGGAATTACAGTTTATGTTCCACTTAAAGCTTCTAGTGAGAATAGCATTATATCACTGTTGTCCTGTAAGTCGTAGTAAGAGACCTGTAGTATTTCTTTGTTGCCATGTGATTCTCTTTATGTGACCATTTGTTTATAAAATGAAAGAAAACCATCAATTAAACTGAATGTGGAAGACAAATTTTTCTCTGCATAAAGTCTTGATTTGCAGAAAATACTGATTAAAAAAAAAAAAAGTCCAATGTCCTTTCACAACATCGCAGCGTGTTGCTGTAGACATGCATGATGTTTCGATCCTGTTGTAAAATGTCTTTGCTATCGTTTCTATTTTGTAATCTGTATTTCCAAATGCAAATTTAAAAGATTATTTTGGATATGTGCATGCTTGTGAAATGTTCAGAATGTTGATTTCCACTAAAAGATGTTGAGTTAAAAAAAAAAAGCCATGTCTTTTACTTTAATTTAGCTCGTGTGCAAAACTGGACACCTTGTTGAAACTTGCTGCCACCTTCAGAAAATTGGAAAGCAAAAGATGACCCTAACCTAAAAAAAACCCCAGTAAATTAATGTTTTTTTAAATAACTACATAACCAAAATTACTTTTTTCTTGTTTGAAAATAAAACTAAAAGGGTCCGATGTTTTTGAAAGTCTTTTGTTAGAAGCTTACAAACTGTAAAAGTCTATTTTTAAGGGAAAAAACATTTTGTTGCAGTGAAGTTTAGTAGATGAAAACTGTTATCACTTTAGTACATTGTCCAGCAAGGTGATGGGCAACGTGTGCAGCAATTAATCAGCCTCAAAGTCAATATGGTTTCTAAGCTTTTAATAGTATCACCACAAATATGACAATAAAATGTCAATAAAAACTATCAGATATTGAGCACAAACAAGGAACAAGCCTGACCCTGCTGTTGTTTAAGAAGTTATGATTCCATAAATGTCTTGAGAACATCACATCATACACTCCTGTCTAAGCTCTCCCTTTGCCCCACAACAACACAATTCATGTTTTTGCACATTTTCATTCTATCACAGATGCTTCCCTACTTCCACTTGGTTGAACCATTCAGTCCAGTTTCCACCAGGGTTTTAAAATGTTTTAAGTTACATTTTTGTTTTGAGTCGTTATGGGAAACAAACATAATTTGCTTGTTTATGCTATTTCTTTCCATCACAGTTCATCTTACCATGGTTCATTAGTTATATAGTTACTTTAAAGATTTGACACCAAAGTTTCTTCTGAGCTCCACAGAGAGCCGTTATGTTCAAGACATTTTTGACAACTTTTATTACAAACTCCTCACAGGAAAAGGAAAAACAAGTCATTTAAAGTCTCTTTTAATTTAAATCCCTGCCTAATTTCTAATTTAATGTCTGCTGGCTCCTTTGATTGCCGTAATAAGGCCGTCTAAAAACAAAAGGCTCCCTGGTCCAGACCATTTCATAGTTTGAACCAGAATTGTGTTGGATTTTCTTGAGTCCAAACAGACGAAACAAATACACTATACACCGTAGGTGCATAAAAATGTGCAACATTTGGCTATAAATGTTAAAAGACTTAAGCCTCGGGTGTTGCAGTCACAGTTCAGTCACTTCAGGTGAGCATCGAGCTCTCTGCATCTTCCTAGATGGATTTTGTGTTTGGCTTATAAAATACAGCAATAGTGTTTGGCTCTTCCTGAAACCAGAGTTTGTTTCATTGATCTCATTCAGACTGTGTGATTTTTGTCAAGACCAAGCTGCAAATCAGTTCTATCGAAATCACCTTTGAAGCTGCAGCAAACACAGCTCTGAGTACCGTATTTTTCAGACTATAAGGTGCACCAGATTATAAGGTGCATTAAAACATTTTGACAGCTTTTTGAGCGTCGTGTACCACATAAAATCGGTTCGAAGTCCGTAAGCACAACCAGAATTAATGCATAAGGCGCTCCTGATTATAAGGCTCACTGTTGATTTTTGAAAAAAATAAAGGATTTTAAGTGCGCCTTATAGTCCGAAAAATACGGTAGATATGAAGTGAATGAATGGGCTGAAGAAAAATGAGGGGAAATCCATCATTTATGGTGTTGCTGAGCTGCTGATCCTCACTTCAGATGCTGAACACTCCCAGGATGACAAAATGTGGTTTGTCTGCAGGTGAGTGTTGATTCAGAAGAGATTTGGGGATAGCTGGGTTCTCTATAATTGTTTGTGCCAAATCTTACCATTCAATAACAGCTCTCGGGTGTGAGGCCTGTCACAAGATTAAATGTGTTCTGTAAAGAAGAGAAAATGATGAGGTTGGCAACAAGTGGTAAACTTCCAGCTTTATCTCAAGCCAGTCTGAGGAAAGACGGCGCCCCATCACACCAACCGGCATGGGCACGATGCCCCCATATTAATTGGAGCTAAATCACTAGTAATGTAATACAGTACTTATTTCTGGAAAACCCAGAATTGCTCAGTTTATGATGTACATAAATACTGCTACTTTAATTAAAATCAAAAGTATATCAGAATGTGACAAAACATAAATGTGTGTCACAATTACTTTATTCTGAATTTACTATGTGTTATGTTCATTGGTAAACTTGGTGTTATTTTATTTATTATTTTTTTCTGGATTTTAAATGTACCAAGGCAGGTCAATGAGCATATGGGTGTCATATTGCTTTTTTCTTATTTTTCCCGATTTCATTGATTGACTCTTTTTGTATTGCAGGTGGAGCAGTACCAGATAGTTTGTTGAGTAGGGGGAATGGTCCCTGTTATGATGTGGCAGGCTTCATCTTTTTAGCATGAGTGGATCTGCACCAAATGAGAGCACAGTATTCAGCTGTGGAGTAGCAGAAAGCTAAAACAGCTGTTCTTGTGGTCTTTGCCTCATTTAGTGTTAGCTAGCTAGGATAGTCACATGAAGGTAGTTAATTTCTAATTGTATCTAGAGGTTAAAATAGCCTTGAAGAAACTCTGTGAGCCGTTCTTGCTTTTTTCCCCCTGTACATCACTGAATGTTATGAGTCAAAATGTGATTAAAACAGTAAAATTACCATGCATTTTGAAATATTAATTTAGTTTTTTTTCAGTTTGTTTTTAAACAGCATGCATTATGAAGACTAGTTCATGCTTTATTCACAGTATCATATATATTTACCAACATTATGCACGCAAATGTTTACAGTCATAGTCAATTTTTTTTTGTATTTTTTTTTATTTTTGACAAAAACACAGCAATTCTTTTAGAAATTAACCATAATCAACAAAGCAGTTCTAAATGTTGTCATTTTACAGAAGATAAAATCCAACATTTTTGCATCGTACGGCTAAAGACTAACCAGAAAATTAACTTCTGATATTGGGCCTTTATTTTGGAACATGAGCAGTTGTGGATTTTATTTGAAGCTGTTTTTACTCAGCTTTACCAGACAGTTCAGTTTTTGTACAAGGTAATGTTAGCGATGCATTTAAAGAAAGAAATTTGAGTTAAGTAACAAAATATGTGACAGTGTTGTTGGTCTCCTGTTGAAGGTTTTTGCTGCTGTGCTCCTGCGCTTCATGTCTGATGGAGCTTTGATGATGTTCAGTCTGGGCTCTGGTTGTGTGCTGGATCATGCTTTCTTTGGGTTTGTTTGCTGTCGTCAGGCCACCAGCTGGACCTGCTTGGATTGGTAGGTGTCAAAGTCCTCAGGAAGAGTGTCTATGAAAAGAAATAATAATAAAAAAAGAAACATTTAAAAATGTTTTAGACTTTTATTTATTGCTGTTTTTGAATTTTAAAGCATCAGTTTTTCAATATGCAAAACATTAGCTCTACATAAGTTTAATCCTAAACTTAATAAAATGTACTTTAAATCTTTTTAAGTACAGTAACTTAAACTTTCTTTTACCTTATTATATTTATTATATATAACAGCTTACACAATTTAAACATGAACTAAATAAACATTTAAATTGCCCAGACAGACTTATGCAGAACATGTTCTGAGCAGAAAAAACGTGTTTACTAAATATTTTTTTTTAATTTGAACTATGCTGTAGCAAAGTTTTCTCTCAGCAGCTTTTTGAGGAGTCGGCTCACCGTTGCAGCGGTAACGCAGGTTGGCCCAGATGATGTTCTCCTGGGAGAAGCAGAAGACTCCGAGCCGGCCTCCTCTCATCGTGGTGTCGATGACGACACCTGTGTCCGCCACCATCTGACGACCCTCAAAGAAACGAACTCTGCACGGCAGAAGACAGCAAGAATTAAACATATTTTCAGCCATTGTGAACTAAAACAAACTCTAGCAGATGGATCAGATTTAATTAATTTATTAGTTCTTTGCTGGCTTTTTTAATGCGATCATCTATCAATTGTGTTGTTTTGGTTTAAATGCTTTGGTCTATTCCATGTTTTAGTTAAACTTCTTACACACCTGGTTTGAGTTATTAATAAAACTTTGTTATAATTATATTACTTACTGCATCACTAGTATTTCCAGGACTTTAGACATTTTTGTAAGAGCCCCATCCGTTTTGTTCCTCTGAATCAGATTTTTATGATTTCTAAATTTTATTATACAGCAGTAGATTTTGGATTCCTATTTTTAGCTTCTGATTATTTTTATACACCAGTCAAAGGTGGCTGTATTATGGTATAGTCTCCATCTGTCAACTTTATATTGTCCCTTCCATAACTTATGATCTGCTCAAGTTAATTTATCATAACTTCACACACATATCATCACTAGACAGGGTGTCACATACACTTTTCATCACCCCAGCTTTAAAGTAAAGGTCAGCTGCTGCTATACATGGTCTTTCCTTGTCCGAGCCATTGCTATAATTTTCAATGGGCCTATTATGTGTTGTATGCAGTACTCCTGTTTCCATGAATTTTTATTTTTTTTATCATCATTGTAATGCCCATGTGGGTTCTTCTCTTGGAAAACCACAGCTGTCACATAAATGCAAAGACTTGTTAGACTTAATCTGCACTACCATCTTGCTCTATAAATCATGCTCTTGCTGTAAACAAACAAACAAAAAATTGGCACCACAAAAAAAACGTTGAGACTTAAATTGCAGAGCACTACTAAAAAAAATGCTAGAACAATAAAGGAAGTAACAAAATATTAGCTCATTCTCTAAATTAAACAGTCGGAGACACATTCAGAGAGAAAGCTCCTGCAAATAAAATAAGTGAAATAATAAAAGATTGCTTGTAGGTTCAAGTTCATCTCCCCTGTCAAAATTACCAGGTGAAAGGATTTGACATCAGTTCAGAGGGCTTTGGTGAATAAATGGTAATGGAGAGCATCACTTGTAAAAAGCTCCACAGGTACCAAGTTATGAGGTGTTTGAGAGCAGAACATTTTGTTTCTCTGTAAATGATCCAAATCACCAAAGGAAGTCAGGGCTTCACTGCAATAATCAGTGTCAACCAAGGAAACGCTGCCATAGTCATCCCCATATAAAGACCTAAGGTCAACATCAGCCATCTATCTAATTTGCTTTTGCAGCAAATTCTGAGAGGAAAAAAAAAGCAGAACATTAAAAACTGAAAGATTCATGAAGAAGAACTGCTGAGTGGTTGAAATGAATCATCTAATTTATTTTCAAAGATATTCTGGATTTATCAAAGTAATGTTTCCCCTTTGAAGCAAAAATCTACTGTAACTCAAAAATACTGAACCAAAGTTAATCTAGTTTAGTTTGCAGCAGTTCTGATAGATCCACTGAGCTCTATGGCCTTTTGCTCCGTCAGTACCTGATGTAGCCATCAGCGGGTCGGTGCTGCAGGAACCATCGATATGAGGTCTTGTGTTTCCAGCCAACGTTGCGAGGGTCCTTCCACAGAAGTTTGATCTGCTCACTGGTGTCCCCAGTGTGCCACAGAGCGTTCCTCAGAGTCTCACCGGGACCGGTGATTGACTTCACCGCCTGGTCAAAAACAGCAAATACAGTCTAAGACTCTGGACTGTGTTAGTTAGCAAGTCATTGAAACTTGTTACAAAGAGCACTTTTTCTGTTTGAGTTTCTTTTTTTCTCTTGCAGTGTTTTTAGAAAAATTTTCTGTGGGTGGTACTAACTACACCAAACAGAAGAAAAGGAGCCAGAAATATATACTTTTCTTGCCTATACTTTTTTAAATGCCTTCCAAATAACTGTGCATTAAAAGAAGATTCAATTCAATTCAATTTAGTTATAGCGCCAAGTCACAGCAGAAGTCATCTCAGGGCACTGAACAGAAACATCCATATAAATATAAAAATAAATAATTGAACAAGAAGAGCAGTCACTTTTTGACTAATAATATAATAATAGCAATAGAAAGTATAAAAGCCATTTTTTCTTGATAAAATTTTGAGGTAAACTTCTCTAGCAAACTGAAAAACTGATCTTGAAAAACAACACCTTTTTTTTAAGGTATTTAAATAGACTTTTGGAGTTCAGTGCTTGTTTAATAATGTTCATTTAACATGTTTTCATGTTAGTGAATAATCTTTATTTTTGGCCCAGCAGTACCTTTAGTTGGATTCCTTGTTGAGCCACAGCTCTGAAGGGGATGGCCTGCCAGTAGATCTGCTCCACCTGCTTCCACATCACCACGTAAAAACTGGAGCTGTCCTGGTACCCGAATATGAAACCAACATAGTCGTCGTCCGTTTTCGTATTTACATGAAATGTCCCCTCAAAGTCCACGCCGCTGAACGCAGTATAACCTACAGGACAGATGAAAGATCAGACAATCAAAGAAACAGAAACTTTAAATGTTGTTTCAGCCTCTTTGATATTCTGTGTATTGGGCTGGTGTGAGAAAATTTAGAAAATGACCCATATTTACTATTCAAGAACAGTTTTTAACTTTTGCCATCTGGCCACATGGTTTACTTACATTCAAATCCCATCTCATGGTCTGCTCATATGTTTATTTACAAACAAAATATATTTTATCATCTCATATTTCTTTCCATCTAATGTGAACGTGAGAATCTCCAACTAAATAAAGGTACTCACAGCAAACTATAACATAATTCAAAAAGTTATCCTAAACTACATAAAAGGAGCAACCTGAAAGATTTTTTATTGGTAGATTAAAGATATGTTCTTAAGAATTTTTGAAATGCAGATATGCACTCGTACCCAAAGCACTCGGATGGATCTTGAATCTGAAGCTTAAGTCATGCAATTGACCAACATTAGACTGGTTAAAGTCTGCAAACAAATATGGTGGAATCAAACAAACGTAGAATCTTGAAGATGTTTAGGTGGAAACATAATAATAATTTTTTTCTAGAATTGCGCTACTCGGGGTGGCTGCATGTTGGAGTAGCTCTGTTACTTTCATTCTGAGTTATTGCTTTTGAAAACTTTAATTTCTCTTTTTTTCTGGATGTAAATCACTTTTTTCAGATGATTGTTTACTCTGGTATTGGATGCTGTGCAGCTGGAAGGATTTTTACTGAAACATTTTTACTTTTGGACATTTGTTATGATGTGTAACCATGGCAACAAGGTGTTTTGTAAACAACCAGGAGCAGCTGATTAACATCTCAAAGCTCAAATAATATCTCAACTACAGCCCCAAATCCCAAATGAGTTGAAAAGGAGGCGCCGTGGACAAATTTCCGTCAACTTGTTGGTGGTGCTCGAGTACTTGACCGCCGAGATCCTTGATCTGGTGGGGAAACTCTGCTTGTGACAACGGGAGGACCAATATCATCTCCTGGCACCTTCAGCTGTCTGTCTGTGGTGACGAGGAGCTTGGCAGACTGCTGGGAGGAGTGACCATTGCTCAGGGAGGAATACTGCCCAGCATTCAGGCAGTCCTGCCTCCCAGGAGGACCAAGAAACCTGCCAGATCTGACAGCAAGCTGGATCCGTGTGGACGGATCAGCATCTGTGGCCAGATTCTTCAGATTCACTGCAGGAGATCCTTCCTGTCCACAGCTATCAGCATCTATAACAACTCTTGAATGAAACCAGGATGATGAGCTACAACTAAACTTAATTTCCCTTTGGGATTAATAAAGTATTTTTGAATTGTATTGAATAAGAGTAGATCTGCTGCTTAAAGAGATCAGGTAAAAGGTCAATAATAAATACTGAGGATCAAGCAGAATGGAGCAGCACAGAAAATACAGATGTTGGCACTCAAACACACGCAGCTTTACCAAAACCTCTGCCAGACCAGCAAGTTTTCAGCTTAGCACATATCTTTTATTTGCAGACTTTACTCAACAAATCTGAGAATAAAATGTACCAAAACATATTGGATGTCTTGATCTAAACAGCTATTTCATGGACTTTCATCGTTGTTTAACTTTTTTAGTCACTTCGGCCGATTTCTTAGAACTCAACTACAAATGCATGTGGTAGTTGGCAGCCATTCACAAATTTTGTTTGCCAATGTTTATTTTAAGGATGTAGTAACCATTGATATAAGAAAAATTGCGCTGTGCAGAATTTGTTACTTACTTGATTTCCTATTTTGTCTGGTTTTTATAATGTTACAATAAGTACCTTGAGTCAGCTTTAGCTACAAATGCTAATGGTAACCTTTTTAAAATCTTATGTCATGTGTTTCCTTTGCAGGTGGTAAACATTATAAACATGTAGTTCTATATACATCTGTTTATGATAGTATCCTTCAGGTATGTCTTGGCTGAAGTCTCCAGGGTTTCAATACATTTCTTACCAACAGCCAAACCAGGATCACTGTTCATAGTCTGGACAATTTCTCTGCCCTGAACAAACAAAACAAGGGATTTTAAATAAACATTGTATTTTGTGACATAAATGAAACACACACAAAAAAAATAATAATAAAGGGTCTTTCAACCTGGTTCAGCACCACCCAGTTGGGGTCTGTCTGTATTTCTCCTTCAGGGTCTAAAACAACCGTCTGGTACTCCCTGAAGTCAGTGAGAGTAACCTCAGCGTTTTCCGGACAAGCGTCAATGGGATCAATTATTGTGTCGTTGTCAAAATCCTTCTGACACACGTCACCAACACCATCACCTGTTCGGAGGGAGAGGTAAAGCTTTTACTGAGTAAAAGACAAAGTTCCCATCAGCTTGAATATGTCATAAGTGCTATCCACCATCCAAGTCCTCCTGCAGTGGGTTGGGGATCAGACGGCAGTTGTCAGGACCAGGAGGAAGCAGATCGGGGATACCATCGTCATCGTCGTCATCATCACACTCGTCTCCCTTTCCATCCTTGTCGGTGTCCAGTTGAGAGCTGTTGATGACGGCTGGGCAATTGTCCCGGGAGTCTTGGTGGCCGTCGCCATCACTGAAGATTGTATAGATTTTTAATAAAGGAGCATTACAGATGAACGTTAAAGAGACTCAAGAGGTCGCACAATCTACCTGTCCTTGTTGGTGTCACATGGGTCTCCAATCAGGTCATTGTCTGCATCCATCTGAAAAACAAGACTTGAGCTGTTAACACAATGCTATTCTAGGAAGGGATGGGCAGGAATCCCCCAAAGGGTCATTTTGACTGAGTCAAAGAAGTCTAAGAGCTACACCCCGACTGAAACACAGACATGCTAATTTACCATAAACAGAATTATATCTTCCTTAAATATTGCACAGTTAAAAGTTTTAATTATTTGTGTCTGAATCATTGATGTCAGACTAATATTCAATCAAGTAGATGTGTTCGAAAACACTTCAGTCCGCCACTAACAAAAACGTAGCACGCTTGGTCAAAACACTTCCACGTTTTCTTGGTATATGACCACACCTGTCTGTAAACTGGTATTTGTGACAATAAAGCTATGATAGGTCTAATTTTATGTGACATCAAGATTTATTAATAAGTTGTTTTCATTGATTCATTTGAAAATGTTTTGGTTTCCTTTGAGGATGTTCGGGGGACATGTAGAGTTATTCCTGGTCTCAGGGCTTGATATCGATCATTTATGAAAGACATCAGAATAAAGCTGCCAGCAGAGCAACAACTTGAAGAACAATGACGATGGTCAGAGTCAAAATGAGCCAAATTGTATCGACTCATTGTCTTTTCTTTCTCCTATGCTTCACTCTTTGGATCTATGGTTCTGATGTAGCAACCTCCATGAGGAAAACCTCCTGGACGTTAACAGGAGCAGAGTTCTGTCTTTATGTGAAAATGGTGTTTGTGAAAAGAAAAGGAACCCATTTTTCACCTGGTCAGGGTTGGAGACATAAGGACAGCTGTCACAGGCGTCTCCCACTTTGTCTCCGTCTCGATCTTTCTGGTCAACGTTGGGAACCTTCTTGCAGTTGTCCAGGTGGTTGGGAATTCCTGACATAAGAGAATTATGATTTTAAATATTAGAATAAATTTTATGATAAAGCCTAATGATTTAAAAATAATTAACGCAAAGTACTTCATGGTTCTTTCTTAAACTACCATCCATCCATCCATTATCTTTTACCCGCTTCTTCCATTTTGGGTCACGGAGGTCGCCGGTGCCCACGTCCAGCAATCACTGTGTGAGGGGCGGGGTACACCCTGGACGGGTCGTAAGTCCATCACAGGGCCACATAGAGACAAACGAGACAAACAACCATTCACTCTCTCACTCACACCTAGGTACAATTTAGAGTTACCAATCAGCCTAACATGCATGTTTTTGGCCTGTGGGAGGAAACTGGAGTACCTGGAGAAAACCCACGCATGCACGGAGAGAACATGCAAACTCCACCCAGAAAGGCCCCTGCACCGGGATTTGAACCAAGGACCTGCTTGCTGGGAGGCAGCAGGAGGCAGCAGCTCTACCAGTTGCGCCACCGTGCTGCCTTCTTAAACTACCATTTTATTTATATTTAAATAGTTTAATTACATTATAAGCTGTTCAGACATATTCATAAAAATCTACTATAGACCTCTAAAAAAGTTAAATCTGGTCCTCTGGACATTCAAAAAACAAAACAACAACAAAAAAATGTAGAAATGTTTCGTCTTTCATCCGAAAGACGATGCGTTTCTACATTTTTGTTGTTGTTGTTGTTTTGCTTTTTTTTTTTTTGAATGTCCAGAAGACCAGATTTAATTTTTTTAGATTTTTCTACCTGGATTATAAAGCATGTATCAGGCTACTATAGACCTGATTAGTTACTTTGTAAAAGGTTTTATTCTGTTATTAAACTTTATATATTGAAGTGGATTCTCACCATCTCCATCTATATCGTCATCACACTTATCACCGTATTTGTCCATGTCTGTGTCTTTTTGGTCGCTGTTTTCGACCACAGGGCAGTTATCACAGGCGTCCCCGAAATCATCCTCATCAGTGTTTCTCTGGTCCACATTGGGCACCAGCTTACAGTTATCCTGTGCAGAGTGGGTTTTATTCTCTGTTAATGAACTCTTATGGAAAAACATGAACGTGAGTGTGTCTGTGGATGAACCTGTATGTCAGGGATCCCATCGCCGTCTGCGTCATCATCACAGGCGTCCCCAATTCCGTCACCATCAGTATCCTCTTGACCAGAGTTGGGTACAGTGAGACAGTTATCCTGCAACAACAAACTTCTTGTTAAAGTTTATGAACCCCACACCTTCAATACTCCTTAAAAAAAGACAGCTGAATTTTTTTTTTAGGCTGTTGTCTACTGCAGGTAAGATACTGACCACTAATATTTCAAAGGCACACCCTTCAAAACATCTGAAATCTCTCTTTTAAATATTTGCACCTGAATAAATTGTGTCTATTTCTGCAGACAATAATTAAAGTCACCTTGTTGCAGTTTCTGTCAGAACAGTTCAGCTTCTCGTCGGGGAAACTGTCAATGTCTACGTCAGAACCACAGAGGTAGCCGTTACCAGCCCATCCCACTCCACACTGAGGATGAAAAATGATTTGCAAACTGTTTTTATTCACCATGGTATGTTACATTACCACCATCAGTGATAAAACATATTTAGACTGTATCACCTGACACTCGATTGTGCCGTCACGATGAACGATGCATTCTGCACTGGCGTGGCATGGATTGGGTTGACCATTCCCACAAGCCCTCTCAGGTCTACAGCCACTCGTTTGATCCCCAACATAACCTGTTTTACAGGGACCACACCGGAACGAGCCCTGAGCACACACACAAATCACATCAGCCTACTTCCAATAAAGTCTTTCATGCAGCATTACGTTAAAAACAGCTGTAAATGAAGAACATTTAGCAAATATAGTATTTCTATTACTCTTTTCTCAGGCTAACCGTTTTTGTTTGCTAAAATAGCGTTGCTGTGGTGGCCATTTTTAAATTACTTGACTTCAAAAAGTGATCAGTTGTAGATGTCAACTTAAAAAACTCATTAAAACCCATTTAGTGATTTAACTTTAACAACTTTAACAGCTTTTGTTTTTTTTATTTGTGCGTTTGCTAACAAACACACACACAAACAGACTTCGGCAAAAACGTTATTGCTCTCTGCCTTTGCCTTTGTGTGTCTTTACAGATTTCTTTAATCAACTTTTCTTTAAATTTGTAGTTTGAAAAGGGCTAATTAGCCACAAATGCAGATGAACATATTCTGTGATATATTCATAAATTAAACGGATTCATTCATTTTTCTGGACTGAATAATATCGTGCATTGAATAATTAAAAATGTAACGTGAGACGTTAATTTTCTTTGACCCATCAAAATGAACGTGGTCATTTATTTTCAGAATCAAAATTTAACATCAAACATTTACATTAATTTGGCAAAATTGAAAATAACAACAGGTTAATTAATCAGTTTACAATTAGAAGACCATACGGCGATGGTTGAAAACCTTGCTTCACAACAGACATTTCTGAAAATATCTGGAATGATTTCTAGCAGGATAGAAGAGTTTAAAGATGGAAATTGAAGTTTAAGTTGAGAGAGATGGGTGAGGGAATTTGTCTGTTATAACCAGAACAACACGCTCCTTCTGGACCCAGCTTACCCAACGGTACGCTTTGCGGTTGAAGATCGACTTTTTACCTTTCTGAAGATATGTCAGTTCCGGCGTAAAGTTCCACTTCAAGCCACTTTTCAGCGTCTCCGTAAGAATAGCAAAAACCGTTCGGAGTCGTGAGATCATCCTAGAACAGACTTCTTCATAATTCCTCTGAACTTCTCTTGTTCAGCTTAGTCGCAGATGTCCTGAGCATTCTGAACTCTGCTGCTCTCGGAACCAACTCACAGCATTCTCTCAGCGTTCTCCTGAGCGTTCTTCCCAGAACTACTCAGAACTTCTCAGAACTTCAGAACTTCTGTGAACTAGGAAGTGTTGCACCTTTTAAAAGAGGTCACTTCCGGTTCATTTGAGAACTTTCTGATTGGTCGATGACCAGACAGAGGTGTGTTTTTGTGATGTAAGAGGTTATTAAAAGTCAAGGAAAAAAGATTAAGTTTGTTTAAGAACAGACAGAAAATGTTTTTGAAGATTCCAGACTTCGTGGAGTCAACTCTCTAGTATCTTTCTGTAAAAGTTAAACATGACATTTCTTTTCAGTAAACTTGCAGTTGACCGAAACTTGACCTTTGACCGACTTACACAACTTGCTCATTTCAGACAGAAGATCAAGAAGATGAATC
>NC_056500.1:14579979-14590384 GCF_014905685.2 Nematolebias whitei
GCCGCAGACCTGCCTTGGAGACAAAGAACTCCTTCTGTAAGGCAACTGACGCTATTCCTCGGTTCCCTCCCCTGGAGCCAAGCCTCGCGGAAGCTTCCGGAGCGAAGCTGTCCAGGTCGGAGCAGCGTCCCGTCCCTCCGGAGGAACCAGACGGCGACCAAAGCTCTCCAATCGAGCCCACCGACGTGTTTTCAGGCAACCGCAGTTAGCAACAACATGCGCTGCTAGCATTTAGCATGTCGAAAAGGCTGAGACCTCAGACCTGCCGGAGGAGACTAAGAGCTCCCTGTGTAGATCGGCAGACGCCATCCTCAACATGTGCGCCGCTCCCTCGGGTTGCCTGTCGAGGATTGTAGCATGGATGACGGTAATCCAACGTTCCATCTGGCTCCGTCACTCTCCATTGCTGCCGGAAAAGCTGCACAAAGACCGGATGGAGGGCCCCATCTCATCGGACGCGCTGTTCGGAAGCAGCTTGACGTCCATGCTGACGAATTCGAAGCAGTCGGAGGAGACGTCGGAAGCTGTACGCCATCTCATCTAGCCGCGCGGCTCATTCCGTCCTCCAGCCCGCTGGAGAGATCGTCAAAAGCAGAGGCAGAGACATCGACGCTCCACGGCAGCAGCAGCTTCGTCTCGCCCAGCTCCACCACCAGCCCCGCCCGCCAGAGACCACCCCTCCTCAGTCCGGCAGCCTGCACTTCAGCGTTTTTCCCCAGAGATCGCCTGCAGACGGCGCTCGGAGCAAACAAACCGCAGAGCTCACGGGGGAGAAGTTTTAAGAAATGACGGTCTGCGGAGGATGTGTGTATAAATGACACAGGAATTGAATAAATGATTTTTCAAAGATCAAAACGCCTGTTTTTAGCCAGTCTGTAAGCTCGGATGAGCTCACAGCCGCTACACACCCTCCACTCATAAAGAGCCGGTGTCCTTAAATAAAGGTTTTTTAAATCCACCGCCGCTCCCTCACATGCCCAGACGCTCACGTGACACCACGGTAAGCGAAATAACTTGTTGTCAATCAGGCCCGCACGATCACCTCCCAACGGTGTTTACGCGCTCCCGAGCGAGACAAGCAGCCTCCATCCAACGGCACTGTGTCGATGATGCACGCACAGCTGCCCGGCGCTCACCGGCCCACATCGGGATAAATGTGGGACCGCAGGCCGGGTCCGGTGGAGGTCCCTGCTCTCAGCGAAAACAACACACGCCTCTCCTGTATGAACGCGAGTGGCCGTCATCCACCGCGTCCCAGCGATCAGCAGCTCACGGCGGCATAAGCGTGAGACAGCTGAATGAATCCAATGACGGGCCCCGCCCTCAGCGAGAGCGGCGCGCGTCCCTCCAGAGGAAACGTGCGCTCCCGCGAGGCTCACAACCTTCACTTCATCAGCTGACACACGCCTCGCCTCAGCACACACCGCCCCGCCCGGACATGAAGGTTGGTCCGCGATCCAGTCACAGCGCGCGGGCGCGCGCAGAACAGCCCTTTCGAGAAAGCCTCGCCTTGGGTCACGCGGAAAACATTTCCGCGACGCATGACGGCGGTCGAGGCGGAGGTTTGGATGACATCCGTTCAAAACACGGCACATCATTTAAACGCACGTCCACTCCACGAACGTCACGCAGAGTGGTTAAAAACATGCTCACCGGACAGATGGAGGGACAGAGTGTTATGCAAGGGTTACACGCTGCAGTTTGCAACCCGACCCCCTCCGTTCGGAGGAGTTATAGAGACGGTCCTGTCATCACCAGACCAAGTCTCAGCCTTAAATGCAGAAATCCAAGAGCTTCTGATAAAAGGTGTAATCTCAAGAGTTCCCAACGAGGAGGAAAACACAGGGTTTTACTCAAGCTACTTCCTGGTCCCCGAAAGGACCGGAGGGATGAGACCGATTCTGGATCTGTCAGCTTTCATCAAAGCGATCATGAACAGATTTTTTCACATGTTGATGAACAGACAGCTGTTGGACAACATCCAGGAAAACGACTGGTTTGTCTCCATCGTTTTAAAAGATGCCTATTTTCACACACCAATCATCCCAAAACACAGAAAATTTCTGCGTTTCGCCTTTCAAGGGATGAAGTACCAGTACAACAGGTTGCCTTTTTTGGGTACTCCCTCGCGCCTCGTACGTTCTCAAGTGTGTGGAGACAGCCCTGCATCCACTGCACAAGCAGGGATGAGGGTTTTGTTTTTACCTGGACGACCTGCTGCCCCTGTCTCACTCCAGACAGGAAGCATTGATACAGGCTCAGGTGTTAGCATCACACCTGCTAAATCTGGTTTTCGCCATACTGGAAGAAAAGCTCGATTTTCCCGGCCCAGATAATTGTTATCTGGGAGTGGAATTAAACTCAATTACCATGACGGCTCGTTTATCACAAACAAGAATCGACACTCTAAAAACCAATTACGCCACGTAAGACCTGGCAAAGTGGTAACAGCTGTCTCCGTCATGAAGCTGTTGGGAATGACGTCATCAGCTCACACAGTGGTCCCGCTGGGTTTGTTACACATGAGGCGCCTCCAGAGGTGGTTTACGCGTCTGCGTGTGGATCCAGTAAAACAAAAGAGACGGATGATCACTGTCCCTCCCTCCATGGGAGCAGACCTCCGACACTGGGGAAACACCCTGGCTCTGTCAGAGGGAGTCCCCGTCAGCAGATCCACGTCACGTGTCAGTCTTCACGGACGCGTCTCTGTCAGGTTGGGGTGGGGAACATGCCTATCTCAAGCAGTAGGGGCGCTGTGGCCCCACCGCACATCAGCCCACATCAATGTTTTGGAGTGTCGCACAGTGCTGAATGTGATTCAACTTTTTGCTCCCGTGCTACAGAATCAACACGTGTTGATTCACACAGACAACATGGTGACTGCTGCGTACATAAACCGCCAGGGGGGTGTGCGTTCAGCCCAGATGTTACACATTGCGCGGAAGCTACTGAGTTGGGTTCATCAAACCTGCTTTTATTAGAGCAGTTTACATATCCGATGTTCTGAACAGAGGGGCTGATGTGACGTCCAAGGGCGGCCCACGTTATGTGGACCGGATCCTCCATCCGGATCTGATGTTTTTCAGACGCAGCAGAAGTTGGCAAAGCAGCTGTGGACCTGTTTGCGATGCGAGAAGAACGCTCAATGTCAACTACGGTTTTCCCTGAGCCCGCGAGACGATCCATCGCTGGGGGGGGACGCATTTGCTCACAGTCGGTGGCCCAAAACGCTTTTTACGCGTTTCTTTCCCCCCCACCTCCTCTGTTTTTTACGGTCCATGAACCGAGTTCAAGAGGAGGGATTGACAGCCCTCCTTGGTGGCTCCCGGCGTGTGAACGCACTATGGTTCCCAGGCCTGCAACGTCTGTTGTTGGGTCGCCGTGGAACTGTCATGGAGGAAGGATGCTCTCCTTCAGGCAGGAGGAGCGACCAAGAGTTACCCAGAAATAGGTCAACACCGGTGGGTCTGACCGCTGAGCGGTTCCACTTAGAGGATGGGTCTCCCTCAGGAGATAGTGTGCACAATTCAAGATTCACGTGCTGCATCTACCACAGTTCTGTACACATCAAGGGGACGGCTTTTCAGCGCTGGTGCACAGAGAAGGTTTAGAGACCACCTCATGCCTTTTAAGCGGCGTGTTGTTTTTCTACAACAGCTGATGGATAGGGAGTTGGCTTTCAGTACGCTTTAACGTACGATTGCAGCCATCTCTTCCTGCCACAAAGGGTTTGGAGTCAGAACAGCTTTTATCACCCGCTGATGAAGCGGTTTCTAAAAGGTGTACAGAGATGTAGGCCTGTTTTCACGCCCACTTGTTTTCCACAGTGGGTTTAACGCTGGTCCTGCGAGCCCTGATCAAAGCTTCAATTGAGCCTCTGGATCAGGTTTCATTTAAATTCTTGTCTCTTTTAACAGCCCTGTTGCTGGTTTTAACACCCGCTAAGAGGGTAAGTAATTATCTGCCCTCTCTGTTGCTTCGTCATGCCTTAGAATTAGGCTGACGGGCAGCTCAGCTGATTTAAGACCAACCCAGCTTTTATGCCTAAAACATCACGAGCTCTTTTAAATCAAGAGTGATATCGTTGGAGGGGTTTTTTCCCCCCCACAGATCAGAAGAGGAAGCATCTTTTCATCTTCTCTGCCCGGTGCGGGCGTTTGACGTGTTACATAACGCACACAGCTGCAATGCGTTTCAAACTCAACAATGGTTTGTGCATTATAGAGATGTTTCTACAGGTCGCCGTTATCCATCCAGCGCTTATCACACTGGCTGTGTGAGGCCTTTTCTGAAGCCTACAGAGCATCAGATTTAGAGCCTCCTGTCAACCTCTAAGCACACTCGACCAGGGGTATCGCATCTTCGACTGCTCTGCATAATGGTTTGTCAATGCAGGACATTTGCACTGCGGTTGCATGGTCAACACCCTGCTCATTTATTCGCTTTTACCTACGTGATGTAACGGCTCGTTCCATGACACATTCTGTCCTTAGTGCTCTAACAGAATGAATATTGTTGTTCTCATGGAACTCTGTTTAAGCTCACTTCTGTCTGCATGCATTACAGTGTGAGATGTTGTTATCAGTCACAAGTCGTGTCTGTGATTTTGGTTATATTGTCACTAATCAGTTCATGATTATTGTTACCAATCAGTTCAATTGATTTATAATCAATTTATGGACATTAATCTGTTTATACTGTTCAGCCATGAACCAGTTGGTTCATGCCCCCCCCCCCCCCCCCCCTTCTTTTCAACTTCTTCTTCCCGTTGAAAGTTTTCCGGGGTATTCATGCTTTGTCAGAACGCATAGCTACACAACATGCGTCTGTGCATGGCACATAATTACGCGATGCGTAGTTATGCACATGGGGAGCTGAGTGACAAGACGTTTTTTGGGCAAGCTTCCGCTTCTTACTGTGTTCGAATGGACCCAGTGAGGCGAGGACCACATCGGCTTCGCCCTTTACCCACTAAAGCGAAGGCCTTAAAGGGCGAAGCTTATATGACATAGAACGTTGGTTACGTACTGTAACCCCAGATTCTATGAATATAAGCGTAGCCCTTTAAGCGTCGGGCCTCACTGGCTCCTAAATGGCTGAAGAAAAAAGCTATTTTGGGAGCCGATTTCCCGCTCTTAACGTAATTTATACGGACCGGGTAGGGCCCACACAGCAGGTGGGCGTGGACTAATTTTTTTCAGTGCTTATGCTCTGCATAACGGGATAAACCCACTAAAGCGAAGGCCTTAAAGGGCTACGCTTATATTCATAGAATCTGGGGTTACAGTACGTAACCAACGATTTAAAGTTCCTACTGCATGGACCAAACCTTCACACTGACTCAGAAGCTTTTCCATGACCGACACTGCTGCCGATGTCTTCTTCAAAAGTTGATAAAACAGAGCCCCGCCGATGCCAAAAAGCAGAGTCCCTGCCATCATAATTACAAATATGTAGACGTCTTCAACATCCTCCTGAGACAGAACTGAGAGGCACATCAGCTGCCACACTCCCCACGATCCATGATGTACCCCACAGTGTGAGTCTCAGCTGAACACGCCGGTTCTCCAGGACCTTGTCGCTTTGATGAAAAAATCTTATCAATAGAGTTGAACGCCCACGATACCAAATCCATAATCTTCTTAATTTATGTTCGGGAGATGTGAACCTGACACTTAATACACATAGAGAGCAGAGCAGGAGGAAGGAAAAACGGGGGAGGACAGACAGGAGCAGCCACCTCGATCAGAGCCAGGAAGGCAAACGTGTTCTATCTGTTTTCTTCTGCTAATTTAAGCTTGTTCTACCTTTTCAGCTACTTTTTATCATATTTTAGCTAATTTCAGCTGTTTTCAGATAAATTCAAGTTTTTCAAGGTAATTTCAGCTACATTCAGCCTAATTATGCTCCTTTCAGCTTATTTCTGCTAGTTTCAGTTATTTCAGCTACTATTTAACTATTTTTATGCTAATATTAGCTTTTTCAGCTAATTCCTACTAAATTCCACATTTTTGCACTCATTTCAACTTTTGTGCTCTTTCTGCTTACTCCTGCTGATTTAGGCTTGTTCTACATTTTCAGCTTCGTTTTGGCATGGTTTTTTTTATCTTATTTCAGTTGTTTTTCAGCAAGTTCTTCTGCAATTAGCATTCACACTGCATTTTTGCAGGAAATACAATTTCTCTAGTTATTTTAGTATTATTATTATTTTCACAAATATGGAGCAATAGAAGATTTTCTGTAAGCTCCTTTTTTGCAGCCTTGCACGCCTACAACTCACTGGGTATCCGAATTTATCTAAAAGTCAGCCGGGATTGAACACAATCTGTGTGTTTTCAACCATCTGCCAAGAGTAACAACTGAATCTGGACATGCTGAGTAGATCGTGGTTAAACTGGAATTAAATATTTACTCGTGTTATTGTTATAAGAGTGGAAATGTTTGGTTTAAAATGAATTAAAAACTCTTGCCAGGACCCACTTGGGTGAACTGCAGTTTCTCACATTCATGAGTTTTTAATGGTTTTATTTATTATTCAAGTCAAGATTATTACCACATGGCAAATTTAAACTCCAATATTTATTGTCTTTTGTGCTCAGCAATTAAAAGGCCATAGTTTAGAGAAGGAGTTTGAGACATTGAGTTGGTCCATCTGTGTCATATAGCAGGGAGTTTCAGAGTGGGTGCTCTAACAGGAAAAGGCCTGGTAAGCCTTAAAGATGAGATTCAGGGTCTGTAAGACGGGGCCCCACTGGAGGATTTCAGACATCAAGCTGGAACAAGAAAGTTCAAAAGGTTGTGTGAATATGCAGAGGGATGAAGTGCACAAGTCTTTATAAATGAGCAATGAAACCTTTAAGGGTTAGTTCAGATACACTGAAGTGAAGATTTGTGGGAAAGTTTTAAACAATAAATGTCTTACCTGTTGTAGATATACTTGTTGTGGAGAACTAGAGCTTAAATCTGATTGGATTGATTAACTAAAAGCTTGTCTGAGCAGAACAGAAATAGATTGTTGTCTTAAAACTACTCCACAAAGTTTCATTTAATCACCACCAGCCGTTTAAGATTTCTCACATCTTACAGCAAAAAAACAACAACTATTATCTTGATGTTCTTTACAGAAATTACCCTGACTGCTCTGGAGGTGTTGCAGCTAGAATGACAAGTTTGTTAGAAGCTGTATCTGAAAATAGTTGAACAACATCAGAACAATGTTCCTCAAAGAAAAATTGTGAAGACTTTGAAAATCTCATTATCGTAATGTTCATAATATCATCAAAAGTGACAAATCCCTTGATCCCTGAACATCACTGCATGGGCCCAGAAACTTGTCCACAAATCATTGTCTGTAAACACAGTTAACTGTGCCGTTCTCCACTGGTCAAAGCTCTATCGTGCAAAGAAAACAGCATACGTGAACACCATCTAAAAACGTTGCTGTCTTCTGTGGACCAACGCTCTTTTAAATGGACCGAGACAAAGCGGAAAACTGTTCTGTGGTCAGATATATCAAAACTGAAATTCTTTTTGGAAATCATGAACATCATGTCCTCCATACAAAAGAGGGAAAGGACCATCCGTACAAAAGCCTGCCTCTCTGATGTTATAGGGGTGCATTTGTGCATTTGGGATGGACCTTACACATCTGAAAAGGCACCATTAATGCAGAAAAGTTTAACAAAGGTTTAAGAGCAACAATGGCTCCAATCCAGCAAAAAAAGTACAGAAGACCCAGGACTGATGAGCAGCTTGACTCCTCCATCAGACCTGAGTCTACAAAACCTCCAGCAGCTGCTCTCCTTAGACGTTTACAGAGCATTGTTAAAAGATGAAAAGGTGTTTCACAGAGGTAAACTTGACCCTGTCGCTCGTTTTCTTAGGATGTGTTGCTGCTCTAGAATTCAGAACAACCATTTGATATGTTTAAAATGCTCCATTTTGAATAAAATATTCCGTTTTTATTCACATTTTACACAACGATCCAAGAATTGGGGTTTTCTTCTAGAAGAGCTCCGCTAACATTGCAACCTACAGAACTTTACTTTCAGCTCTTGGATCTCTAACTCCAGCTTTCCTGCCTCCAGCTGACTTGCCGACATTTTAGCAGCAGATGAGCTGAAGGGAGCAGGGATCTCTGGAGCCTGAAGCTCAGGAAATGTGTTCTTCTCATCAGCAGCAGCTCTGTTGACTGAATAAATTCCAAGAAAAGGTAGTGGAAATAAATCACTGTTGGTGCTAACAGAACGGTCAAAACCTGGACGACAGAGGGAGAACAGGGATTATTTTCTCTGATTGAGTCACAGATTATTCAGAATTCTTTCCTTTGACTCATTTGATGTTTAAATCAGGACGAATAGATTAGAAAAAAAGGATAGACAGTAAATTATTGCGGAATTAGAAGCACTACTTTGTGTTTTTGGTTCTTATCGTCTTGCCTCCATTGTATGGCTTATACTTTAACTTTTATCATTAAATTTACAGTCAGAAAAACAGATTACTAAAGAAATTAACAGGTATATTCATCTATTTGTCTATTCATTTCCCTAACGCCACAGCTGAAGGTAAAATCTTTTCTTCTTGTGATGTCAGCAGTGATGAAACAAAGACAGTTACTGATCTTACCTCTCTGTCCTGTCACCGTTTGTGCCCCCACGAGAGCAAAGATCAGTCCAACAACCCACAGCATGACTTGATTTGTGTTTGTCCCTTCAGGTGTCTCAGCTTCGTCTCCTCTCTGTCTCCGTCCCTGACTTGGTGTCTGAGCTCCTCCTGCAAATCTTTTTTCTCCGACGCACGTTATTTCCTCCCCTGCTTCAGCTCTTATATCCCACCATCACCCTCCCTTTCTGATTCACTTCTCCATCTTGTCCCGTATAGGTTCAACAACAAAGTGTATTACAAAACACACACACACACACTACCTGTGGGTTGGAAGCATTTTTTTTTTTTATCACATTTTAATCGGTGTGTTTGTTGGACTTGAAATTGAGCAGATTTAAGTCACTTTCCTGCTCAGTTTTTATTATTATTATTTTAGCATATATTTTGTTAAATAAAGTTTCTTTTTTTGTTAAGTGTTAGGCAATAAGTTGTTTCTTCTGTTGAATAGTTTAAATCATAAACAGCATAAAATCTTTACAGAGTAAACTTAAAAAGACAACATTTAACATATTATCTGATCTGTTCTCTGCATTTTCTTTCCTCTTTCAGGGTTTTTAAATTTTCATCTTGGTGCCTTTGAATAATACACACAAAAAAAGTTGCCACCAAAAAAAAAGTCACACACTTCTATTTTGTTGGATCGCCTTTAGCTTTGATTACATCATGCACTCACTGTGGCGTTTCAATAAGCTTCTTCAATGTCACAAGATCCATTTCCATCCAGCGTTGCATTAATTTTCCATCAAGATCTTGCCTTGATGACTAGACACTAGGCATGATGGGTGCATCACTTCACCTGCCTCTCTTCTTACCCTGATGCACCCATCACTCTGGAACAGGGTAAATCTGGACTCATCAGACCACATGACCTTCTTCCATTGCTCCAGAGTCCAATCTTTATGTTCCCTAGCAAATTGAAGCCTTTTTTTCCAGTTAGCCTCACTGATTAGTGGTTTTCTTAAGGCTACACAGCTGTTCAGTCCCAGTCCCTTGACTTCACATTGTGTGTGGAAATGCTCTTACATTCACTATTAAACATGGCCCTGAGTGCTACTGTTGTTGTTTTTCTTCAATTTCATTTCACCAAACATTCAAGTGATCGCTGATCACGATCATTCAGGATTTTTTTCCGGCCACATTTTTTCCTCGAAGACGATGGGTCCCCTCTATCCTTCCAGTTTTTAATAATGCGTTGGACAGTTCTTAACCCAGTTTTAATAGTTTCTTCAATCTCCTTAGATGTTTTCTCTGCTTGATGCCAATGATTTGACTCTTCTCAAACAGACTGACATCTTTTCCACGACCACGAGATGTGTCTTTTGACATTGTTGTTTAAGAAATGAGAAGCAACTCATCGCACCTGTTGGAATTAAATAACTTGTTGCCAGTTGAAAGATAATCACCCATGAAGTCATTATCCAATAGGAGGCTCGTACCTATTTGCTTAGTTAAATCCAGGTGGCGAATTTTGGGGGGCCAGGAAGTGTATATTCAAGCTTTAATGGTAAATTTACCATTAAAGTTGTTTTTATTAGCTGATCCTGGTTATGTAGTCACTCTTTGATGCATATTTAGAACACGAAATAAGAATGTTTGAGTAAAAACATTGAAAAAATCAGGAAGGTTTTGCAAAAAAGAAAACACATTTGTGTTCTTCTTCACTGGTTCACAAATTCACAAATACCATTGTGTGTGTGTGTGTGTGTGTGTGTGTGTGTGTGTGTGTGTGTGTGTGTGTGTG
>NC_056500.1:14590394-14608627 GCF_014905685.2 Nematolebias whitei
GTGTGTGTGTGTGTGTGTGTGTGTGTGTGTGTGTGTGTGTGTGTGTGATGGTGTGTGTGTGTGTGTGTTTGAGTCAGTGATGGGATCAGCAGACGTTGCTGACATTCTTTGTGTTGGTTTTGGGGTCTCTCATAGGGTTCTGGTCCGTGTCAGCCTGCCAAACACTCACCACCTCCACTGTGTTCTGATCCGGTTCTAAAGAAGCAGGCTCATCTCAGTGTGGGCCTCTGCAGGAGATCCAAACACCAACTGGACTCCAGATCCTTCATGTATCAACCTGTTGTCCTGGAAACTCATTTTGAATCCAAAAACCATTAAATTCTTTATTGTTCGAGAATCACGCTGGAAACCTAAAGATTTTTCATGAATTAAAACGTCCAACAAAAATAATTTGAACCACTGCTGAAAAACAACAGGGTTTTTTTATTTGTCTATTTTAATCTAAAATTAAGTTTATTGTTGTTTATTCAGCCATAGAACAATTTCACTGTAACACAGATCCTTGTTGCTTCTGCACAACTTTAAGTTGCTCCAAAGGTAAAATCTACAGTTTTTATATTTATTTTCTGGACAAAAAGCGGAGGCAAAGTGTTAAAGTCACACAAAATAATCTTTAAAAACATAAAAAATAACAACACAGACACAATATTTTTCTGATTTTATTCAAAGATAAACAAAGTTGTTTTTATCTCAGTGAAAAAAGCAAAAATGTTCTTTCACACCATGCTTTACTCAACATTTTTCATTAAGAGGTAAATAAATTCTCCTCTCTTCATCTGAGCTGATGAAACTTTTTTTTTTTTTTTTTTTTGGACTGAAAGAAAAGATCCTGTGGAATGGAGCGATGGTTTTGCAGCTCCTGACGTGGATCACCACACAGATGTTCACAGAAACATCAATAAATAAACGTCCAGGTTGGGTAAAAGTGTGAAACCTTTCCTTGGTATTTACAGAGTCCTCTACCTTTATCAAATACAGAAAGCACCATGTTGCTCCATCAGAAGGGGAAAGAACAAACCGCTCCTTTTCTTCAAAAGGGGGGGTGGATGGGATGTCCCATGAGTCAGACGCAGTGTCGGCAGCACAGCACGGGGTTTCACTCGGCTTTCTTGGCCTTCCTCTTGCGGACGCCTTCACTCAGCTCCTCCTTGCTCTTGAGAGGAGAAGACGGGGCTGCGGCAGGAGGATGATGATTCTCCTCCTCGCCGCCGCAGAGAGGAGAGCCGAACAGCACGTGACAAATCCAGGACTCAACGAGGGTGAAGGGGGAGCCATGGGAGTGTCGGGCGGTCATCACCACCTGGGGGGTGCACAGAGACGCACACACTCAAAATACAAATTACAAAATGTCTGCATTCCTGTTTTAGGTCAAGGTTCTTTACTGTCATTTACACCACATGTGGTACATGTGGTGGAACGAAATTGTGTACACTGGGTCCCAGTTACATCCAACAAAAGTATAAAATGTAAACTAAGAATACGCTAAACACATTAGTACAAAAACAATACACCGAACAGCAGCACGAACATGAGTCTGTGTGAGCAGATGAGTACGAATGAACACAGCAGCGTGAAATAAATCAGCAGCATGAGATCAGCAGCATGGATAGTCAGCAGCACCAGCATAGACAAGAAATTCAAAGACTTAATGTGGTTTTAAGTTGTAAAAATCTGATGAAGTACCGTAATCCAATCTCTTGTTTTGAGATTCATTTAATTAATTCCATTTTTTTTTTTTAAATAATGTTTAAAAATGTGGGTCTTTTCTTAATCTTGTGATGTGGTTTGCATCTGGCCTTTAAAAGCTTCATATTTTAGTTAATTATGATCAGGTTCAGGCTTTGTTGAAGGAGGGGTGGCACAAAGAGGGTCGGGGGGTGGGGGGGGGGATGCGCAATGGCTATTTCTAGAAAAAAAAAAGATTTTGAAAATGACCCAACAAAGTGAAGTCAGGTCATCTGGATGATTCTTTTTTTTTTATGTTTGTTTTTTGTTGAGACGTTTCATCCTTCATCCAAAGGACTTCATCAGTCCAAGGAGCCACAACAAACTCAGTCCCACAAGCAGCACACTCTTGTGGGACCACTTGATCATATTGTTGTAACCACTGTGGCTGCCTCAAAGGAGTTGATGGCGGAGAGGGTGGGCTCTAGAAACCATCTTAACACCAGCAAACTGGTTGGCCAGTGAGTGTGCTGCTTGTGGGACTCAGTTTGTTGTGGCTCCTCGGACTGATGAAGTCCTTTGGATGAAGGACGAAATGTTTAAGCAACAAAAAAATAAGAAAGAAACTGTCCAGATGGCCTTACTTAACTTTGTTTGATTTTTTTACCTGGATTATTGAGCATGAACTTTGATATTTTGAAAAACAGTTCTGTGGAAAAGCTAAAAAAAACAAAAAAAAACGATTTATAAATAATAAAATCGCTTCATGTAGTTTGAGTTGTGGCCTAAATTGTAGTTAATTCTTAACAGCATATTGCCATTCATCATAACCTGTCTATTTTGTGTGTGTAAATTAATACACTGCTTTGCAAACACATAGTGTGAGTAACAAGTGGAAATGAGAGCAGGTGGCACCTGAATCAGGTTTGCTCATCATATTGTTCATGCAGCCATTTTAATTTATTATTTTAAATCTTTACAGGTTGACAGGAAACAATTGCTGCAACATTTGCACATATTGTCTCTTCTAACATCCTCCTTCTTCTGCGGTTTGTAACAGTTTTATTAAAACTGAATGCATGCCATTTAGCCCTGTGATGGACTTGCAACCTGTCCAGGGTGTATCCCACCTCTCGCACACTGATGGCTGGATATGGGCACCAGTGACTCCCACGTCCCGAAAAGGAAGAAGCGGGTAAAAGATAATGGGTGGATGAACGCCATTTAATCAGTTTGCACTGATTAAAGCAAAAACTGATGGATAAATCTGCAGATTTGCTGAAGGGAGCTCTCTTGTCTCTTATGTAAGTCTGAGATTTTGGTTTTATTCCCACCAGTGGTTTCCTCGTTGCATCATGAAGCATCTCTGACACACATAAAACTGCATGTATGGATGGATGAAAATATTTACCTGCAGCTATGATGTTCAGACTTCAGAGTTTAGTTTTTCACGAAAGCAATATTTTCTGTGCCATGTTTCCAGGATTTGTTTTACTCTGGAGTTCCTTATTATAGTCTCAGTTTCACCACAACTCTGTGCTGATGTTTTAAACGGCTTGTTAAAACCAGTTCAGAGCGATGCAGAACCAGAATCGTACCTTGCACGTGGCCATGAAGAGGGTGAAGACGAGGATGAGGGTGCTCTTGGAAACAGGCAGCCAGTGGGCTTCCTGCAGGGTGAAGAGGATGGCTCCGTACAGACTGGCTTTAGTCGGGCTGCAGAGACCAAAAACAGCCCGTCAGCAAAACAAAGCACTGCAGCACAAACTGGGCTTCATTCGGGTTTTAATGTTAACTGGATCTTTGACTGAAAATCTGATGCGTTTGGTTGAAAAGATAAATTATTTCTTCACTTTTGCGTTGTTATCAAAATAAAATCCCAAAATCAACTCTCTTAAACAAACCTGCTCATGTTTCCACATTGAAAATCATCCATAAAGTACAGTACACTGTGTATTAGGTTAAGATCATTGTGTTAAAAAAGATAAATTATTAAAGGTTGTTTAACCTTTTCATTAAAACTTGTAAATAACATTAAGCACACTCTCATGTAATATCACAAGATCTCAAGTTATCTGTTGGCGCTTGAAGTATGTGATGTGAATGACTCTCAGCTACTACCACACCACATTTTAGCTCGACATCTGCAAAATTCACCGAGGTGTAGACATTTTTGTGCAAGCGAAGCTCAATTAGATGTGTTCTTGCATTGGGTTACCTCTAAAAGCTAATCGGTTGTAAACATACATCCAGTAATCATTTTCTGAACGTTTCGTTAAAATTCATTCCGTGGATGATGGGATATTTTGCTAACAGACAAACATGCACACTCACAATGACATGCTGAGGACCTCGTTGGTCTCGGGCCTCCACACGCCGCGCAGCAGCTGCTCAAAATTGGACATAAGAGCCACTCCAGACCCTGAGAAGATAAAAATAGAAAGCGAGGTCAAAAATGAGGCCAAAACAGGCCGTGTTCTGTGTCTCCATTTATATCCAGTTTCAGTGGCCTTTTTTTAAATATATATATATATATATATATATATATATATATATATATATATTATTTTCAACACCTGCAGGGCCTCTCTCTGCAACAGCAAGGTTGTCTCTTGTTCTGAAAGACTGAGGAGGTGCAGCAGGAACATGGAGCGTTTTATAGCCCCTGCCTTGTCTGACCTAACAGGGTTCACCTCCTCAGACTGGGATGGAAACAAGACGTTTACCTGCAAATGAGATTAGGCTGCACTTTAATTGAAGCTCATTTAAGCTTTAATGTTAATGGTTGATTGTTGCGGAGGGTTTCCAACCAAAATAATAATAATCTGGTTCATAATATAGTGTGCAAAACTGTGAGGTTTACAACCTTCCAGGCACAGTTCTGCTAATCTTCTAAATAACTGAACTTCATGACTCTGTGTTAAATTGAAAATATTTTTGGTGGGAAATTTCAAAGCTTTTATAAAAGACTTAAATGAAGGATCTACAACCTTTGGCTCTGGAGTCACAAGTGTCTCTTTGGTCTTTCCACTGTGGCTCTTTGTATCTTTGACATTTATAGTCTTAATCACAAAAGAAAAGGTTGGTTTCCACCGTTTATGTTCAGTTTCTAACTTTGTCAGACACTTCATTTATTTAACTTCCCGCCTCACAGAACGATTTTTCTCTGCCAAATAATTCAACGTTTTTCATAAACTGAAGGAGAGACAAAACAAAAGGAGCAGTTTTACACACTTTACAGTCACACGTCATCAAAATACAACGGCTTCCTTTTGATTAACAAAGTAAAGCAAAATGTAAATAAAACTTGCAGCCATTTTATTAGAAAAATACGTCACAAATAAATTAACCATTTGGTCAAACTTTGATGTTTTCACTTATAATCTTAGGATGTAAGTATTATTTCAAAGTGTATTATAATTTTTACATGAATATGGTGAAATCTCACTTTGGCTGCATAGTTTTTAATTGTTTTGTTTAAAAGTTTGTTCTTTTTCTTTTGTCCTAACAGGAAAATAAAAAATAAAAATTCAAGAATTTTAAGGTTGTTTTTTTTTTATTTATAATGCAACAAATTATATATTTTTGTTTATACAATACTTGCAGAGTTGGGTTATATTAGTTATGTTCTGTGGCTCGGGACAATCGTTATTTAACCAGAGAAGGAGCAGACATTGAACCTTATGAGTAAAATATAATGAATTAATTAGGGTCTTTCTATCAAAAAGTCAATTAGTTGATAATAAACAAATTTAATTTGTTGTTTTCAAACAGAACTAAACTGTTTCTCATCACTCATTCAGTGACAAAAACACATTCTTACACTTTTTGAAGCCCGAGTTATTTGTGATGTGTAGAAACAATCTGCTTGGTTAAAGATATTTAAAAGTAAAACACCAACCTTTGACATATCCAACGATCACCATGATGAAGAAGCCGTGATGGTAGGCGTGGTGTGCGTGGTGAACGCCTGCGGCAATCTTACGGACGCGGACAACCTCCTTCAGGGCCACCAGCACCAGCTTGACCGGCAGGAAGGCCACACATTTGTAGAAGAGGTTCAGGGGGCAGTAAAAAATCAGATACCTGTTTGTTTTTCAAACAGAGACAGGAAGATGACACATAAAATGAAATAAATAAATAAATCAGAGTAGAGAAAAACATATTAAAAGCTTTGATATTTAAAACGGTTTGTTCATCACAAACAGCTCTCAGAGTTGAGAAATTAATTTTAAAGCCACATAGTATAAATTTATGAACTGAAATGTTCCAAGGATATGGAGGTAAAAGTGTTTTTAAGAAGTTTGGATCATATAAAATTAGGAATAAGTAGCTCCAGATTGAAAAACGACTGAGAATGATTTAAATAATAATAATAATGATGATGATGATGATGATGATGATGATGAAAATAAGCGCTCATATCAATCCTGATACTGACATCAAAGATTTTCTCAATAAAAATAAATCAAAAATTCCTAGATAACAATAAGAAGACACTTTTTTTAACATCCACAAAGCTCACACATGAAGGACAGACAGGGAATGTCTTTTATTGTTTACTGGTCTAAAGGTTTGATTAAAGCAGATGTTTCTGGGGGAACCTTCCTCACCAGACAGCTGAGGCCAGCAGGATGTGGCTGTTGTGTTGGAAATAGTCGACGGGGCTGCTCCCAAGCATGATGTCTGCCAGGATGTAACTACCGAAGCAGTAGAGCATGGCACAGAGCCAGGAGGCCACTGGACTCCTGCGAGAAACCTCCACTGAGCCTGCAGAACAGAGGACGAGACGTCAGGGCCTCAAACAGAGAACATAAAGAGACTTTCACACAAGGTTAGTGAGAGTTTGCTCAGTTTAAGAGGTTGAATTAGCTCTCAGTTACAATAAAAAAAAACACTTGTCAATAAAGAAGAGAAGGAGGGAGAGAGAAAAGGGTCTAAAACTGAACTTTTGCAGCCAAATTATTCTTAAGAGAATTTTTTTTCTTTGGCGCCCTCTAGTGGAAATCATTAAACATGACACGGTTAAACAGCAAAATATTTTTTTTAATTAAAAACAGGAATTTTCACATAAAGTCATTCTATTTGAACATTTGCTTTATTTCCAAACAGAAGTAAAAATGTGAAACTTTTATTGCATATAAACTAACATATATATTTTTAATCCCTTTAATAAACCTCACTTTATCCTGAAAATCTTACTGGAAACACTGTTTGGGATACTTATTGACTCTGCAAGAAAACAAACCACAATGTTTGTTTTTATTTAAATGTGAGAATTAAAATTTATTTGTGAAATATCTTGTCTTAAAAGTCAAACTGTTCCAAGCAGAGGACTTATCATCCGTGCACCCAGTGTGTTTCTGTGAGCTGTATCTTCATCTGTTTCAGGGCACGCCCTGTTCGTGCACGTTTTTATCCTGAACTAATATTGACTCCAGGAGACGACACGCATTTATGAATTCACAAACAATTCCATAAACGGACTGGTTTTAGCAGTGCTTCATAAACAGGCAGAGTATTTTATTTTAACTGTTTAAGCCACAGTTAATGTCTCTAACTCGTTCAGTCTTACAGCTAACTTTGGAGGGGCGTCTCTCTGTCATACGATCACATGAGATCGTGCACAACATTAAAGGTTTGACTGAAGCAGCTACAACTTCTTCATTTCTCATGATTTTAGTTGAAAACTCTGACATAATATCATTAATGTCATGACCTTTCTCTGTCATGTTGGTTTTATTGTATTTGTTTTTTCCTCGTTTCATTGTAACTTGGTTTAACCTTGGTGGTTTAATGTCACGTTCTGCACAGTCTTTTTCTCGTTTGTGAATCTGAACTCATTCTTGTTTTTGTTTTCGTCTTTGTTGCATCTGATGTGTGGTCTCTACTGAAACGTTGGATGAAATGTGCGGCCTGCTGACATTGCACCTGCAGGCACGTTCAGTCATCTGGATTCATCACATGTTCACAAACACGATGTGTTATTGACCTTTAAAGCTGCCTGTGTGATTTCCCTGGCTATCCACATGCTAACTTGAGACGTGCACCAGAATCTCCAACAACAGGTGGGAGGGGGTGTTGTGGTGCGACTGGAGCTCAGAGTAATGGGATCCTGAGAAATGTTGCCACGTTCCATAAATACATCTCTACATCTCTTCCTGCCACGCAGCCATCGGGCAGGGCATGACCTCTGACCCCACACTTGTCTCTCCTTCCCCTACATTTAAAACTCATTCATGTGCTCTTGTAACATGTGCCATGAACCGGTTGTCGCCACTGTGACAGCACCGACCAAAGGTGTTCTCACATGCACACGAGTCATTTGACTTTCAAATTATTGGTATGAAAATTCTGTAACGTTGAAATAAAACAGAGAGAAACATGCTGCAGTGGACTTTACCTCTTACATGCACAAGATAAATGTGATAAAACATTTGTCTTTTTGCTCTGAGTTCATTTTATATATGTAAAATAATTTATAATTCAGTAAAAAATGACAACCAGGACAGAGTTAAAACACCTCCATCTGTGTGTTCATTATATGCACAACACTTTATTTTATTTTAACCTGCCACCTACAGTACCCACAATGCACCACACCACACAGTTTAAAGATGTTGGCGGAGCAGGAAGCTGCTCCCTTTGTCCCAAACCTGCAAATTTATTTCTCTTTTGCACATTTTTTATTAAGTCCTCTCTGATTCAAGCCACAAAAACCAAATAAGAGATGTTCAAAATCAGCAGATATCTTCTTAAAAGTCACTGCAGCAGATGTGGGAAACATCTGTTTCAGATAAATGTCATAACGGATATAGGGGCCAAAAAGTTAATTCATACTAACTGTGCTTGTTTGTTGCTGCCTGGCTGAGGAAAATCTGTGTGATGAAAACTTAAAGATCATTTTTTGCTCGGATTATTAATGCACAAACTGCTCAGAGGAGCTTTCCACTCAGGCTCCTTGTTTGGTTTCTCCTCTCGCAAAGCTTCAAGAAAACAAGGACTGAACAGGGTGAACTTTGACCCCAGATTAATGAAAACGTCTTTCTGCTCCCAGATGCAGTTAAATCACGCTCGGCTCTTAATCCTTATTTCATTTTCATGATCAGTGCAAAGAAAACTCCTCTGTGGCCTTAAAATAAAACCCATTGAGTGGGGGTGAGGTGGGGGCCTTTGGAGGCACATGGGCTCTGTCTATTTCAGGCTCTTCTATATCTCACTGGTATGCACAGACCTTCACTCAGGTTTCATCCCTTCAGATTCTGTAGCTCAGTTAAATCTCAGATAAAATCAACCTAAAACCACCTGAGAGGTTTTATTTATTCGCTCTGAGGGATTTCCTTCAGTGTGAAGGAGGTCAATCTGCAGCAACATCTGTCAAAAAAAAACAGCAGAGCTGCTGCAGTTTATGTAACAGGTCACGCTTTATAAGGCAAGGGTTACAGAAAACAGCTAAATGAGGCAGGGACTTTCAAGCACTGCAAAGAGTTAAAACAAAAACCTTCTGATTACTCTGCAAAACCAATGTTTTTGTCTTTATCATTTATTTTAACATGATTTGCCTGTGACTTATTGCACTATATAAATTACAAGTATTGCAAATTTTAAGTGCAAGAGAAGCATGCATTATTGGTGATGCTATTGAATTTAAGTAAATGACATGAGCAAGTGCTGGAAACAAATAAAAAGTGGCATTAAAGCCTCTCACCTGGTTCATATTTAAGGTAGAGGATGGACACGATGTAATAAGCCAAATCAAACACGGGAAACATTCCCATTTTGGAGAAAGCATGAGCTAAATCGCCCAAATTGAGGACTGACAGCACGTTCTCCATGTTTCCTGTCTGATGAGCAGAAAAGATCCTGCTGTTTATTAATTATAATAAGTATTATTATTATTCCAACTGCGCAGTCTGCATCGGAAGCCCCCCGAACCTGCGACTCTCCACCGAGCCCCCCCGGTCTCTGAAGTGAAGCCTGTGAGAGACAAACCCTCCTATTAATATCACTCATACCCAGACCCCCAGTTTCTTCATCATCCTCCTCTTCCTCCGGAGCGGATAGGAGCTTCCAGCTGCTTCACACCAAGAAAGCAACACGAGGCTCGTCTCTGTCCTTGTCTTGAGCTGACTGAGGTTTAATGGAGCCGGGAGGCAGAGCAGAGACCCAAATACGCGTCCATATTGTTAAATCTGATGATAATTCATCTGGTTGTAACAAAAACATCCATGATCCGGATCAGCTGATCCTCCATCCGTGTCGCCATCTGATCTGATCTGATTCCTCTGAGTAGAGAAAACATATTTTACAGGAATATAAAACTATCAGAACTGCCTAGAGCTACGCTGATGCTATTTTATTTTATCATTATAGTTATTAAATAAAACAAATTGTATTACTGTATTGTTCCTTGTAAAGGCAACAAAAGTTCGCTAGAGGGCGCCAAATCCGCAAACTTCACAACTCGATTCACTTTTTTTGTTGTTTAAAGGGAAATAAAGTTGTTTTATATTTATCAATTATTGTTGCCACTTTTAAGCATTTTTCTTCATTTCAGATTAAAAAACATCTTCAAAATGTTTTATTTGCTTTTTGTTTGTTTTTTCATCTCGTTTGTGTGTTTCACATTAGCGTTGCTTTTCAAAGTTTTTAAAGGCTTTAAATAACTTCACTTGCAGAGAATTAACTGTCTTTGACTGTTTTTTTTTTAAATAAGAAGCTATTGATAATGCTAACATTTAAAGTTTCTGTTTAAAATAAATCAAAATATCATTTAAATGTCACGTTTTTGTTGGATAATTTTACATTTGTATTTATTTTAGCAAACAACATATGATTGTTAAAGCAAACAAATAAGAATATATTTTCATAAAATCTATTTAACATCCATGTGTTATAAAATATACTATCACATGTTCTGATCATTATAAAGTAGATATATTTGCATTTTTTATTTTGAAAATGCTTCATTTTCTCCCCTTTGTCATGTTTATGCGTAACTTGAAGTTATCAAAACTAAATTTGATTATTAAAGCACACCTTCCGTCGTCTTTTAGCTGTTTTATCTTTCGACTCAAACCGTTCATGAGTATAAATATCAACATTTGTTTGCACTTATACTAAAATAATTTAAACTTAAGTCGAACAATCAGTTTGGTTCTGTTTGCCATTGAGGGTTAGACGCCTTGCAGTCAAAACTGAGGGCATAAAAACTTCCATTGTAACAGCGTACTGAATCTTGATTGGCTACATTCCTGATTGCGTAAGAAACACGGAAGTGGGTCAGTTGTGTTGACATAATGCTCGGAGATCTCTTAATTTTCGGGTAATTAATAATTTGCGTTCTCATTTCTGCATAGAAAAAAAACCTCTGTGTGACTGTGGTGTTCTGTGTTTATCTTGCTGTGTTTTGTTTTAGTCTTAAGAGAGAGTTTTAACTCGAGAGAGAAAAAATGCCAGCTCAGCAGCTAACAGTGTTAGCTCACCATTAAATTAACATTTTGCAGTCAAATACGTTTTTGTTTTTCTTTGCTCTTTAGGACTTTATTGGTGAACGCGGGGGCTGTGCTGAATTTCAAACTGTGAGTATAACCACCATGTCCTAATCCTTTCCCTAAATATAGACACAGTCTCTGTTTGATGCTAATGCTAGCTGCTGCTGTTTTTCAGGAAAAGGAAAGAGTCGCAGGGTTTTGGAGATGAGTCCGGAGCTCCAACAACAGGTGTGTCAGTAATGCATGGGAGAAGAGATAAAATCAAAGAAAATACTAATTTTCACAGCAATCTGAAGTGATTTACAATGAAATTAACATTCTGCCAGACAGTGGTGGAAACTAACATTAACACTAACATTACTACTGAAGTACTGCACATATCTGTACGTGTTTATGCACACTTTCTTTAATATTATAGTGATACTTGAAACAACACAAACAAAATACTTTGACTAAAAGCCACTTTATTTATTTTGAACTACAGGGTCTCATTTTCAAGACAGACCAGTTCCAGACATGCTAACAATATCAGAAACATCATGAACAAAAGTATCAGTTGAGTTTTATCAGTATTCAAGTAAAAGTAGTACAAATAAAATCCAGAAAATTAACAAACTTCCACTGTCTGTAAAAAGTGTTCCTGCAATGTGGACAAGTCCTTTAAAAAAACAACCAAAAAAATCCACAACTGTGTTAATTTGGAGAACTGAGAAATTATGGTTTGATTCACAGAATTACAAATTTAAGCTGTCTTTGTTGTTAGTCTTTGTTATTCCTACTAAATAAAACCATGGATTGAACACCCAAACAGAAGTAATTAAATATTATTTGCCTGAGATTGGTAATATTAAGGCTTTTGTTTTTTTTGGTAAATCTTTGGTAAAACACAATGGCTGCAACTATGCACCAGATATTGATTAAAAATAAAATTATGTTTGTAATATTAAAGTTTGTCTCCTGAGTTTACTTACAAAAAAAAAATCATAGAATAGGACAGAGTTATCACAGTTCTTTAAAGAGAAAATAGTTTAATGTTTTCATGAAATTATCAATGGGAATTAGAAACAATTAGTTCTTGTTACAGGGGTATTACTACAAAAAACTCTATAAATATCAAATATGTCATAAAATATTTTTTTTTCAACAGGTAGCCAGTGGTAATATAGATATTGTTTAGTTTTTGCTCTCTGAATTTGATGCTGCATAATAATAATGTTACACATTAAATCTTCAGTACAAATCTGCCGCTATGTATGTATCAGATATGTTTGCCTGTTACAAAGTAGAATTTACTTTGCAGGGCTTGTAATAGTTTTAAATTAATTGTTGTTTTATTAAATTAATCTTATTTTTGTTTCTCAGGTGACAACATCCGAGAGTTCCTGCTCAGCCTGCGATACTTCAGGATCTTCATTGCTCTGTGGAACGTCTTCATCATGTTCTGCATGGTCTTGTGAGTAATTCTGATAGTTTCATGATCCCCGATGTTACAACCAGGAAGTCAGGGATTATTGTTCGACCGCTGATTAAATCTGAAAGCTTCAGTCTCTTGAATTTACTGACAAGATTTTACTGACAACTTTATTTATTTGTCTTAATTAACTTTACTTGATGGATAATTATGAAAATGAACCCGCAGTACTCACACTCTGCTGAAAACTACCACTTTATTGTGAAAAATTAATAAATAAATCCGTAATTCTAAGATTTATTCAGCAGCTCTATTTGCATGATGATGAGGAAGAACTGACTCAGTGAAGTTTATTGTATTTAATTAAATTAATGTTATATTTAATAAACTGCTCAATGGATTTGCAGTTCAATAATGTGGTTATTTTCATAAAGCAGGAGTTCTGTAAGCTCTGTATCTCAGGTTCAAACTCGTTTCCAGTTTTTAAAACGTAAACGTGACAAACTCTTCAGAAACTTCCAAAAAGTTAACAATAAACTTCTCTAACCAGATGAATGTTTCAAATTTCAGATTGTTTGGATCATGATCAGTGTTTGGAGCGACCGGACCTCCATCAGAAAGTGAACTATTCAACACAAACGCTACAAACGTCTCCCTGATGTCTGCTGCTTTTCTTTTTGTTCCTTTTGATTGCAATATTGCTCCATTTTCTTTACAACCCTGGAATTGTAAATTTTCTTCAGACCAAACTGGAGACAATAAATTTTTTTCTTTTTTTAGAAGTCGTGACATTTTTACAGTTTTGTTTTAGCTGTAACCGTCTCATCTTTGGTGGTCGTCTACTTCTTTTAGTGCGCGAGTTGTTTATCTTGAACGTGTCAGAAATGTTCTTTTGTTTCTTGTTCACAGCTGTCCGGATGTCACTGTAGTTTTGTAACCACCTTGTTTATGGATAAACACTCAGTTTTTGTCCATCAGATATAATTTGTTGGGCTGTTTTGGAAGTAAAAAAAAAAATTATTTATTTCCAACTGTAAGTAAATATATGTACATCTCACTGTAAGGATGTTCTTACTCTAAATAAAGAATACATTTTTTTCCTATTGAACATGCTTTTGGATATAATAGAATAGAACAAACAAAAAGTTAAACTGAATATTTTTTATTGTAGGCAAGTTATTTAGGTCGTTTATTTGAGCACAACTTTAACGGTATTTTGACAACGCATTAAAAATTGTAATTCGCAAGATCCTGATGGACTCGTACACATCTAGAAAAGCATGTTAATAAAGAAAAATGCAATAAATTATATTTCTATGTAATATTCCAGATGAACCTAGTGGTCTTATACTTATTTTTTATTTTATTTTATTGGGCCAGACAAATCCCGTTGAGATCACAGATCTCTTTTGCAAGAGCCAAGTCAACCTAAAATGCATGTTTTGGACTGGGAGGAAACCAGAGTACTGGAGAAGGCATGTAAACATGAGGTCAACATGCAAACTACACAGAAAAAGCCCAGAGATTGAACCCAGCACCTTCTTGATGTGAGGCAACCGCTAACCACTAATCCAACTCACCCATTGTTGTGGCCACAGATCTGCTTCAGATTTTTACTGCATCTTTAATGTTCTGTAAATAGTTTACAAATAAGTTTGTTGCAGCTCTTCCTAAACTAGATATAACATTCAGGTTTTATAAAATATACAAAGAAAAAACACACAGAAAATCTTTTAAAGACTTTACATTTATTTTACATTATCTCTCAATGTTTAGAAAAACACAAAGCAACAGAAATAGTGTATTAACTTTTTATACAAGCAGTTTAACCAAACAGTTTAATAATCTCAGTGTGTTCCTCGTGTTGCTGCGTCAACATTAAGTCCTTTAAAGAAGGAAACAGTTCATCAACACGTCTCTTTTCAAAGATTGTCAGTTTGTTTTTTGTGAAGTTTTGTTAATAAAACTGAAAATAGTTTATTTTACAGCTTAATAGTTTAAAGTTCATGACCACTGCTGTTTGAGTTTAATGCAGCGTAGTTTGTTTGTTTACCACCGGACAGAAATGATCTTCTTTTTATCACTTCAGCTATTAAAAAAAATTCCAGTTCACGATTTCTCTCACCTTGACGTTTTAGTTTTTTTTTCTTTAAAACAGTTTGTTGTCACCTTTGTATCAACTTTGACACTTTTAATAGTTTGCTTGTGAAAAATCATTGTCGTAGACATCTGAAACAGACAAACCACCCAATAAAAACAAATATCAAAATAAGCAGAATAAATAAATTAATATTAAATAAAACTATTTTTAAATTTATTACATAATGTAAGAATTCATACTTACCACTTGGATAATCAACATCATCATATATTTCTCCTTCCCTGAAATGAAAGATTGCTGTTAGTGCACAAAAAAGATTTTTGGACATTAATGATAATTCTATATATATATATATATATATATATATATATATATAAAAAAGAACAACACGTTTGACAAATGAAACTTGTCACAATACCAGTAAGATTAACAATTAGTGTAGCTAAAACAATAACTATCCTGAGTAAAAATAGTTTTTAAATTAAATCACAAGAACTCAGGCGGATTGACTCACATGGGAAGAAGAAGAGCTGTAGAAACATAACCATCTGTGAAGAGAAAAATATTTCATGATTTACTGTCGACCTCCATAGCGGGTGATAATGTAATTGCATGTGTATGAGTTTGTTTCTTCGTTACAAAATATCTGTTTAAAAAAGCAGAAAGGCTTCATTGAAACTCACAGTAAGTAATCATTGGTTGGATGAAAGAATATTTAAAACCAAAGACAACACAATTCAAGATGGCCACCACCGCAATTTATCCCTGGAAAACCAAAATCATGGCTACAACAGTCACTTTTACAGATATTGAGCCAAAGTTAGGTGTGGTGAGAATTATCTGTAATCCTTCAAGAGATCATATGAGATTGTTTCAAATATCTTTGTCATTTTTCACAATAAGAAAAGTTTAGTTTCAAACTCTGGCATGAAAATGTTGTAATTAAATAGTGCATAATCCTGATGAGTGGACATGAGTGGGTGACAGGTCAAAGAGCAATTCCAAAAACACATATAGAGAGAATGCAGCAAGGAGCTCAGTGTCCTTTGCTCGAACGTGGGTTAATGGGGCCCCACCCTGGAGCCATGGTGGAGGGGCTTGTCAGCTAGTGCCTGGTCTCTACCCATGGGGCCCATTCTGGCTCAGCCCAAACAAGCAACATTGGTTTGCCTTCCTGTGGGTCCACCACCTGCAGGAGGGGCCATAAGAGTCGGATGACTCCATGGGCAGTTGCTGAAAGTGGGGACCTTGGCGCTCTGACCCTAGCTTATCAAAACTTGCTTTTGGGACAAGAAACATAACCTTTCTGGTGGGGAAGGAGTATGAGCTTGTGTGTGAAAGTGCTGGACCTTATTCTACTCTGGAGTTGCCCATGGTGTGGAACACTGAGCTTGTGTGGGTCTACACTTAGTCAGAGTGGGCCATGTTCTGCACCTCAAATGTTGAAGTAGCTGCCTTGAGCTGTGGCTGCAAGGTTGTTGGTACTTCTCATAGTGGCCATCTTTAAACTTGGTGGGGGACACCCCGGGTTAGGGATGCTGTCAAGCTGAAGAAGGGGTTCTGTCAGGGCTTGTTTGCTGGTGGGACTCTAAAGGCAGCTGAGGAATACCGGAGGGCCAAGTGGTCCGCAGCCTTGGCTGTTGCTGAGGCAAAAGCTCTGATGTGGGAGGAGTTCAGTGAGGCCTTGGATAGAAACTCTTTGGCTCTGAGGAGAATCTGACAAACCATCAGGTGGCTGTGGAGGGAAAGCAGTGCTTTACTAACATTATGTTCAATGAATTATGTCATTGGGAGGTGGAAGAAATATTTCTCGGACCTTTTCAATCCCACCGGCACATCTTCCATGGAGGAAGCTCATTTGGGGGACTTCAGGTCTGGTCTATCCATAACCATGACTGAGGTCGCAGAGGTAGTTAAAAAGTTTTGCATCTGCAACGCTCCAGTAGTGGATGAGATCTGCCCTTTTTTCCTTAAGGCTCTGAATGTTGTGGGTCTGTCCTGGTTGACACATCTTTGCAACATTGCATGAACATCGGGGGTAGTGCCATTGGATTTGCAGGTGGTTCCCCTTTTCAAAAAGGGGGACCGGAGGGTGTGCTCCAACTATAGGTGCATCACTCTCCTTAGCCTTCCTGGTAAGGTCTATTCAGGGGTACTGGAAAAGCAAGTTTGATCGTTGGTCAAACCTCAGATCCAGGAGGAACAATGCAGGTTCAGTTCTGGCTGTGGAACACTGGAGCAGCTCTCTAGTCCTCAAGGGGTCATGGGAGTTTGCCCAACCAGTCTACATGTGTTTTGTGGACTTGGAGAAGGTGCTTGACATTGTTACTTGGGGTACACTGTGGGGGGTGCTCCATGAGTATGAAATTGAGGGGCCGTTGTGATGGGCTGTTCGTTTGCTATACAAGCAGTGCAAGAGTTTGGTTTGCAATGCTGACAGTAACCCTTCAGGGTGGGAGTTGGACTCCACAGGGCTGCCCGATGTCACAATTCTGTTCCTAACTTTTATGGACACAATTTCTTGGTGAGGCCAAGGGGTGGAGGGATTCCAGTTTGGTGGTCTCAGGGTTCCATCTCTGCTATTTGCGGATGATGTGGTCTTGTTGGCATCATCGTGCCGTGGTCTTCAGCTCTCAATGGAGTGGTTCACAGCTGAATGTGAAGCGGCTGGGACGAGAATCAGCACCTCCAAATCTGAGGCCATGGTCCTCAACCAGAAAAAAAAAGTTGGATTGCTCTCTTCAGGTCGAGGGTGAGATTCTTTCTTTGTTGAAATCAGGTCTCTCTTGTAAATGAGTCCTCAAGGCTCAATGGGATTTACCTGTATAAATAAAGGTTGATTGATTCTGCAGCAAGTGGAGTAGTTCAAGTATCTTGGGGTTTTGTTCATGAGTGAGGGATGAATGGAGCATGAGATTGACAGACAGATTGGTGTGGCATCTGCAGTATGGCATACTCTGTACCAGTCCATTGTGGTAAAGAGGGAGTTGAGCTGTAAGCCAAAGCTCTCTGTTTACCAATTGGTGTATATTCCTACCCTCACCAATGGCCAAGAACTCTGGATAATGACAGAAAGAGAGAGACTGGAGATAAAGGTGGTTGAAATGAGATTCCTCCCCAGGGTAGCTGGACTCCCCCTTAGAGATAGTGTGAGAAGTTCAGTTATCCAGGAAAGACTCGGAGTAGAACTGCAGCTCATCCACATTGAGAGTAGCCAACTGAGGTGGTTCAGGCATCTGGTAAAGATGCACCCATGGCACCTCCCTAGGGAGGTGCTTCAGGCATGTCTGACTGGAAGGAGACCCTGGGGAAGACCCAGGACATGCCAGAGAGACTATATGTCTCTCGGTTGACCTGGGAATGCCTTGGAATTCTCTTAGAAGAGCTGGAGTGGCTGTGGAAAGATATGTCTGGGCCTCCCTGCTCAAGCTGCTGCCCAGTTGTGACCCGACTTCGGAACAAGTGGAAAATAATGGATAGATGGATCCATCCATCCATCCATCCATCCATCCATCCATCCATCCATCCATCCATCCATCCATCCATCCATCCATCCATCCAT
>NC_056500.1:14608637-14638346 GCF_014905685.2 Nematolebias whitei
CATCCATCCATCCATCCATCCATCCATCCATCCATCCATCCATCCATTATCTTTACCCGCTTATTCCATTTTGGGTCACGGGGATCGCCGGTGCCCATGTCCAGCAATCACTGTGCGAGGGGCGGGGGTCCACCCTGGACGAGTCGCAAGTCCATCACAGGGCCACATAGAGACAAACGAGACAAACAACCATTCACTTTCTCACTCACAGCTAGGGACAATTTAGAGTTACCAATCAGCCTAACATGCATGTTTTTGGTCTGTGGGAGGAAACCGGAGTACCCGGAGAAAACCCACGCATGCACGGAGAGAACATGCAAACTCCACCCAGAAAGGCCCCCGGACCGGGGTTTGAACCAAGGACCTGCTCGCTGAGAGGCAGCGGCTCTACCAGTTGCGCCACCGTGCTGCCCTATGGATAGATGGATGGTACACAATTCTAAAATTTCTTGTTTCTGACAATCATGCTTTTACAGCCCTCAAATAAACAAACTTGTTCAGTTTCCCCTAACACATTATATCAGCAAATTAAACATGTAGGTATTGAGACGTTGTGGTGTCTAACTTTACCTTCTGATCATCATGCACTCAGTTATGGCTGAAATATCAGCACAGACATTGTCTTTGCTGCGCAGAGTAGGAGATTCGTTGTGTTTTTATTAAATAAGTAGATCCAACAACAACCCACTATTGAAACTTGGTCTTGATGAACCACCTTTCTGTCAGAGTTGATACTTTTTGCTCTCTGACAACAAAACAACAGGATGTTGCATGAGATAGAGAGAAAGAGCTGCTTCATCGTAATTTGATCGTATTAATTTTAGTCATATACACTCTACAATCACAATGGATGTTGAATTTTTGGCCTCTGGTGTAACATTGTCTGTCTTTGACAAGAAGTGATATCTTGTAATTGTCTTTTTTGAGTTTATTGTCTTGTTTCTGGCATTTTGCTAACTTCAAACATATATATGAATATTGGTGTTGTGATCTGCACAATATGAGAAGCATATATTTATGTCTCTAGCATATATTTATGTATCTAGCATATATTTATGTCTCTAGCATATATTTATGTATCTAGTTTGAGAAACTCCAAATTGTTTACATACATTTCCCAGCAGTACTTTGGCACAAATATTTTTTCTTGCTGGTTAGTTGGATGACATCCACGATATCTCCCTGAGTCACTTGAAGATCCTTTGCTCCGAGTTTTTTTATGACGCAGTTAGGATCCACCATCATGGTTTGCAGCACCCTGACAGGACCTTCATACTGAGGAGAAACAATCCCAGAGGTCAGTTCATCTCATCTTTGTGTGCATGAGAGTTCAGTTCTGTATAAGTTCTCATACAAGTTTGTTAACTTTATTAAAAAAGAAAAGGAGGGCAAACAGATAATCTCATTAATACACAAATTATTTAGTTTTTAAAAAATAGTTTACCTTAAACCTTTTTTTCATCTCCTTTTCCACTTTGGGATCTATGCTGAAAAAAATTATAACAATGAAAGTTGTATTTTTTAAAACAAATTTAATGACACGATATTTTCTCACACAGAAAATGTGATGACGTTATTGCTCAAAACAAATCTTCATTTGCCTCTTTATTTTTATCTGATTTAATTTCTTTCCATCTTAATATAAATTAAGATTATTCAACAAGTTTCTGTCATCTTAGCATTTTTATTTTCAGCTCCCGTCCAGTGGATCAGTCGTAAAATGATACCTGATTTCGAGTGGGGGAGGGGGGAAATCCTCAAGCATTGTCTGAACATCATCATAATCATCTGAAAACAAAAATAAATAAATAAATAACAATAACATTTAGTCAAAAATGATTTTGTCTTGCATTTAGTAGCAAACAATATTTGTCAATTAAAAAAAGGAAAAATAAAATAGACAATTAAATACCAACAAAGTTGTTTATTTATTCAAGTCAAAAGTTAAAGCCAATAACAATTTATGGGATATAAATATATTTATATTTGTAAAATAGTGGTTTTGCTCCAATAAGTTTTGTGAAATATTAATTGTTGAAAATTTGTGATTATAAATAAACTGAACTGAACTGTTACACAAAATGGACTTTTGCTGTTTTTGTTTTGTAGAGTTTAAAAAATAGTATTTGTACTATTCTTTAGTCTATTTACAACACAATGTTCTTCTTCTCCACTTATCAGCATAGTTTGACTTTTGACTAAATTTATATTACAGTTATTAGAAATAAAACCACACACAACACAGGAGAATAAATAAATTAAACAACTTCATATCACTAATTATTTGACAACATATTCACATTTATTCTAAGCACTTTTGGCTATTTTTCATTTATTAACTTTTTTTAATTAATAAATATTGCTATTACATATTTGAGAACTTAATAAAAAGTACAATAATAATGAATTTATTGGAGTAAAATAATATCTATTATTTAAACTGCAATTGCTAATCATAGTAAGAAACTAGAGATTAGAAACTAATTTAACATGTAATTCAATACTAATGCCCCAAATGTTTTACAATTTGGTGTTTCACTTTCACCACAACATGCTATTAATCCTAATCTGCTCGTATCACTGGGAGCCACTCACCATCCTCTGCAAGCAAACTGCAAAAAAAAGAAAAACATAAACACCATTTTAGATTAAACAAATTAAAGAAAAATATAATTCCAACAAACATAAATTTCTCCGTCACACATTGTTCGATGCTTCGCAACAAGCTCCATGAAGAGATGTCAGTTAAAATGAGCTGAACTATTTTGTATTTATAAAAATTATAAATAAATAAATAAATAAAAAAAACAGCATTTATCTGATCTGTCATTTACCTGTCTCTGCTGTCAGACTCCACATTTAACATGAGTGGAGGGTCTGGAGGTGGTGGAGGTAAATCTAATGTTTTCATTTTTTTCAGCAGGGGCATTTTTCTCTTCACTGCCTCGTAGTCGATGTCCACACACGTGTTGCTGATGTATCCATCTGTACAAAAACACACACTGTGATTCACGACATATCACGACAGTCAGGCCATTATTTATGTACATGTTGTTGATAGGTGGTTCTCTTAATTACAAAACAAAATTGTAAAAATGTTGAATTCGGTCCACAAACATCCGTTTGTACAGTTTAAAGCTGAGTTTTAGCACAACTGAAGCAGATAAACAAATCCTGGCTAAAATACCAGGCTCTTGTGGCTGTGTGTGGTGTTTCCACATGGTACTGTTTGTCACAAAATATCAACAGTTGAACTAATGCATCTTGTTTCTTCAGACTTCAATCATTCAATCCAATGTACAAACACCAAACAGAAGTCATTAGTAGAAAAAGCTGTTGGGCATGTGCAGAGAAGATTTGCAAGTTTTTATGTTTGCAAACCACACGCTCAGCTCTGCTGCTTAACTCGTGTATCCTATCAAATGCGGCACCATTTAGGAGGGATTAAACAGGCTTTTTGATGTCATAAGATTTGCTGCCAAGAAGCATTGTTATAACAAAGAAATATGATGATTTTTTTCCCCTTGTTCTTGTGTTTTCTATTTTATTTTTAACTTTCTTGTGTTTCTTTGATGGTGCAAGATCTCTTGGATGTACTTGTTGTTTTTGTTCTTTTACTCTTTTTTATGTAATTGTAAAGCACTTAGGTCAATTTTTGTTGATTTTATGTGCTACAGAAATTAACGTTGACATTTAGGATCTCTCCAATCAAAAGAGTTTTACATTGTTTAACCTGATTCATAGAGACACCCACCAACACTGGTTCAGATCAAGACATTTATACAAAAACAAACAAACAGAAAAACCTTAATACACTTCTAATGATGGCATGTGTAAATAAATTATTTTATTGGATTTTGGGCTTTGATCTATCAGTCAATCAATCAATTTGCTCAGATTTAAAATTGGCAAGCATCTTCTTCAACAAAGTCTTCAGTTATTCTATATAAATCTTGTTGTTAAAGTGTGATGATTTTTTTAATGAGACATGTTACTTTGGATGTATTATTTTAGCTACACATCGAATATTTGTGACATATTCTGGTTGATAACGTTAGTTATTGTCATTAGAGGTATGTAGAACAAATTGGTAGTGTGTTTGAGTTTAGCTGCTAATGTAAAAGTGTCTCTCATATTGTATTACTCTTTTCACGTGCATTTTTTGTGTTAAAATGCTTGAAGTAGGCCTGGATGTCAGTGATCTTAAAAGTAGATGTACAAAGTAAATGTGTCTTACACAACTTTTCCTGTCAGACACCATTACTGTGTACTTCTTGTGTTTTTATACCCAAGCGTTTAGTCTTTTTTCGTCAAGTCAATAAATTAAATGTGTTTTTTAATGTGGATCTGCTGTTGCGCTCCTATTGTGTGCTCATTGGACCCAGAGCTTTCAGAGGTCTTGTTTTGTTTGAGTTTTGTAACCAGAATACTGATACAACTTTTATGCTTTATATTCATTTCCTTGTGTAACACATGCAGTAGACTACACTCATATAATATAAACCACACAATGCTCTCTCAGCCTGTGACAGACTTGTTTCATACATATATTTGAGACCTTAACCACTGTCACATGGACAAGCATCAACTTAAAACTTAAAGTAACCTCATCAAGATTCTTTTCATGCTCTTGTTGCAGCACACTTCGACTTGTATTGTTGCTCCAGGGTCAAAGCAAGGTTTGATAATCTCAAACATAGAACTTAGTGTCATCTGCATAAAAGAATTCATCATATTTTAAGTTTCTTGTAAAACAGGAAGTGCAGTTGGACAAAATCATTTAAAGGATTAAAGAGAAATAAAATGTTTTTCATGTAAGGTTTTAACACAAATCATAAATAAATAAAGGTGTTGCATTCCTTAAAAATGCATATCGCTTACAGCCTTCATTTTCTTTCTGCTCTCTGCTGGTTTGTCTTTTTATTTTTGGATTAAAACGTTATTCCTGCCTGCTGTCTTCATACTTGAACACATGGGTTCACCTCACCTCCCAAACATTGCGTTGTTTCATTTTACTAAGCACTCTAAATAACGATGAATGTTTCATCTTTGCTGTTTCTCCCATCTCTTCATGTTTGTCATTTAAAAAAAAAATAACAGTGTCCTATGTGGTAAATGTGGTAAAGATGCTTCATCGTGCTCTTTCTGAGGCAGTGTCATGTCAGCGAGGCTGAGTCATCTCGCCTTGGTGGGAAAAAAAAAACATGATTAGCCAACAAGGTGAGGCTAAAATCAATTCTAGTCAAAGTGTGATCAGTTCAGTCTGCAAAAGGAAGCTGGTGTCCTCAAAATCTAGCTAAGAAACAGACAGTACAGTAAGATTAAATCACCACTACAACAGAAACTATAGAGATATTACATCATGTTTCAGCAATGAGAGGCCTTGTGGATTTTGTGAATAAATAAAGGCAAAAACTGAAGTTAATCTATAGCACTGACTGAAACAGACACTGAAACTTACAGTTTCCACTGGCTGAACGAGCCAGCCATTTCCCTACGGGATTGTTCTCCACACGAAGAATCTCCACGCTTTCTCCTTGTCGAACACTGAGATCGAGTTTTCCTTCCCCGCACCAGTCATGACGAGCTTTGGCTGTGTGAAGAACCTCCATCTTACCTTGAATCTGCAGATAGACAGCACAAATAATGTTTTTTTTTTTATTTTTAGAAGAAGAAAAAACTAATATAAAATAAATCTGTAAACAAACACAAGGAATCACACTGGAGCTATGAAGCTGTATTGTTTTCTGGAAGATGAATAAATTGCTTTTTTTTTACCTGAAAGTTCTTCATTAGATCATTTTGTTCCTTTTGTTTCTCTAGTTTCTCTTTCCTTTCTTGTTCCTGTAGCCTCTTTGCTTCTTTCTTGTTTTGCTCTGCAGCCAAATGGTTTGCTTCCAACAGGTCGCTTTATGAAAACAATCAGTTCAAAAAATGATTAGTTACCTCTGTATTTAGAGATTAAATAATAAATAAATCAGTTCACTGAAAAAAACTTGAATCTGCCAACAGTAATAAGAACACAGTTACGAAAAACCAGCTAGAGGAAAGCCGACATTGATTTGAATTTTGTAAATATATATATACATATATATATATATATATATATATTTATTTATACAGGTTAGTCTCATTGAGCCCAGAGGACTCATTTACAAGAGAGACCTGTTTTAGCAAAGGATGATGACAATAGTAGAGGATTATAAAAACGCATATATCGGTAAATTGAAAAATAAATGGAAGAAAATTATATTAAAATACAAAACAAAAACAGTTACATTGTAAAGCGATGTAAAATACTAAAAACAGGAACATGTCTGCATTGGTTTTTGCCATGAATGTAGCAGTTGTTTGAAGTCACTTAGAGAGGTCAAGGTCGAAAGCTTGAGATATTTTTGCAAGATATTCCATGAAACAGGAGCAGAGTAGGAGAAGGCCCTTTTGCCTAGTTCAATCTGCACTGAGGGGTCACTGCATGTAATAATGTCCTGAGAGTGCATGCTGTAGTTGCACTGATGACATGACAAGTAGGAGATGTATGAAGGCAACAGACCAAAAAGTGATTTTTTTAAAGATGAAAATGTACCAGTGAGAGAGTCTGTGTGAAGTTATTGATGACAATTTAACCAGTGAATACAGGGTGCAATAATGGGTACGGTAGTTACAGACAGTTATGAATCTTAGCGCACCCTGAGAGATAGTGTCCAACATCTGCATGGTGCTAGCAGGAGTGTTGGTGTAAATGATGTCACTGTAGTCAATGAAGGGAATGAAAGTCGCAGTTACAAGGCGTTTCCTAGCATTCAGAGTTAGACTGGATCTATTTCTGAAAATGAAACCCAGATTTGCTTTCACTGTCTTTACAACATGGGGCTTAAAAGAGAGATGTGAATCAACCAAGATACCCAAGTATTTGTAAGAATCGACAAACTCAATAGAAACACAATTCAAAGATAAAATCGAAGGAATGACTTCTGGGACTGACTTCCTGTTTGAAAACAACACCCCTTTGGTTTTGTCAGCATTTAGCACAAGTTTGAGGCAGAACAAATCTGACTGGATGATGCCAAAAGCGGAATGGAAAAGCTGGAACACTTTAGCACCTGTTTTAGCTCGACAATAAACAACTGTGTCGTCAGTATATAAATGTAAGGATGCATCAGAAATTATCTGACCTACATTATTTATGTGAAGAGGGTGGGTCCTAAGACAGAACCTTGTGGTACACCGTTTTTAACAAGTACCCTTATGTTGAACACATTGCCTCCTGTCTGAGAGACAATTAGAGAACCAACCAATGGTTATATTATAATATTATATATATTATATATTATTATATATTATATTACATAATATTATTATATACTATTATTATATATAATTATATATAATTATTATTATTAATATTTACAAAACTAAACACATGAAACTGGGCTCAGGGCCCAGAGGGCCCCTTCAGATTAGTCCAATGTTTGGTTCTGAGCTTTTCTTGTTTTTAATTGTGCTTTTGGCTCATTACATTATCTTGTCAGAGGATCCATGATCTGCAACAGACGAAGCTTTCTGACACTAAGCAACACATTTCACTCCCAAAAAACCTCAATAGTATTAAAATTTCAAGACCTCTTTTAACAGCTGATATTTTAGCCTTGTGGATTCTGATTTTTATTATTATTATTATTGCACCTTCTGTCACACTACCCTGCTTTATAAGAAAATATTGCAAATTAATTCATTAACGTGTAAATTATGAGGATTTGATGGAAACAAAGTCTTATCACTTGAAGCATCATCTGAAACACCAACTCACATACTTTGTATTATTTTCAGTAGTGGTTGTTGCATCAAGCTGTAGATGAAACAGATGCCAAAATAACACACAGCAGACATAGTAACAGTAAGCTCTGTGATGTTCAAGCAGCTGTTCTTCTACTTTTGGCTGCTTTGAGCCTAAGAAACAATTATTTAATTGTAAGAGCAGGACATTTGTACTTACTCATCAATAGCCTCATACACATCATCCTGCAAGAAAAAATGTGTTTGCAATTTTACAGAGTCAGATATTAGATATTGTTACATCAATAACAAGTGTTGTCATCAAGAAATCTCACTGATGCAGACTTTTTTTTTATTACCTAAACTTAACTTTTGTGTATGTCTGTATGCTCTTACCTCTTCTAAACAATGAGAATTGTTGTCACTGCAGGACTCTGTAAGGTTGAAAAATGAACAGATATGTTTTTTTTTTTTCAAATTTAGTCACTAAACTTTAAATAAAAATGAAACAAGCTATAGTTTGTTTTATTTTTACCATTTTTTTCAAAGCTTCCAACATCATCGTAAGGATCCTGTTCATCATCAAAGTCTCTGAAATCAGTGAACACATTTTGTAAACATCATATTTGTCTAAATTAAAGCTCGTTGTCTTTTGTGTCAGAGTTTTAGACTAAATGTTGAGAGGTGATGGAGGTGTTGTGAAGCACTCTCAGCTACCACCTGGAACTTTAGCTGTGAAATTGATTTAGTTATAGCCAGATGTGTGTTTTTAAGGTCAGTTGGCTGTGGCAGCCATTTTGAATCAGCATAACTAGGTTTAGGTGTGCACCCAATTATTACATGTTTTTTCATTAAAATTCATCCTCTGGTTCATGAGATATTTTGTTAACAGACAGAAACACAAATACAAAGACGTGGACGAAAACATTATTCTCTGCCTTCATTTTTCTTAAAACATGAAAAGCTGAACTTGATAGAAGTATCAAGTAGAAGAGGGGAAATTAATTCAAAACTTAAAAAAAAAGCTAACACAGCAACAGCAAACAGACACATACGTAATTCCCCTCTCCAAATTTATAAAGATTCCTTAATTGCGTTGTTTTTCTTTCAAAACACCTTTTAGGATTATTTCTGTTACATTTGAAAGCACAAATTTCAATTTTAAACAATTTATGAGTGGCTTCTTGCAAAAAATCCTGACAAGAAGGAAAAAATGTAGAGGTTTTTGACCTTAAAGTGTTTTGAACCTGATGGTTTTGTGAGAGGATTTTTATTGCTGTAAAAGCTTAAAAAATATTTCATATCACATCGTACTGAGACACTCACACGGAGGCGATCTGTCTAGGCAGTCTGGTTGGTTTACTGGATCGTACTGGAGGTTGTGGAGGATTGATCATTGCTGGTGAAGACATTCTTCTGTCTGTTGAACCTGAAGAACAAGTTCAGAAAACCAGCAAGAGACGTGACAAACAAAATCCTAAATCATCAAACTCTTCTAATCAGTGTAAAAGTTTTTTTCTCCCCTTCAGTTGATTTCTGACTTAAAACTTAGCAAAAAAAATAAATAAAAAATGAAGTGGTGCTGAAAGTGACGATAAAACTAAAATGGACAAAATATGTCAACACACGTTTTTCATGAGTTCATGAGATATTTTGCTAACAGTACAGAAAAACACAGATAAACATGGGCAAAAATGCAATCGCTCATTCGTTGCCTTCAGTAACGAACAGAGCTGTAGTAGCTCGGAGGTTGGATGCTGTGTTCTTGTAATCCTGAGGCTGCAGCTTCAAAGGGCATTGGGCATAAAACAATAGACAAATCATACATGAGAGTTTGCTTGCCGTAGAAACCCTAACGGGTGCAGCCAAAACAACAATTTTACCTTAGCAGACAATAATTAAGGCATCTTGTTTAAACATTTTTTTTCAGCAGCAAAAGTTTTTGAAAACAGGATAAAAGACTCAAAACAATAAACCCTCAGTCACCAATCATTAATTCCTTTGCCTCCTTTCTTTATGCAGACAAATATGTTTACTGGAAATAAAATAACCATGTATCAATGTGCCATACTATTTCATTAACCACTTCTACTTCTATTCATGGATCCACTTTCTTTACTTATTTCTCCTTTCAAGGTCATGGTGAAATGGTTCCTATGTCCAGCAGTAATTGAGCAAGAGGCAGGGGACACAGTGGACAGGTCGCAAGTCCATCATAAAGACACATAGACACATACAAGACAAACAACAATTCACACTCACTCACACTTAGGGACAAATTAGAGTTACCAATTAATCTAACACAGTGGCAGCTGGTCCAATGGAGCATTCATTCACCCCACAAAGTAGTTCCTCCTATTAAACAATGTCAATTACTCATTCACTGAGCTTACCGTGTATTGTTTTGTTCTGTGTATTTTTCAACTATTTTGACAATCTTAAGTGGAATTTAAAATGATTTTTAGTGATTCATTCTAAGTTTTTACTTATTTACGGTCATGGGGTAGTACCGTTTAACGACCTGCGTTCATCATTCGGATCCGAATGTGCGGCCAGTGATTCAAACAGACAGGTCCAAAAGAGTTTCGTTTATGTGCTATTGTTGTTGTTTTTTTTTTTTTGTTCTGTGTATACGTTTGGCTGGTTTTAGCACATTGATAAACCTGACGTTAACTCAAACCCAGTAATAGTTGCAGTGAAACCTGCTGAGACCAACAGTGGAGATATTCTGTCCTTAAATCCAGTTGGAGCAGACAGATGGGACTAGAACAAAAAACTGAGAAGAACAAAGTGGAAAAACAAGAAATTTCTGTCAACATGGTAGGACCTTATTTACCTTTCCACTGTTGCCTTGTGCTTGCTCAGGATGGGAGACTGTGACAAAACAAAGACTCGATGCAACCTGCTGGCTACCCTACCCTACCTTAGATAAATAATGTTACCAACTGAATTTTTATGTACAGTACATGAAAATATTTTTTAGTGACCTGAGATAACTTCAGTTGTGACATGGAGCTATATAAACTGAATTGAACTTAAATTATTTAAACTATTCCATAGATTGTGCATGTGTGTCTGCGGGGGTCAGTGGATGAAGCATTGGTCTTACAACTGTGTATATGTGAGTCCAATCTCCATTTCATTCTTCTATTTGATTGTGATTTTTATATTGTGTCATTATTTTTCACTTTATTATTTTAGTTACTTCACTGAACTTTTTTCCTCCTATGAACTGTGTTAATCTGGAGTATTATTTCAGAATTAGCACTTCAAAACAAATTAGAAATCCAATTCAGAAAGCTGTGTGCTTTTTGGCTGGGGGTGGGAGGCGTTCGTTTCTCTGATTTATTAGACCAGACTGTTTTTCACGAGACACAACCTCGATCTGTGAGATTAAAAAAAAGGTGCCAAGTTTGTGCACAACCTATTTTGACCACAGATAATGTAACACAATTTGTAAAATTTGTGAGTTTAGTAATTCAGGAAATTAATGTCTGCCCCAATGATATTTTTGGTAGGAGCTGCCACTTGTCTAATGTTTTTGGTCTATGGGAGGAAACTGGAGTACTCGGTAACCAGAGTAATCAGAGAAAACCCACACATGCACAGTGAGAACATGCACACTCCACACAGAAAGGCTGGAAACTGATCCTGAGCTTTTAAATGATAAACACTAAATAAAGAACATCACGTTGTATAAAAACAAATAAGCTCCAACAATGTCATCATTGTTTGGTGGCATTATCCAAAGCTGTGACTCACCTTCTCTTCTGTTTGAATCAGAGAGAGCAGATCCACGCCTGAACTTCCAAAAAAGCTCTAGGTTGACATGAGGAGGACGTTTTGGTTTTGAGGGTAGGGGTCCCTCAGGAGGCAGGGGCTTTCTCAGAGGACTCACATCCTTTGAGCTCCTTTGGCGTAGAGGGAGAGGTGTGGTGATGGGAGACGACGCATGAGGTGAAACGGGACTTCGAGCTGGGGCCAGATTAGGACCTGGAGGTCTCTGGTGCCTCAACATCATGTTCTGGAGCATCTCCCCAGTCTGCTTGACCTTTCTGATGTCTTCTGGTGGAAGAGTTGCTCTGATTGCAGAAACAGGAGGCTGTCGAGGGAGAGAAGCAGGTCTGGAAGGGAGAGGAGAAATCACTGGCTCTGCCCTGGGGAACCTCATCAGTCCTGGACTAACCGACGGCGATGGAACTGTGGCTGTTAGTCTGTGGGTCGAATTGTTCTCCATCATAGGAAGAATGGCTCTCACTAAGCCTGGCCGCGGTGATTTTGGAGAGTTGCTGTCCCGGCTGCTGGAGTCTGAGATCCTGGCTTGGCAGTTGAACTTGTCCCTCAGAGCCTTCACATCAACATTATCTTCCTGGAAACAAGACCAGAGCACAAACTCAGCTGGTGTTGCTCTGTTTCTGAAGCAGGAAGTTAGCAGAGCAGCACAGGGCAGGGCATGCTCTCCACGTTGAAACTTTTTGCACCCGTAAAACTCCTACGCTCTTTACAAACAAATGCACCGTGCAACATCTCAGCTTCCTGGTTACGACTTTTATAGAGCAAATACAGTCTCTCTGCAGGGTGTTAAAATTAGTGTACCTGGCCTCTCGCCAGGTACACCTGCTGCTGCTCTTGATCACCACAGTATTCTGGACCATTTTCAGTCAGGGTTTCGTAAATCCACTCAACTGAAACAGCTCTTCTTAGAGTCTCAAATTATATTTTGATGCAACATGATACAGGCAAATGTTCTGTAATGCTCATGTTGGACCTGATGTCAGCTTTTGACGTTGATGATCATCCAACCTTGTTAGATAGGCTGAGGATTTGGGCTGGTATTTCAGGTTCTGCTTTGAAATGGTTATTCTCTTACCTGTCCGATAGATCAACTTTATTGGCTACATCTACGTACAGACCCCATTCCTGCCCTTTTCATTTTGGTGTTCCACAGGACTCTGTTTTGGGGCCATTGCTGTTTTTGCTCTATCTGCTCCCTCTTGGTCCGATACTTTCATCTTTTAAGGATATCTCCTATCATTGTTATGCTGATGACATTCAGTTGTATATTTCTTTTCTTCCAAATGAACTTTCAAAATTACACATTTTACTTAACTGTTTGGATTCAATTAAAAGCTGGATGACTGAAAGTTTACTCCAGCTAAATAGAGAAAACACTGAAGAAATTATCTTTGCTCCAGGAAAAAAAAACTATAATAATATAATAAAGCAGATCCTTGGGCCTCTTGGTCATTTTGTTAAATCCTCGGTTAGAAACCTTGGGATAATCTTTGACTCAGGTTTTACTCTGGAAGCTCATGCCAAGTTTCTGGTTCGTTCCTGTTTCTGCCGTCTGCAAAATATTGCCAAGGTTAGCCATAATGTTTCTCATCCAGAATTGGTAATGGTAATTCATGCTTTTGTTTCGTCTTGCCTTGATTTTTGTAATGCACTGTACACTTGTTTAACCAAACCCTCCCTAGACTGGTTGCAGTCTGTACAGAATGCTGCTGCTAGACTCCTGACTGGATATTCAAAATGTTGTTATATGATTTCACTTCTAAAGCAACTCCATTGGCTCCCAGTTCATTATCGAGTGGATTTCAATAGTTTGGTTTTGACTTGGAGAGCTCTGCATGGACAGACACCAATATACATCTTGAAACTTTTACATTCCTACACTCCTATCAGGGCTTTGAGGTCCTGTGATCAAGACCTGCTGATTGTCCCCCAGACAAAACTGAAAACTAAAGGAGATAGAGCCTTTTCTTCTGTGGCTCCAAGACTCTGGAACTCCTTCCCTCAAACTCTTTGATCAACGGACTCAGTGGCTTTTTTTTAAAGGCCAGCTAAAAACTCATCTTGTTAAATCTGCCTTTGCTTAAATTTGTTTTGTACACTTTTTTATTTTGTTTGTCGAAGAACTTTGTGATTTTTATCTTGAGAAGCGCTATAAAAATAAAATTTTAGTTCTTACTTACGTACAGTGACTACTGGATATGGGCACCAGTGACCCCCATGACCCGAAAAGGAAGAAGTGGGTAAAAGATAATGGATTGATGGATGGATGGGTGGTTCCTGGCCTACATGTCAGAGAAGAGATTCCCAGTTCATTTGGGAAGGTATTTCTCTATTCTATCCTCCGTGACTGTGGGGTTCCTCAAGGCTCAATTTTGGGTTCCTTTCTGTTTTCATTGCATATGCTTCCATTATCAGAGTCAGAGTCAGAGATTCTTTATTGTCATTCGCACCTCATGTGGTACATGTGGTGGAGCGAAATTATGTACACAGGGTCCCAGTTACATCCAACAATAAAATGTATAAAAAAAACAGTAATAATATCTAAGATATGAACTAAGAAAAACATCAACTAAATATACACTAAGCACTCATAACATAAAACATTGAACATCAGCGCAAACATGAACATGAGTCTGTGTGAGCAGATGTGCACGCATGAACACATCAACATTGAAACAGATCAGCAGCAACATAATGTGATTTTCACAGTGATTTTTCTGGTTACAGATTCATGAGTCTAACAGCCTCAGGGTAGAAGTTGTTCCTCAGTCTAGTGGCTCTACACTTAATGCTTCTCAACCTCCTTCCTGAGGGGAGTGGGGCAAAAAGTGTGTGTGCTGGGTGAGTGAGGTCCTTCATGATGCAGGTAGCCCTCTTCCTGCATCTGGAGGTGTAGATGTCTGTGATGGTGGGGAGGCTGACTCCGATAGACTTCTGTGCAGCCTTCGCCACTCTCTGCAAAGCTTTTCTTTCTGCAGCTGTGCAGCCTCCATGCCACACGTTGATGCTGGAGCACAGGATGCTCTCCACTGCACACCTGTAGAAGGAGGTGAGGACTGAGCTTCCTGGACCAGCTTGTCTCAGCCGTCTGAGGAAGTAGAGTCTCTGATGAGCTTTCTTGATCAGGCTGGTGGTGTTGTTGCTCCAGCTGAGGTTGTCATTCATGTGTACACCCAAGTACTTGTAGCTGGAGACCACTTCCACCATAGATCCTCGTATGTTCAGGGGGGTGTAGGTGTTTGTGTTCCTTCTGAAGTCCACAGTCATCTCCTTTGTCTTCTTCACATTGATGTGAAGGTTATTTTCTTTGCACCAGCTCTCCAGGTGTTCCACCTCCTGCCTGTAGCTGGACTCATCATTGTTTGTGATGCATCCCACCACCGCTGTATCATCTGCAAACTTTACAATGTGACAGCCTGGATGGGTAGCTGCACAATCATATGTGAGCAGAGTAAACAGGAGGGGGCTCAACACACATCCCTGAGGAGAGCCTGTGCTGAGGGTTATGGTGGAGGAGGAAAAGTTGTGGATCCTCACTGACTGTGGTCTGTTTGTTAAGAAGTCTAGTGCCCAGTTGCAAATCGAGGGGCTTAGTCCTAGTGTGTATAGTTTGTCCATCAGGGTTTGGGGGATCATGGTGTTGAAGGCAGATGTGAAGTCCACAAAGAGCATACGGACGTAAGAGTTTTTCTGCTCCAGGTGGTTGAGTGCAGTGTGGACCACAGAGGAGATGGCATCCTCTGTTGATCGGTTCTCGCGGCATGCATACTGATGAGGGTCCTCGTTTATGTTGATGGTTGTTTTGATGTGAGTCATGACCATTTTTTCGAAGCATTTAGCAACTATCGGGGTGAGGGCCAACTGGCCGATAGTCATTCAGACCAGTCACTGTAGAGCTTTTTGGGACTGGGATGATGGTGGCAGTCTTCAGGCAGGTGGGAACTGCCTCCAGGGTAAGTGAGGTGTTAAAGATGTCTGCCAGCACCTCGCAGAGCTGATCGGCACATTCCTTCAACACATTTCCGGGGATGTTGTCTGGGCCAGTTGCTTTGTGCGGATTATTCCTCCTGAAAGTACTCCTTACTTTGGCTGAGGTCACGCAGAGATGCTCTTCATTCGGTGGTGAGGTGAGTCTATTAGGTGAGTCATTATGGTCTATTTTCAGAAGTCAAACACCTCTGCTATCAGCTCAGTAGAGTCATTTTTCCACTAAATTGCCTGAAACTTTAATTTGATTTTTGACTGAGTAATTAAGTTTCAAAAACACATTAGTTCAGTTGTCAAATTTTGTTTTATCCAGATATGACTCCTCAGCAAAATCAAGACCTACACGATGGTTTGAGAGGGTTAAAGATATCATTTACGTCGACCAGGAACACCCAAACTGCTCAAGAGGAGGAAGAGAAGATTTAGGCCTTCTAAAGCCTAAAGTGCAGGATTAATCCTGATAAAAATTTTTTCTTTAATGTATTCCTTAATGTGACCTACAGGTCTTTCATGTGAACCAGGAAAACAAAGACCCTAAAGCCCTTCAGGATAGTGGGGACTGAGATTATTCTGCATGTGAAATTAGCTGCATAAAATAATTAACTCCTTGGCAGGAGTAGAAGTAATGACTTACAAATACCCAAATTACTGTAATTAAGTAGTATTTTGGGTACTTGTACTTTTATGTGTATTTCTTTCAAATGTGTAATTTTACTCATACTTAAGTACAATTTAGACCATGTAATCTACTTGGCTACTTTTAAAATCAGAAGTCTCTACTGAGTACTGCCACAATTTGAATTAATATTCAAACCGTTCATCTACATCTTTGTAGCCAATAAGGCTCTCAGATCGCGAACGCACCGATTACCTATGATGTAAGCAAAGGACAACTCCATAGAGTAGAGAGTCATTTATGGACCAAAGATTTGGAGAAAAAAACAAAATGGAGACAGAGGACAACACTGTGGACAGAGAAAATGAGGAGGTAAAGACTGAAGATGAGTGCCTGTGGCTGTACTTGGAGGTATTTGTCATGTACAGAGGGCATAAAGGAGACAGAGTCCAGATGCAAACTTTGTTTGATCTCTACAGTTTTTATTTAACCAGGCAAATCCCAGTGAGATCACAGATCTCTTTTGCAAGGGAGGTCTGGACCTCAAGGCTGCCTAACATGCATGCTTTGGTCTGTGGGAGGAAACCGGAGTACCCGGAGAAAACCCACGCAAACACGAGAAGAACATGGAAACTCCACACAGAAAGACCCCAGGTCCAACTGGGGATTGAACCCAGGACCTTCTTGCTGTGAGGCAACAGTACTAACCACTGAACTATCGTGTTGCTTTTTCTAACCTGTATGATATTGCTTTTTTATTGTTTGTACGTGTGGGTTATTAGTTTGACTAAGTATGCAAAGATCTTAGATATTGTCACTGCCATCGGTTTTTGCCTGGTACTAAAATAAGACGGAGCTTCTGAGCATCTGAGAAATGTGCTTTGAATGAAGCTATTATTTAAAGTAAATTAAATTGAATGCCTTTTATTGACAACACAATAAAACATCAATTGGTTAAAAAGTAATTAATACTCTGAGTAGTTTTTGAGAAGCGTACTTTGTACCTTTACTCAAGTGTTTTTATAACACCAGTACTTTTACTTGTAATTGAGTACAATTTAAGCAGCGTAACAGTACTTGTACTTGAGTACAAATTTTCAGTACTCTTTCCACCTCTGCTCCTTGGCTGAAAAACTGACAGAACGCCTCGACTAAACAAATAAAATAAAAATAAATAAATAAATAAAATTGAGGTTTATTTTGAAATATTCACATGTAGATTTTCAAAACATTATTTTTCAAAGTGATCATGGCAGAGGTTGACACATTTAGTAGAGCTGTCACCTCCAAGTGAGATGGTTGCTAGATCAAATCCCAGCCTGAGATTTTTCTGGGTGGAGTTTGCATGTTTTCTCTATGCATGCATGGGTTTTATAGGGATACCACAGTTTCATCCCCCAGACCATAAACGTGCATGTCAGGCTAATTGTTAACTCTTAATTGTCCCTTGGTGAGAGCATTAATTGTCTCTATGTGTCCCTGTGATGGACTTGCAACCTGCCCTGGATGTCCCCCTCCTCTACAGTGACTCCTGGACATGAGCATCAGCGACCCCCCGTGACCCGGAAAGGAAGAAACGGGTAAAAGATAATGGATGGATTATAGCAGAGTAATGCAAACTAGAGCTCGTATAACCAAACAGAGCATCGATAAAAGAGAAATTTGTCCATGTCATCAAATAATGTTTGATATTATTTTCTTTTTTCTCACTCTGTGTGTGTTATGGAGTCTTCTGCTGTTTGTTTCTGATCAGGAACTGATATCTCTTTGTTCTTTTGAAGTAAATGTTCAAAAGCCATTTCCTGTTTGTTTGTTTTGTTTTGTTTTCCTTTGAACTTAAAGTTGGAGTTTTTACTATCTCAAGAAGTGAGATGGTTTATATTAATCATCTGTCATTTATAATAACTTGACTAAATGACTGTTAACAAAATGAAGACATGAGTATCAACTTCTGCAAAGGTGTTTTAATTTTTTATGTTTTTCTATCTGTTTAAAACTGATTTTTTTTTTTAATTGACCGTCATAGCTGAAAAATGCTTTGCAATATTTATTTTAGTTATGTATATGAGTGACATGGAGGAGAGTTTATTTGATATATTCAAAAGATTTAAAAAAAATAGTTTATAAACAAAAATCCCCTCGTTGGTTTAGTTGAAACGTAGCATGCAGACTCCAAAAACTGTTTTTAGCGCTTTGTCTTAATCACATTTCTAAACGTTTTGATCCACAACAGAATTGTCAAAGAAACAAAAATAATTTATTTTCAGTATCTTTGGTTTTCTGCCATATAAACAATAAAGAAATGACATAAAGGAATTTATGTCCAAGTTTAAACAGACGATGAAAAGCAGGAAGTGCTCACAACCACACGTCTCTACCTCAGGCAGCATCCTGCACCAGTTACCATGGAAACGCCTTCTGCGCCAATAAGCTGCAAGCTGCAAGCTCTGCTCGCCGTCTCAGTGTTGCTGTCTCTCTCTTGTGACAGGGACCAAAGGAAACATGAAAAAAGTCTACACCACAAAAAGTTCACTCGCAAACAAGTGAGGTTCTACTTTCAGTCAGTCAATTAGTCAGTGAGCGCCTGCAGCAAAAAAAAAAAACAAAGAAAAAAGAAAAAAAAAACGTGCGTCGTCTCCTTGACACGTTAACTCAGGCAACGGTCTCAACCACAGACTGTAAATATGCAGGTGTGCCAAAAAACCCCAAAGAAGAAGAATTATAGCTTTGTGCAACCGAGCAACAAAACGGTGACACAAATAAAACATGACTCAGACACGGTCACAATTTAAATTTTCCTCAGATGTCTTCAAACTAATTTTGTCTTTGATGACGTGCTGCATGTTGATCTTGAAACACCATGAATAGAAAGCTGAAACTGTGGAAGTGGTCTCTGTTTAGGTCAGTATTTTATAATAAACCAGACTGCACAATGACTGACCTATATGGATGTGGATAACATGCATTTTAATATTAGTGTAGAAGATAAAAAATTTACACACACACACACAAAAAAAAAAACATTTTCCATTTAAAAAACCTGAGAATCACTGATTAGCTGCTTTTTTATACGCATAAAAGTTTCTGGCACTGGGATGTAAATTCAAATAACCAAACTGTGAATAGTAAATACCACAGCCTCACTTCTGCAAATAAAAGTAAAGTGACTCTGAGAACACTGAATGATTAACCAGTGATAGCTGTGTAATAAAGCTTTCATTCATCAGCTGAAGGATAAACTTTTTCTTTTTTTTAGCTTCTTTCAGTCCCAAGTTCCTCTTTTAGAGAACATTTAGTTTTAATTGACTATGTTAGTGATTAAAAAAAGAAGGAAACTGAAGTTAAAACCACAGCAAAACAAGAAATAATATCCTGGCCAGAGCCTTTCTTCTAAAATTAGCTTCTGCACAGATGCCTCCTGCACAGATGCCTCCTGCACAGATGCCTCGGTGGTACGGAGGAAACGACCAGAATAAACCCGCCAACAAAAGAAGTGCAAAAGGTGCAAACTCCAAACAACAGCATCATAATTAACTTACCATGTTTGTCGTTTTGTTTATATTATAGATCAGTAAAGTGTCCCATTCCCAGCATTTCCTCCAGTCCAGGCTGAAGCTGCTGCTCTTACAGCCACCTGACCTGAACTTGCTGCAAAGGAGGAAATGCTCTTTCAGTTTGGACAGCGGGGTGACTGAGAGCTACAAGACGAACAGCAGAAGCCTGAAAATGGTGTCAGCAGGTGATTTGTGAACTCACAGAAATGTCCGGTTTTTTTTTTTAACCGATTTATTGTTTTTTTTTACTTCACAGTGTGAGTGAAAAGAAAAAGGTTAAAACGTTTTCTCCCAAGATCAGTTAGATTCTGGAGGATGTGATGAGGATAATTCTCAGCTACACTAAATTATAGATCAATATATGTATCATTCAAATTTACATTTTTTTGTTTTTGTCATTGTTGATCAGTGATGGATATCTTGGATTGGGTTGACTCTAAAAGTTTAGTTATTACATTCAGTGCCCTGAGATTACTTCTGTTGGGACTTGGCACAATAAAACAAACTGAACTGAACTGAACATTCTGATGTTTCAATAACATGCACCTTGTGTTTTATGAGATATTTTACTAACAGATAAGCACCCACACATGGCATTAAACAAAAACCTTAAAGAAAACTGCAGTTAAACTAAAATCCTCTTATTAGCATTTAATTCTGCCTCCACCTGTAAAGGCTATAAATCATTATGTGGCTAAGTACCGGTATTATAAATTGTATTTTCTTCTGAAGAAATGTTTAAAAGATAGAGATTACATTTTTGTCTTTAAAATTTGTGATAAGTACAGTTTATCATTCAAACATATGTTTTTTTAACATATGAACAATTGTACCTAATTTTACACTTGAACAATACATATTTTGGCAAACACCAAATGATGAAATTATTATTTTTTTTAAGTGGGGGGGGGGGGGGGGAGGAGACAACATATACATTAAAGACAATTTTTTAAACATATCAGATTTACAGTTTGTTTTAGGTTTGCAATTCATAAACTAAAGAAAACAAAGAAAAAAAACAGTTACTCCATTCCATTAAAAAAAAAAAGCCACTGATGAAGTGAAAACACATTTGTTGTTTCTGGCATGACCCCGAACTTTACACTGAAACTAATAAAAATAAAAACCTTGAAAACAGAAACAGTTCACTTTTCAGATTTTCATACCTGATCAGTTTCGGAGCTCATAAACAGAATTACGAGCTCGGTGAAAAGCTTCTTCACTGGGAGGGGGCCAAAAAAACGAACGACTGAAATCAGAACTTCATAGAAACTTCAAACCTTTTATCCAAAAAAGTTCAATCTGGTCCTCTGGACATTCAAAAAAACAAAAGCAAAACAAAGCAACAGCACCTCAGACTGAGGAAGTATCTTGGATGAGAGACGAAACGTTTCTAGAATTTTTTTTGCTTTTGTTTTTTTGAATGTCCAGAGGACCAGATTGAACTTTTTTGGATTTTTCTACCTGGATTATTGAGCATGCATCAAGATATTCAAACCTTTTAATTCATCCATCATGCGAACGAGTGGTTGTTAAAGGCTGATCCAGTGGGACTAGACAGGGACTCTAAAGGGTCGGAGTATTTGTTAGGAGCTGATGGAGCAGCAGGACCCCCACCCATCATGAACCGGTACTGATGGCTCACCCCACCGCACCCCTGAGGCTGGCCACCTGCAGGTGGCGCTATGACACTTGGTGGAATCCAGGCTGGCACCCCTGGCATGGTGGGCCTGGGACCTGCCCACTGGTTTCCCAGGGGCCCCTGCTGACCCCAGGGCACTGAGGTGGGAGAGTATGGAGGAGGAGTGTATGAAGAGCCCCCCACTGGCTGGTTGGGGAACATGGAGAGAATCTGAGCCGTGGACAACGTTGGCTGTGGAGACTCTGTGGGACAAAATAAATAAAAACAAAAGAGGTTTTAAATCAGAAGAAAACCAATAATTAGTATGCAAAGTTCACATCACAAAGTAGAAAAGTGTTTCAGAAAACAAGAATGTAATATTTAAAAAAATAAAAGTGTTTGGACAAATGTGGATAACGTCTTTTTATTACAACCCCAATCCAGAAAAGTTGGAATGTTGAATAAAATATATTTGCAAATTTCATAAACCTGTATTCTATTCACAATGAAATATACTCAATATGTCAAATGCTGAAAATAAAACGAAATGTAAATTCACCAGTCACTGCACATCACGTGGCGTCTCTGGGCAGCATGCCTCACCCCCAAAATGTCCCCCGGGCGCTTTCAATAGCTGCCCACTGCACCACCTGGTGGTGGATGGGTTAAATGCAGAGACTAATTTCGCCATTGTATGGAAACATACAGTGCTGACATTGTGATGACATTATTATTATTATTATTAATTGTTATGACTTCTATGGCAGCAACACAACCTAAATATAATATGGGCTGTGTCTAGTCCTGTAAGGCATCCCCACTTTTTTAACAACAGTCTGTAAACATCCATTGAGGAGACCAGTTGCTGGAGTTTATGGAAGGAAGGTCTCATTCTTGTTCGATATAGGATTCCTGCTGTTCAGCAGTCCTGGGTGTTCATGCTGTATTAATATAAAGTAAATATTACTCTAAAACCTATAGTACATTTCTGCATTGATGGTGCATTTCCAACTGCCAATGCTGTTGTCACAAATGCACCCCCATACCATCAGAGAGGCAGGGTTTATAACTGTGCACTGATAACACGATGCGTAGTCCCTCTTCTCTGTACTAAAAAGAACTACAAATGTCAAATTTTGATTTGTCTGACCACAAAACAACAATGTGCAGTCAGGTCATCTGGACGGTTTCTTTTTTTTTTTTTTTAAACTAAGATGTTTCGTCCTTCACCCAAAGGACTTCTTCAAATCTGAGGAGACACCAAACAAACTGATTCCTACAAGAGCATACTCCATAGTGGGAAAAAAAAATGGTTTGCTGGTGCTAAGATGGCCTCCAGGACCCGCACTCTCTCTCATCAACTCCTCTGAGACAGTCGTGCCAAAGTGGTTCAAAACGCCAGAAGAAGTGCTTTGGATGAAGGATGAAACGTCTCAGCGAGAAAACAAACCAACCAGATGACCTGACTGAACATTGTTGAATTTTTACGTGGATCATTGAGCGTGAACTTTGGTGACCACAGAACAGTTCCACTTTGCCTCAATCCATTTTAAATGAGCTTTGGTCCTCAGAAGATGGCTGCGTTTTTTGGATGTTGTTCGTTTATGTTTTTTTTTTGTTTTATTTTGGGAAGATAGAGCTTTAAGCTGCATTGTTGATGGCACGAAGTACTGTGTTTACAGACAATGAATCATGGAAGATGTGTTCCTGAGCCTGATTCAGCTTCTCCAAGTTGTTCTTTTTTTATCCAGTCTTCTCACTAAACTGTTGCCAACAAACATATTTAGATATAAAATGCTCCCCTGGATGTTTCTTGTTCATGCCGATTACTTGTACAGCTTTTTCATGCCACTGTCCCAACTTTTTGTGATGTTTTACTCCCATCAAGTTCAAATTGTCTTTTGCATTTTTAGGTCAAACGACAGCAGAACAGCTGGAAAATCTGACAGGTTTATTAATGGGGGTTGTTATTTATGTGTCACTGTGGCAAAGCAAGAACAAAAGGAAGATTTTCTTTACAAAATGCAGATGTTTTTAAAAAAAATGTTTGACTGGAAACAATTGGTTTACAATGAAGCTGAATCATTCTTGAATAAAAGGTTTGATGGACCATTGAACACGTTGTACAGCTCTTCTGATTTAAAATGTTGTCATCATTTGAACACAGTCATGTGATGTGTGCCAACACAATGTGGAGGTGTTAAAAACCATGGGTTTTTGACTCACTTTGAAATATAGGAAGTGGAAGTGTTTGCCATTTAGCTCCATGACAAGCAGCCCCGTGTATTTATGGACTCTCATCTGAGCTGAACTCTTGTTTGAATCGACAGTTTGAAATCCTTCATCTCTAAAATTATTTAACTTATGGTGGATTCACCAAATGAAAGCAGAAACAAAGTGCTTTAATTAAAGGTGTTTCATTATGTTTAGTGCTTCTCTTTATTCACATTATTAAAGTTTTCTTTATTAAGATCTCTGTTACTTTAAAGATTTTTTTAAAGCATGTTACAAATAAATGCTGTTAGTAGATACTCCCCTGTGTGAATAAGCTCCTGACTTTTATTTGCTCCCTCTGCCATCACATTCAACCATGTCTGTCAAGTTTGTTATTTCTTCTTCTTCCAAGCCTGAACGTGTTTGGCTTTAAATTTGTGTAAAACTGGATTCCCTGCTCTGCTGACTCCAAGTTTCTCCTTTAAATAAAACTCATCTTGGGATCCATCTTCATGTCTCCTGTATATCAGCTCAAATCTTGCCTTTGAGCTTGATTGTTTATTGATTTTAAAGAAATACTGGACAATAATTAATTTTGTTGCACATGAATCTGTTAAAGTAACTCCTGGAGTGGCATCCAAAAAAATAAAAATAAAAAAATCATATTTTAGGTAAGTCCGACTCTAAGGGAGAGGAGGCAACCCCCCTGATTTTGGTGAAATGACCCCATGTCAGTAATGTGTCTGTTTCTGGATCACTGACCAGGCTGACTGATAGAGGGGGACAGCGGCTGCTCCAGCTGAGGTGAAAACACCTCCATCAACTCGTTATTTAAAGAAACCTGCAGATAGAAACACGGGAGAACACCTTTCAGCAACTCCCCAACGTTTAACCCCAATATCATCCAGTTGCAGTATGTTCTGTCACAGTGAGCGACTTTCAAACAAAACTGGATGCGAAACACAAGAACTGTGCGATTTATATTTGTTTAAATAGACAGCTTTGAAGAAATGACTGTCTGAAATAAAATTCTTACAGCTCGGTGGCAAAAATCAGAGCTGGGACTTGCCTGATTTGTTTGTCCCGTTGATGGCTCGGGTCGTGGACTTAACACATCCTCCCACGCCGCTCCCTGGAAATCAACGAGCCACACGTGACTTCAATTATGAAGAAAATAAATATACAAACCCAAATGGAAATTGCTTGACTACCTCAGGTGGAGCAACTGAAGCTTCATTTAGAGCAACTAAAGAAATGTTCTGAAAACGAACAAACAAGCAAACGATGTATTGAAATCAAACAAACAGGTAAAAAAACAGATTATGAGTTGTTTCTGACTTGGGTTTCTGTAGATTCATCTGAGGTCTCCTGGTTGTCTTTCTGGCAAACCGCTTTTATGTCAAGAAACACCGGATCGGCCTGATAAAAATAAAGAAAACAATGAACATAATCATTGACTTTACAGCGATCCAAAATGTTTCATAGAAGCCATCTATTTTCACAAAAAGGCTGGCTGGACACGTTACAGCAACTTCCTCATAATATTACAGTTAAACACATTAAATAGTAAATATATGCGCGCTGTGTTTATGAATCATAAAGCAGGACTTTCTTTCAGGTCCTCCTCTCCTGTGCGGTTACCTGGTTGGCCATCTTGATGTAGAAGAGAACATGCGTGTCTTGGTGTTTGTAGATGTAGGCCAGAGCTCTGGGGTCCGACTCATCTTTTGTCACGGAGCTGATCCCGTTTCTTTCATGCTCATAAACAACCATCTGAAACACGGGACAACGCAAAGAAGTTTGTGCTTTTCGATAAGAACGCTTAGCTTTAAAAACACTTGGAGGACAAAAAAAAAAATGTTTGTTAGTGCAAGAGCTGTGAAAAAAAGAGCAAATGGAAAAAACAAATGTCTTTCCTACGTTACCTTGTATTTTATTTTTTGCCTTTCATGTGTCAAGGTAATGTGTCTTATGTGCACTTGCTCGATAACGCTCCTGCTGATGTGCATGATGTGTGTTATCAACTGTCCCATGTCATCGCTCTTACTGTGACCAGTCAGTGAGGAACAGAAAGAACTAGTTGTTTTGATGTCCTCAAGGTTTGATTGATATGATGCAGTGACGTGTCCTCAAAGAAGAGTCCTTGACTCAGATTCACTCCTTCCTGTCTGCAGCAGACTTTGATGAAGCTCAGACGGAGGAGAAGTGCTGAGGGCTGGCACTGGAGTAATTTTATTAAACTTAACTTTTCCAGTTCAGGTCAGCGTTTGTTTCAAATGGATGAGAGTTTTGATAAGAGTGTGATCTTGTAAGTGGATTTAATGTTCTGTAAATGCTGGACTGCTCTCAAAGCTTTGTAAATAAATCTGATGAACTACACCACCTGCCAATGTGTATCTATTCTTCCTTCCTGTTCCTCTCAAACCCAGCCGCTTGTCCTGAGCCTGTTCCTGCTAAAGGTTTCTTCCTGTTGAAAAGGAGTTTTTCCTTTCCACTGTCGCCTTCATGCTTGCTCAAGATGAGAGTTCTGTGATGACGTTAGACTCAAAGCAGTCTACTCCTCAGATAAATAATGTCATTAACTTACTTTTTGTGCACATGAATGTTTCTGTTAACTTATTTTTTTATATGAAAGTTTCTGTTCAGCACCCTGATATGACTTCTTTTGTGACTTGGCGCTATATAAATAAACTAAATTGAATTGAATTGATTGTATTTTTGGTGTCCCTACTGCCTCTAATCAGAAGAACAGTCCACAAAATTAAAAAAATATGAGAATTTACACCCTAAATAAGTTTTTAGAAAGTTTTTTTTTAATTATTGTAAAGAATCTTAAAGATTGTTTCACTTAGGAAACATATAATATCTGTTACATTTGTTCAAAAACACTGATTATTTATGGTTACAAAGAAGATAAGAGGGAGTGCTTTAGTGAGAAGTTTGAACCTGAAGGTGGCGTTACAGCTGCAGGACAGCACAGTGCAACACAGCTGGGACAGCTGACTCACCCCAGTTCTCTCATCCAAAACTTTTAAACCGCTGGAAGAAATTTTCAGCCAAATTTTCGGCTTGTGTTTCCCCTGTTTTCTTGCTGCTGCCTCGAAGCCCTTCAAAACAAAGAAAAACATTAAATAAAATGTGAAATTCAAGCTATGCCGCTAGAATGTAACACACTCAGTCATATGTAATATCTGTTTAATACCCTTGTCAAATTTTGAGTTATCAAAATAAATAACTGGAAAATAATGATTCTGTAACTATAATTTAAAAAAGTTTTTGGCTACAAACATCTCTTCTGCAGCGGTGCAGTTATTCTTACTCATACATGCACTGCTGTTAAACCACAATTCTGTTAAAGAGATCGTTATTTTGCTACAAAATCAGAAAACCTGAAGCTAATTTAGATTTATTATAAAATAAATTTTATAATGCAATGCATAGTTTTGAACTGTGTAACAAAAATGTAAAAAAAAAAAAAAAAAAACTCAAGACGTTTCTCACTTGAATAAAAATTTGAATCAGAGAATTTGAATTATTCTTGTTGCAATAATTTTACCTTTTAGAATGACCAGGTCAACAGTATTTGTGACCCATTGCAAGAAACCGAGGATTAAGTTGCAAGATTAAAATAAATATACTTCAGCTGAAACATCGGTGATAATTGGATTTTGTGAAAATATGATGAATAAATCCTTATCTATTGGACCTATGAATAAAATGTTTTAAATATAATCATAAAGAATCCTTTGACACATTTTTCTGATCAGTACCAACAACTAAAATATTTTTAGCAGAAATGGCAAATTTTTATTTAATTTTATTGATCTATTTATTGCTATATTTCCTGAAAGCTACTGAAGCTATTTTCAATGTCAGCTGGGATATCCTGATATCCAAATATGGTTTAAGACTTCCTCTTTCAGATGACGTCAAGAAATCCTCACTGGAGTACACTAAAAACAGGATTTAAGATTTTCCAGGGGTTATTCCAATTAACAAGACAGATCAAGCATCTCGTTATATGCTGATGATCAAAATTAGGCTTAAAAAGCCAAAAATCTGCTTTGTTTAATTTGATCAAATCTGACTTTATCTTTGATTTGATGTAATGGGTTACATTTAATCTAATCTGTGTCAGATTTATTCTAATCCTATTCTTCTTTTCTTGTCCTGATTTCAGCGTTTTCGCACTTAATTTTCTGCAGACTAAACCTTTAACTCTGAACAGACACAAACTGACAGAAGTTGTCATAAAGCTTTTGAGATTATTTTTCACAACTTCTAGAGCAGCTTGCTGCGATGAGCTCAAAAAGCCTCAACATCCTAAATCAACTAACTCCAAGTTCAAACATCCACTGACGTCAGGTTTTAACCTCATGTCATTTCGGGTGTTTATTTTTAATTTTCTCTCTAATTAAACGAGTTCAGAGGGAAGAAGAGGAATTTTATTTTGACATCAATCAGCAGACTAACCTTCAGCTTCATCATGGAGTCCCGACACATTTTCTCTCCCTGGGCGTCGGGTACGGGGTCAATGCCAATCAGCTTGGCCCTGTAGCGAACCCCATCACCATGGAAACGGGATGGAGCGCCGTCTGGTATTTGTGTATGAAAAATAATATTGAAAGTGTGAGAAAAGCTATGACTCTGAGGGTCCCAGCTAATGTGTCTCTCATATTTTATTAACATGGAACATGTTTAATTTCCTGCCTTTGTTAGATTTATTCAGTTTTTCATATCTGTATACTGGTACATACTGTATATTTGTTTGTCATTTTGCAAACATTTACCAAACCACTTCAGATCAGGGTCAAAAGGGGGAAAAAAAACGTCATCACATTTTTAACTTTATACGTTTTTACAGTGCTTGCTTCAGCAGTTTGTTATAAAACTCCTACAGGTGCACTTTTTTTAAAGCATCATAAAATGACTTCTTTGAAATGGTTTCCACATTGAAGACATGCAAGACAAATATCCATCACTTTTTTTTAAATAACAGCTATTTAGTCTGTATGGGAACAGCTGTAATTTATCCACCAAATAAACAGAAACGAATCCTTTTGACCTAGAAGTTCCTCAGGGTTGAAGAAAAGTTAAATCCGTCAAAAGTTACGGATCATTTCTGTGTTTAACAGTTTTCTTATAACAGCTGGAGACCTTCCAAATGTGCACGAAGGAGGAACGAGGAAATACGAAACAGACAAACTGAACTTTCTTTATTTTTCCTTCCTTAATTAAAAAAAAAAAAACTTGTTAAATTTCCTGGATGACTGAGGAACAAGAAAGAAAAAGTAAACTTTGTTTCTTGGAAATGCTCCACTGTTTTCATCAGACGAACAAAGTTTGTCCCAGAACTGAGCACGCTGGTTTAGGATATCTGTCATTTGGGTGGTAATTTAGCCTAATAAGGTTAAAATGCATGTGTTTGTTGAAAGAGATATCCTGATGCATGCTCAATAATCCAGGTAGAAAAATCCAAAAAAGTTCAATCTGGTCCTCTGGACATTCAAAAAAAGAAAAAGAAAAAAAAAAACAAAGCAAAAAAATGTAGAAACGTTTCGTCTCTCATCCGAGAGACTTCCTCAGTCTGAGGTGCTGTTTTCAGCTCAGTCTCTTAAATAGCACCTTCTCAGAGTGGATCAACCAGTTTGCTGCTGACAACCAAAACCAGCTGATCACATGCTCAAGAAGGACCATCAGCCTAACAATGGGTCATTAGCACACTGATGGCTGTTTACTGTTCACAGAGGGCTGAGTGATACTAGCAATCACAGCATTGTAAGAGGGGGACAGTTGAACCCGGAGGCCTCCACCCCTGTTTAATGATGGACGATTTCTTTTCACAAAGATGGCCTCCTTTACTCCTCTCTCAAACCATCGTTCCTCTCTGTCCAGGATGTGAATGAATATCTTCATCCTTGAAAGAGTGACCACTGGCCTGGAGATGAGTGTAGACCGCAGAGTCCTGGCCTGATGATGTTGATCTTCTGTGCTGGGCCATCCTTTTGGCCAGTGGCTGTGTAGTTTCCCCGATGTAAGACTGATCACCCTCCTGACACTGAACAGCATACACAATATTACTCTGTTTGTGCCGGGGGACTGGATCTTTGGGATGAACCAGTCTTTGCCGTAATGTATTTTGGGGT
>NC_056500.1:14638446-14728722 GCF_014905685.2 Nematolebias whitei
TGTTGATCTTCTGTGCTGGTCCATCCTTTTGGCCAGTGGCTGTTTTGTTTCCCCGATGTAAGACTGATCACAGCCCTCCTGACACTGAACAGCATACACAATATTACTCTGTTTGTGCCGGGGGACTGGATCTTTGGGATGAACCAGTCTTTGCCGTAATGTATTTTGGGGTTTAAAAGCCACTGGGACGTTATGTTTAGAAAATAAACATCTCAGTTTCTCTGATACTCCCTCAACATATGGAATGACCACTGGTCTGGGTCTGGGTTCCTCCTTTTCACCTGATGGCTGACTGGAGTCCTGTTTGGGTTTCTTCTCTGCTTTCAGGAAGGCCCAGTTAGGATATCCACATTGCTCTAGAGCCTGTCTTGTGTGGGATTTCTCCTTCTGCCTGGCTCCAGAGTTAGTGGGGACGCTGTCTGCTCTGTGGTACAGAGTCCTGATGACTCCTAACTTATGCTCCAAAGGGTGATGGGAGTCACCCTTGAAAGAGATGTTGAAAGAGATGTTTTTGTCAATGACTGTGTGTGTCTATATCATTAGCAAAACACTTCATACATTACTGAATGGGTTTTAAAGAAACTTTTAGAACATTTTCACAGGATGAGCATCTACAACTGAATAACTTTTTTAATCAACCCAATTTAATATGGCTGCCGCAGCTAGTCAGTCTTAGCCTACACAAAAATGGCTATTCTTCAATGAGTTTTTATTTAAAAAAAAAATAGAGCTGGTTTTTAGTAGCTTAATCACAACCCATACTCTACGTGGTTAGAGCAGTCGTCTTCCAATGCGAGAGTTGGGGGTTCAATTCCACCATCAGTCACATGCTGACGTGTCCCTGGGCAAGACTCTGAACCCCTCATTGCCTCTGATGTGTGTCCCATAATCTCTACATATTCAGATTAGCTTTGTATAGATCTAGTAGAGTGCTGTATGAATGGATAAATGAGGCACAGATTGTAGTGTAAAGCGCTTTGAGTATATTGATAAGATAGAAAGGTGTTATATAAGTACAGTCCATTTACCATACCATACCATTTTATTTATAGAGCACTTAAAACAGCGACAAGGCCAACCAAAGTGCTGTACAGACAGAACAACAGGTAACACACAAAGCAAAATACAAAATTTACTAAAAGATCATGCAATATGGCCAATATGTTATTTTCAAAGTTTGAAGAAAGTAACAAAAATACCATAATTTCTCAGCAAAATGAATCAGAAAACTCTGTTGTTTTCTGTGAGTGAAGTCAGACGGCCAGCCGCAGCCAAACACAGTCATACCTGATGTCCTGGAGGTCAGATCAGGTCTAAAAACAGTTTGTCCCGGTACTGGAAGACTCCCAGCTGTTTGTGCCATATCAGCCATGATGCTGTGGGTTTAGAAATCTGTTGGAGGCTGTCACACTGCTGCCTGGAAGGTTTAAAGAATAAATTATCTGAACTGTCAAAGTAAAACATTCAAAGACAAAGTTTTTGTTGTTTAGCATGCACAGGAGAAATTACTGTATCCACCACACCTGATGGTTGTGTGTCTCTGTGTTGACCCAGCAGATTGGCCCGTTCCTAAAGCTGAAGCTGCAGAGCCAAAGGTCAGGCTGCAGACTCACTGGTGATATATTAACATCCTCTGGGAGCTTCACATGCATGGGAACTCTTAAAGGACTGAAGAGGCCTCATTAAAACGGATCCACAGTGCTTTCTCTTTCACCGAGTGCTTCTCAGGTCACATGTTTCCCTCAAGGACAGGATCTTTGGTGGTATTTTCCTAAAATAACCCTTCAACTTAAAGAGGTTGTAAAAAGTCATGCGGAGGTGGGTTTGAACTCTGTGGAAAGTCTGAACTTTCATAAAAGCTGTAAAATTATCTGTGGCTGTCACATTTGCATTAGCCAAAGTAGCAAATACTGGCTGTAACATCAAAAAGTAAATGTTGACCATGAAGCCACCCAGAGGTGCCACAGAGCATTACATATAAACCATGAACTCAGTACAATCAAGATCCATAGGTACAGTCATTTGTTTTTTCTTTAAACAAGAAAAAAAAGAAAAGAAACGAAAACGTGATTATGAGTAGTGAACTGTATTTCTCTCAGTGAACTCTTCTAAATGTTCCACTATGAAACTTTAAGCCGTCTTTTAATTAAAAAGTAGCAAAAATAAGAAAATAGAAGACGTGACTGAACTCTCACGTGTGCAAAAATCCTATTAGTCTTTTCATGCTCACCATAGACCCAAGTCTCCAAATATTTTGTTGTCCTTGGACACTGAAAATAAAATTACATTTACATACAAGATAACTTTTGTTAACTTTTGTTTCTGAACTGTCAGCACCATTTATTATTTTGTTTAAATATTACAAAAGAAATGACAGTGGAGATTGTAATCAGTATTATAAAAAAAAAACATTGTTTCCGTTTCTAAAACTCAAAATCTTTAACAGCATAGTACAAATATGTTTGATTTATTTAGTCATGATCTTTTGACTCGTCCTCCTCGTCCCATGAAGGAGGGCCTGTGTGGGAAATTCAGAACAAGTTTTGGTTTTACTCCAAAACCCTTCATTAAGTAAACTTAATTCTGCCCATCATGAAGGGAGCAATGAAAGAGCGCGGGTCAAGACGATCCTGATAGCATCACCATGGCAACACAAGCGCTGTTTATTTCCTCAAACAACACAAATCTCCTCCAAATCCAGGAGGAAACGATGCGACGGAAAACTTCAACTTGAAATATTTGTTTGCCAATTCTATGAGTTTTGACTTAATACATCAAGTTTTGTATTGAAAAATCCTAATTTTGAGAATTTTAGAGTTGTGTTTTCAGCATTTTGCAACAGTGAGGGACATCTAGTTCACAAAATCAAAAGCTTTGGGAGGAGAAGTGCACTCTTAAGTTCATGAGCAAACCTTGTTCCTACAGTTACATTATTATTAAGACTTTATTAAATGTTTCTGCAGTTATCGTTTTATTGACCGAAATTTAATTTTTACCACAATTTTTTATAAATAAATCAAGGGGAAATATAATATTTTCATGTCTCGTCTAATTCACAAGGCTCCCTTTGCAAGCGATGCACTTTTACATCATGTACCGGATGACATGATATAAATTAGCTTCTGAGGATATTTTCTATTTTGTAGGAACTCCCTTAGCTTTTCTTGAGATCTCTTTCAAATTGGAGGATTTGTTCAAAATCTAAATAATCTACCATCAGAAAAAAGTTTTGGTCAGAGCAGCAGATTTGTCAGAGCAGTGAAGACTTTAGTAACCCGAGGAAATGAAATACCATATTTAATTATCTCTTCTGGTGAAGTCATGAAAAGGTCAGGTATTGTTGTCACATCACTGATGTGGTTTCCAGTATCGGGCAGCGCAAGGTGATGGTTGTGTTTCCCAAAAGTGAGAGAAGAAGGTGAATGTTATCACACACACACACACACATGCATGCACACACACACACACACACACACTGCAGGGCTGGGAGAACTGACCGACCTGTTATTAGAACAGCTTGTTGTTTACCTGATTTTAAAGATTAGTTCCTCCATGTGTTACAAGTTGTACTACAGGAAGTTTTGTGATTGTGTATAGATAAACAAAACAAGTATAGAACATTCTGTGTGTCATTTTGGTGCTTTTGAAGATTTTCAAATGTCATTTTACGTCATTAAATGAACATGATGAAAAGGCTGGGTGTCATTTTTAGACACCATCGTCTTCTGTTGGCACGATAAGAAATAAAAACAAGTACAAAATGCATCATTACTTAATTCAATTCAGTTCAGTTTATTTATATAGCACAATCATAACAGAAGTTGTCTCAGAGCACTGAACAAAAATGTCCACATACATAAAAAGTCAATTAGTAAAGTTATCTGTCTTAAGGAAGGAAGCCAGCAGATTATGTTGAATCTTCACTTTGTCCTGAGCAAGCACGAAGGCAACAGTGGGAAGGAAAAACTCCCTCATGATAGGAAGAAACCTCCGACAGAACCAGGCTCGGGACATGTGAAACGGCCATCTGCTTAGACCGGCTGGGTTTGAGAAGACAGGAAGGAGAAACTGACACAGAACGGCAGGTCCAGGTGAACTTTCTATAGGAGGAAAAAATAAATAAATAAACAAAAATAAAAATCCATGTTAAGATAGAAATAATTACAAATACAAACGGTTCATTTGTAATCATTAGTAACTATTCATTTGAGGAAATGTGGTCAATTTGACCTTCCAGCAGTCTAAGCCTATAGCAGCATAACTAAGGGATGGGTCAAGAAACTGAAGCCAACCCTAACTATAGGATTTATATAAAAGGAAACACTTAAGCCCAGTCTTAAAACTGGACCGTGTGTCAACCTCACAGACAGAAACTGGAAGTTGGTTCCACAAGAGAGGAGCCTGATAGCTGAACGATCTTCCTCCCATTCTGCTTTTGGAAACTCTAGGAACTGCAAGTAAGCCTGCAGTCTGAGAGCGAAGTGCTCTGTTAGGAAAATATGGAACAATAAGATCTCGAATATAAGCTGGAGCTAGGTTGTTGAGAGCTTTGTAGGTTAGAAGTAAGATTTTGAATTCAATTCTGGATTTGACAGGGAGCCAATGGAGAGAAGCTAAAACTGGAGAGATGTGATCTCTACCACTAACTCCAGTTAAGACTCTGGCAGCAGCATTTTGGATTAACTGAAGACTTTTTAAAGACATTTTTGGACACCCAGATAATAAACCATTACAATAGTCCAGTCTAGATGTGACAAATGCATGAACCAGTTTTTCTGCATAATTTTTAGACAAGCTGTTTCTAATTTTAGCAATATTACACAGGTGGAGGAAAGCATGTGTAAGCATGTGTAATTACATGTGGGGATAAAAACACACCTTCTCCAATGCAAATATGTTGCTTTTTTAGTTGACTATATCAAAACAAACGTGACTAAAAATGTACATTTTCATAATTTTGCCATGAGGGAGTATCAGCTGCATTACTCCAACTTCTGTGTTCGTAGGTGAATGGATGTTTTAGGATCCGACTGAATCTGATGGTTTAGCTGCTCCTCTTGGTGAGGTGGGAATCCTTCGCCTTATTGAACAAATGAAAGTCACGCAGAATATTACTACAGGAACAAAACTTCTTGGTAACTTAAAGGAAAACCTCCAAGTTAATGCTCAATAATCCAAGTAAAAAAATCCAACAAAGTTCAGTCAGGTCTTCTGGGCAGTTTCTTTCCTTTTCTTTTTTTGTTGTTGAGACGTTTAGTCCTTCAGCCAAAGGACTGGATCAGAGTTTTTGACCTGGATTAGACCATGAACTTTGATGTTTTGAACCACTTTGGCAATGGCTGCCTCTGATGAGTTGACAGGGGACAGGGCAGACTCCAGAAACCATCTTATCACCAGCGAGCTGGTTGGTCCACCATGTGAGTGTGCTGCTTGTGGGACTGAGTTTGTTGTGGCTCCTCAGGCTGATGAAGTCCTTTGGATGAAAGACAAAACATCTCAACAACAACAAAAAAAAAAAAATATTAAAAAAAAAACATCCAGATGACATAAATGAACTTTGTTGGATTAAAGAAAATCCCCTGAAACCTTTTGTTTGTATGCTGTTTGTTCAACACTAAAGCAGTGTTAAATAAAAGCAACACACAGCAGCAGATTTAATTTGCCTAATCTACTCAGACCTCACAGGAAATGCTGCAGATTACAGCTGAAATAAATGTCACAAGTTCCCTGTAAATAAGTTCTGGGGCTTGAAGGTTCAGTAGTAGCTTCATTTAAAACCAATCTCATGTGTTCAAAGACATGACTGAGAGAATTAGCATCAGCGTCTTATAGCGAGTTTTGATGTGAACCTGAAGGGCGGATTTGGAAATAATCCTGTTTTCTGAGCCCCGTGTGATGAAAGTTGTGTCTGCAGCAGTTCAGCCAGGGTCCACAGGGTCCCTCTGCGGCGGTCAGGGTGCAACACTGCATAGACTCTGCTAATTGAAAGCGTGTTTACTATGGATACAGCTGGATTATTCCTTCAGTAAAAACAAGGAACACCTCTACCTGGAAGTGAAATGAAGGAAAGACGTTCTATGGATTACTGTCTGTGTGTGAAAAGCTTCAGACTCAGACTGTATGACCAGAATGAAATTGGTCAGCTGAACTCTTCAGCTTGACTTCAACACAATGCAAACAAAACTTAGTTGCACCCGACCTTATCTTATAAAAACTGAGGTGCTAAAAGGTTCACAATAATTAAACAGTAAGCAAATGAAACCTTAAAAGTTATTCATTGGAAAGACAAACTGCTCCAAACTAAAGTCGTAACTCTCAGCTGATAATTGGAATCACTAGAGCTTTGTGGTCACATTTACTGGCATCAACTACAGAATTTTAATTAATTTAGCAGGAAAAGCTATGATTATGGTTATGGTTATGGGAAAAAAACAGTTAAAGGGGAGATGCTTTTTTTTTCCTCAAACCACAACAATGTGATGACAACAGGCCACTGAGAGCTGCTGGACTTTTGTTGCCCTCATCGTTTCCTCAGACTGACGTCGTGACGCTTTGGAAAATATTCAGCTGTGTTTTATAGATGGATGACAGAATGAGTTTAAAAGAAACTACAATTCAGCAGAATTACTTGAGAAACGCACATCAGCCGCCTCATTGAATGACAAAGTTTAGAATATTAATCAAGCTCATTTTTAGCACTTAAAGTATGTGTTTGAGATGACTCTCAACTACTACCACAATGAAGTTTAGCTCTGTGTTTGTCAAATTGACTGAGTTGTATACATTTTTGTTCAAGCTAAGGTCTATTAGTTGTGGCAGCAGTCTTTAATCAGACTCCAAACTGTAATCAGTGCATCCAGTGATTACGCTATGAGCGTTTCATTGACATCTGTCCACTGATTCGTGAGATATTATGCTAACAGACAGAAATGATTACACATACAGAGGTAGCTACATGATCACCTACCTTTCATGGCAGTGAGAGATAACAAACCCCAGCATGAACTTCTTACATAACTTTTTTTGATGGTTGAAGATCGTTTTTATAATGCCAGCAGGTTAAAAGTTGTAGTCCACTCGGTGAAAGACCACCGTGAAGAAAGAAATCAAATCCATCAAACACCGGCCGTTAGAGATTTAAAAAGTTGTGTCCTTGTCTCCGTCTGTTGCTTCAGTCAAACAAATATTTACCAGCTAAATGTTTCAGAGGCCATGAAAACAGCTGCGTGGTTTTAGAACAACACAATTCAATAAAAGACCGCTTTTCTGACCTTCTTTGTTGTAAAATTGTTGGGTGATGAAAAATAATCTTTCATGTGAAGAGATGAAGTTATTTCTGATTTTGTGTCATTGCAGTGTCAGAACGGTAGAGGAAATGAGTCATGCTAAATTTGTTTGCATAAAAAAACATGTTGAAATGACTGGCATCATTTTGTTGTATTTATATTTATTTGTTTTCTTTATCTATTTCCTGTCATGATGCTTCAGTTTTGCCCACGGACATTTTTGACTCGTTAATGATTTTATTTATGCTATAAGTGAATCCTGTTTAGTCTCTGTAATCTATTTCCATTGACTTTGCCTAAAATGTTGTGAGAGGTGTTTATAACCACCATCTGCTTGTACAAATCTGACCACCACTGTTGCTTTTGGACTCGTTTTTGCTGGAGGACTCGAGGGGATTATTTTGACTCACTTCCAGGAATCTACAGCGTTCCGTGGTTCACTTTTCCCCTCCTCTCTCTCGAATCCCTGAACTACTTACACATCAGAAACTTTAGCATATTATTATTTCTTTGTGAACAAAAATAACTTCTGGAATGAATGCATTTGTTGAAATTTCAGCTGCTGGAATGTCACACGAGCTTTACTCAGAAACTTGGGATCATTTTGTTTCAGTAATGAGACTAAATGATCACAGCCTAATTCAGTTGAAGTAAACTCGTTGCGCTGCTGTCGAGTTTAAACTGCAGTAATTAAACAATAGAAATTTCAAGTGCTTAAAAGTCAAAACCAAGAAGTGAATGATGATGAGACCAATGGCGATTTTCGCCTCTTTTTGGGGTGTTCAAGCGCCCCTAAATTTTAACTCAGCACCCTGAAAAATAAAGTACCAGTATAAAAATAAGGGGGCGGGGTTCTGGGTTTGGGTTCTGTTTATTGCATTTATGATTCAAAGCAACAAATTAAACTGATTTAAAAGGTAACAGATCATTGTAATACTTGGTTTATTTGCTTAATAACGTGGGTGTATCCCAGGTGCGATGGGTTAAATGCAGAGAACTAATTTTGCAATTGTATGGGAACATACAATGATGACAACACATAGCACTTATTTGATTATTTCTGGATGTCCGGCCCCTGACCTGCTGGTTTTCAGTAACCGTGGCCCCCTGAGCCGTTTAGTTGAATAGACCTGCTTTAGAGAGTGAATGCAGTTCCCAAACCTAAATTGAGTCTGGAAAAATAAAAAAAATGGGTAAAGCCCTGCGGCCGACCTCATGAGCAGCTGAATACAACAGTGATAAACAGGAAGTGTCACATGTTCATCTGTACGAAGGTAACTACAGGTAAATCTGCCATTTTCTGTCATAATATCTTTAATGGTTAAATTAAAGGTTAACGCTTAAAGCCTGTTGTGCTTCGTTTTGTGTATTTTGGATGTAGATATATGTTTCAACTTCTGCTTGCGTAAGTTTAGTGTTTGTTATGATCAGATAACACTAAACTGATTTTTGTACAAAGTGTTTATTGTGTAATGTAAAGCAGAGCACTACATCTGTAGCTTCTTAGCTAGCGTGTTTGTATTGCACACCGCTAGCTTAGCGCTACTTGCCGAGCTCTCTAGAATTGTTATTGAATCAAGTGTTTACTTATAGAGGTAAATGTAGATGTTTAACAACCCATTAAAATACACCAGAATACAGGAAATAGCATCTACTTTATTCAAAATTTTCTGGGGGAGGACATCCCCACCCCCCCATCAGTTTGTCCACCCAACATTATGAATGTTTCTGACGCCAATGGCCACCACGTTGTTCAGTTCTAGAATCGGCCCTGGGTTAGAGGAAGCAGCAGCTGGTTGTCAGACAGTGTGTCTTTCTCTGAACAGAATTTGACACATGGCTTCTAAAATCTCATTTGCTGAGTTTTGTTTCTTGTGGAGTGAGTTGACCTATAAACTCAGACTGAAAAGTCGGCCAAGGAGACAGAGGGCAAAGATGGCAGAGCAGCAGCCAAATGGTTGACAGACAGACCTCAAAGTTCAGAACCACAGACGTGAACTTCACTTTAAATGTTTGTTGCATTTACTTGATTTTCCTGCTGTTTTCCATGTCCTCCACTGTCACTAAAACCATTCTGCTGGTCACTTTTGGTTTGTTCATTTATTTGACTTTAAATCCATCACACACTGAAATATCTTCAGAAGTCCAGGAGAGCACAAAGCTGCTAAATTCCACACCTTCTGCTGGAAAATGTTCTCAGGTTGAACTGCTGACAGGACTCAACCTTTTTACTGGACTGTGGGGACAAACAAGATGAATGGATTCATACCTTTTAGTGCAAACTCTGTTTCTGAAAACGTTGGGTCGTTGTCCATTCATCTAATCAGTTCATCCATTCATTCATCCATCCATTTTCTTGACCTGCCTTTTCCTTTTTGGGTCACGTGGAGTGTCTACCTCCAGTAGTCACTGTACGAGAGGTGGGGACACCATAGACAGGTCATTGTGTAAAAGTTCAATGATTTTCAAATCTCATAATTTTATTCACAATGAAACATCCATCCATTATCTTTTATCCACGTCTTCCATCTTGGGTCACGGGACAATGAAACATGGTAAACAAAAACAAAAAAAAGTAAACTAAGAAATCGAACAATGAAAAAAAGAAGTAATTTTTAATTGTTAAAGTTTGCCTCTAGCTTCCTATTATTATCATTTTCTTGAGGTGTGTAATTGTAAAATACTTTATTAGTTCAAAAGCTGTACTTTTTGTTGCTGTTGTTTAAACATTTGGTGTGCTAACTATAATCCACTGTGAATAAAACGTGTTTAGAAGATTTACAGAGCATTGCTTGCTCTTTTAGTTTGCATTTTTACACAATGGGCCGCCTTTTTGGGAGTTGACGTATAATTTAAAAGCATAAATTGAATATGAAGTGCTGCGTTTATAACAAAGCTGCAATGCTGTCAGCACTGGAAGACTGATGACCTCACCACTTTGTGTTTTAAATCAAATAAATAATGCAACTGTAAAATTAATCTGATTTTATTTTAGGTCTGTTTGTTCTGGGGACTGAAAGTCCAGCCTTATTACTCAGATGATGGTATTTTTGTACATTTATAGTCACCTTGTAAGGGTGTTGTGACATCATTGGGGCTGATTATTTACACAGCAGTGCACTTTTACAGCTCAGGACCACAGGCAGAGCTAATACATTTAAAGTGCATTAAAGACTAAAGCACTGTAATCTATACGCAGAGAGGACTTAACGTCCCATGATTCATGGCAAACAGAAGGAATTTCCAGTAAGTTTGGAGTTTCCCAGCCCTGGCATCACTTTGGTGTTTACAGCCTGCCCAGCTCCTTTTTCTCTGCAGCCGAAACAAGAAGCAGTGCTTCATCTCTCAGAGAGGTGTTTTGTTTTGTCTTTTAAGGTCGGCTGCAGACAAAGACCCTTCTCTGCTGCTCCTCAGTGTAAACACGTCAACGCTTTAACGAATGTGTGACGGCTGCAGAGTCAGAGAGGGAGAAGAGCACTGACGTCTCATATGTCCCATCTGTTGTTCTCAAACCGACCATTTACAGTCACAACGCTGCACTCTGGGAACAGCAAAGCACTGGAACAAACACCGGTGAAAACATTTTTTTTTTTTTTTACAAATTCACATCACCGTCTTTGTTACATCATTTCAGATCAACGCCAAAGAACAGAACAAAAAATAAAGTATATTTCATTGTAACAAAGTCCATGCTCAATAATCCAGGTATACAATCCAACATTTTTCAGTCAGGTCATCTGGACAGTTTCTTTTTTTTTTGTGCTGAAACATTTCACCTTCGATCCGGAAGGCTTCATCCGTCAAGGAAACGCACAACAAAACTGATTCTTCCCCCAACATCTTACTCCAAAGTGGAACAAACCAGTTCTGCTTGTGATAAGATGGTCTCTTTGGTACGCCCCTCCTCCATTGCTGGCCCTCTTCCTTGTTGACAGTCTTGTCAAACTGGTTTGGAGTAAGCTGTTGGGGGAAGAATCAGTTTTGTTGTGTTTCCTTGACTGATGAAGCCTTCCGGATCGAAGGTGAAACGTTTCAGCAAAAAAAAAATAAGAAACTGTCCAGATGACATGACTGAAAAATGTTGGATTGTGTACCTGGATTATTGAGCATGGACTTTGTTATTTTCAACCAGTTTGACAAGACTGTCAACAAGGAAAATGATTTAGAGTTGTTTCAATTTAAACAACTTTCAGTGAATTTTCTCTATTAACACATTTTATTCACAGTGAAAGCTTCTTTTGAAAAGAAGAATCATCCATCCATCCATCCATTATCTTTACCCGTTTATTCCATTTTTGGGTCACGGGGGTCGCTGGTGCCCATGTCCAGCAATCACTGTGCGAGGGGCGGGGTACACCCTGGACGGGTCGCAAGTCCATCACAGAAAAGAAGAATCATTTTCTGCTAATTTAGGAGTTTTTTTTCAGTAATGGTCTACGTTTCTTTTTTAAATTGTTTTCTAGTGGCTTTTTGTTTTTTGTTTATAAATTTATTTTCCCTTATTTGTTTCTTGTTGTGGATGGCGCAGTGGTGCAGAGCTGCTGCCTGTCAGCAAGAAGGTCACTGCATCAAATCCCACCTTTATAGGTGGAGTTTGCATGTTCTTCCCGTGCATGCATGGGTTTGGTTCCCTCCCACAGACCAAAAACATGCATGTTAGGCTGAATGGCAACTCTATTGTCCCTAGGTGTGAGTGAGAGAGTGAACTGTTGGTTGTCTCATATGTCTCTATGTGTCCCTGTGATGGACTTGTGACCTGTCCAGGGTGTCCCTCCACCACAGTGCTCGCTGGATATGGGCACCAGTGACCCCAGGACCCAAAAAGGAAGAAGTAGGTAAAAGAGGATGGCTGGATGGATAAGTCTTGTGGTTTTATGTTACTGTTATTTTTTTTAATGTTTCTGGTCACCAGTTCATTTCTCCAGCAGGTTCTGCTCCTTCAGCTCCTGCTGCGTCCACTCTCACCTGTCCCCAGTTGTCAATGTGCCAGCTGTTTCCACTTCACTCATCAGCCCGTCCATTCACGTCACCTGCAGTCTGGCACTGTGTGTGTTTTAAGACTCTCTTCTGGTTCTCCTCAATGTTTCCTTGAGCTTTTTTTTTTTTTTTTTTTTTTTTTGTAGTTGCTGCCCTGTCAGTATTGTTTGCTTAATTTAATAAAACCTTTAATTTTCACTTACAGTACATTCCTGGGTGTAATCCTTTACAAACTGTGACATTTCAGAGTTTGCATGTGGGAACATTGCTGATTCTTTACTAATTCTTGGGTGGTCTTTAGATGTAAATAGTTCTGCAACGTATCCATTCTGAAGTAGTTTCATTGTCAATATTCTGTTCTGAACCATCTTTTTTTTTTTAATCTTAATTGCTACAGTGGAATCCCTTCAAAAAGACCCAAGTAAAGATTTGATAAAATACCATAAAGTCTTTAAAGGTTGCCACCTGCCACCTTCCATACCAATAAAAAGAAAGACACGTTTTGTTTAAAATATATTGAAAAGATGCTTCATATGCATTAACTGCAATGACGTTATCCTCTTTTATCCAGAAATATAATCTGATTTTAAAACATTGCTGGAACTTCCTAGATGGTCTTTTTGCCTCATCTGTGGAGTTGACCTTCTGAAGCTTCTGACAGATGGTGTTTGGAGTGTAAACTATTTTTCTCTCTAAGAGGATCCATCCCACCCTTCAAGCCACATTAAAGACAGCCCCCCTGTCTCAGCCCCACAGCTGTGCGCATCCACGTCCGTGGCTAACTTGTAGATTACTGGAAAGCAGAGGGGATGAGACTACCAGGGAACGTTCCCCTGTTGACTCCTTATCATCTGTTGCAGAGGCTTGAAGAGGAAATGCGCTCCCAGAGCCACAGGCCGCAGGGAATGACAGACGCGAGTTTGGCGATGGAGAGCCCGAACTTTACGCACGGATCTGCTCCAAATGAAACGGTTCATTTGACTCTCTCCCACTCGACAGAGATCGCTTTGCCCATTTTTATGTTCGCTGGTGGAGCCATTGGGAATATAATCGCAATTATCGTCCTTTCAGTGTCGCGTCAGCTGAGGAAATCATCCGCGTTTTACTCGCTGGTGTGCGGGTTGGCTGTCACGGATCTGCTGGGCACCTGCTTGGCGAGCCCGCTCACTATAGCCGATTATTTGGACAAGCGGGTGCTGAGGAACGAGCGCGTGTGCGAGTTTCACTCCTTCGTGTTGCTGTTCTTCGGTTTGACCGGACTGAGCATCATCTGCACCATGGCAGCTGAGCGCTACCTGGCCATCTGCTGGCCCTACGCGTACCAGCGCTGGGGGGTGGGCCGCTGTTTCGCGCGCAAGTTCCTTCTCTTTATTTACATAAGCCACATTTTCTTCTGCTGCCTCCCCGTGTTGGGCATGGCGGGGAGCGAGCTGCAGCCGTCCGAAACCTGGTGCTTCATCGACTGGAAGGCCGCCTACACCCTGCTGTACGGCGCGCTGAGCCTGCTGCTCATCTTGGGCACCATCGCGCTGAACCTGGCGGTGTGCGGAGCGCTGCTGCTCATGCGCCGCAGGAGCGCGCAGAGGCGCGTGAGCACAGCCAGCGGCCGCGGGAGGTGGCGGTTCCTGTCCTCCGCTGCAGAGACGCAGATGATCGCGGTGCTAGTGATGACCTCCGTGGTGGTTCTGACCTGTTCCGCCCCGTTAGTGGTGAGTAACTTGAACAGAACTTTATTTTTTTTTTCTTCCCAGCAGGATCAGATGGTTGACGCACAACTTGAAGCACAGCCTGTGGAGCTTACGTCATTAAAAGCATTAAATACGTGAGAAATTAAACAATCTCTTTGGAATACTTTGCATATTAGATGTTGTGATCTGAAGCCATATTTGGATTAAATGTTAACTTACCAAAACAGGCCCAGAGCAGATGACATGACACAAATCAGTTTATAATCAGTTAAATACAAACTGATCTGAATTACGCTGTTAGAGCAACTTTTCAGGAATATCTCAGTTTGAATTTATGGCAGCAACACGTAAAATGTGTTGGGACAGGGACATGTTTACCTCTGCAAAGCTCCCTGATCTTTTAACAAGATCCAACTGAGGAGACCAACTGCTGGAGTTTTTAGAGGGAATGATGCTTGTTCTTGTCTCATGGAGGATTCTAGATGTTCAAAAATTCTGGATCTTTATTGGATTTGTTGCAGGTTGAGTGCAAATGTTCTAAAACCTGTATATACTATAATAAATATGTGGGTCACACAGGCAGAAGATCTTGCCTAGAATGTCAGAACCATCAAACAATCACCACACACAAGAAGGTTATGAAAATAAAGTATTTTTATTTATACATCTACTCATAAAAATCCCCACCTCAAGCTAAAGAAGGAAGGCATAAAGATTAGAGTTCACTTAGTCCACTTAGCTCACTCAGCGGCAAAACCCCTCCCCAGGATCTAAGCTTGTAATGTCATCCAACACCCCGGGAATTGACAGGTGGGTGACGATCGGACGTCCTGGATTGGCTCCACACCAGATCAGAACAGGGGGCAGGAACAGCAGCTCACAGGAACAGAAGCAGGAGCCCAAGGTGGTGACTGCACCCCACTAAAGCCCAGCCCTGACTGTCTGAAGGAGGCACCCAGCCTCCCCTCCTGACACAAGAACACATAACCACCTGTCTTGCTGTCTTTGTCGCCGGCAGCCCTAAATGACTGCAAACGACACCCTCCCTCCAAAAGGGTGCTGCCACAACCACTGCAAAAGCTCTACCCTCGTTTGAGACCTCAGTGTGCTGCTCCTCTACTGATTGAACGCATCTGTCTTCAGTCAGTTTCTTTGCCTCCTGATGAGTCTAGCACAAGCACATCACAATACTTTTCCACATGGATAATGCCTTTTCAGACATGTAAGCTGCCTATGAGGCACCACTGCACCCCCATACCAACAGAGAAGGTTTTTGAACGGTGCACTGATAACAGGTCTGATGATCCTTTTCCTTTAGGGAGGACATGGCATTTTCTAAAAATAATTTCAAACTTTGATTTGCCTGCCTAAAGAACAGTTTTCCACTTTGCCTCAGTACACAGTAAACAAACTTTGGTGCAGACAGCTGGACGGTGTTCACATATGGTTTTTAACCTGCATGATAGATAAAGCTCTAAGCAGCGTTTGTGGATGCCGCTGCAGACTGTGTTTACAGACAAGTGATTTGTGGAAGAGTCCCTGAGCTCATGCAGAGATGTTCAGAACATAATCAGACCTGTTTTAATGCAGTGGCCCCTGAGGGCCTAAATATATCTAGAGATTTATACAGATTATTGACATGTTTACATATTTTTCAGTGCAGAAAAAAATCTTCCCAATTTTCCATTGATTAACATTTTTCTGAAATTGTTCCACTGATTTCACAGTATTTCACAGACTTGTGAACATTTACCCATCTTTACCAGCCTCTTGAAATCATTCTTTTTTTGTACCCAGTCCTCTTACTGACCTGATGCCAACTAAGCCATTCAGTTATAAAACACTCCTCCTGCTGTTTCTTATTTGTACAACTTACAGCCTTTTATGGTTCCCATTTCAACTTTTTGGAGACGTGTTGTTGCCATAAAATTAAAAATTGCCTCTTTTTTTGTTTTTTTAAAGAAATTGAACTATTTCTTATTTTCAGCATCTGATATGTTCCTCTGTGAATAAAATATGAGTTTGTGTGAGATCTGAACTGCTTGCATTTTGTTTTCATTTACATTTTACACACTTTTTCAGAATTGGGCTTGTACATTTTTCATTTAAATAAAAATCTGATTATTACTGAACAGCAATTGGTAACAGCAAAACATCTTTATGACGCTGACAGTATTAACTTGTTGATCCGACCATTTAGTTGTAAATCTTTAAAACGTGTAAATGAGAACATGTTCCTGCTGCTGTGAAACCTTCCTGAGTTGTGTTTATACGCGTTATCTGTTTCAGGTGCGTATTTTTGCCAACCACTTTCAGTATGACCCCAAGGCAGACCTGACCGCCATCCGGATTGCGTCGATGAATCCTATCCTGGACCCGTGGATCTACATCCTCCTCAGAAGGTCCCTGTTCAAACGCCTGCTCGGTTTGTCAAGGAAACGCAGCGGCAGCCGCAGCATTTCCCCGCCTTCACCACACAGCGATCTGTTGTTTCCTGATACGATGAGGGACAGTCATGTTTTCACCCAGCTGATGTGCAACACAAACATCATCACCCAGCTGCCCGCTTCGGTCAAATTCACTCCATACGACACAGAGAGCTGTCGTCAGACTTAAAACCTGCAAACAGCTGCAGGGAAGCAGACTCACTTTGGCTGGGGGCAGAAAATGGAGACTCAGCTGAACAGAACTCTCAGAGATCTTATTATTTATTGAATGAATGTAGAGGGGACGTCTGATTGTTGCACGTGCAGCAATGAGATTATTTAATTGTGATGTTGCTGGAATTTCACAATGCCCGAGGTTTACACACTCTTTGTGTTGTTTAGTCATTTGTGCCACTGGTTTTTGTAAAATTCTCACTAAGGTGAGTCTGAAAAGAACTCACCTTAGACCAACCAGCTCAGCTGCAGCTCCTATGTGCACTTTGTTCTGCTTTTCCATCCAAACTAAAAGTGGACATTAGAAGTTTCATTCCTAAAGCACTCATTTAGGCCTAAAGTCACTATTTTAAAGCATTTTAAACCCTGCAGAACTTCTGAAACTTCATTCAAAAACATTTGCTGTTTTAGCCTCTAAAGAACCTGGACACGAGATTAAAAAAAAAGTTTTTTTGTGGCAAAGTTATTTTGCTTTTATTAAATTCTATTTTTTTAATCTTAAGGAATACTTGTCTTTGTACCTTAAAAATCAACACATTATATTGAGCTTGTAAGATGAAAACTTTTTTTTTTTGGCACTGAAAAACTCTTTATAGAACGAAGAATTTTACTATGCACTGATAAAAATGTGCTGCTGATGCTGTCTGTATTAAAATTCATGTTTAAAGAGAGCCTCCTGTCGTTTCTGTCTGAGAAACAAACATATATAAACCATTTATTCTTTTTAATAACATGAATTAAACTCAATAATTCCAGCTTGAGGACTGGACCTTGTCCTTTTTGCTTGCTCTTTAAACCTAACAGCACATACAAGTTTAAATGTTTGAACAAGAATTTGTGTGGAAATTTATGCAGCAGATTCATAAACATTCACATCTGCAGAAACACTAAAACATGTCAACAGTTCAGGATGAGTCAGGAAAAACTGAGATGGATGTCGTCTCTGAAGGACTCTGTCCACTTGGTTTCCAAAAGCCGCAACAGAAATTTTGCCGGCGGCTGCTCTTTTATTTAAAAATTTTAAAGAAATGTAACCAAAAATAAACAAATAAAGAAAACTTCTAATAAAATCAATAGGAAAAGTCATAAAAATTGCTCTGGCAAAGCAAACTGTTGCATATTTTAAGTGTTTTGATTTTGTCTTTTTGTCCCAAAGAAAAATGTCGGTTATGTTCACACACACCTGCTAACCATCTGTATATTTATTTTAAATGTTTTAAAGTCTGTTCTTGTACACATTTCAAAAATGGTTTAAGGTCTGTAAATATGCAGTTTAAATGCTTCAAATTTCATGTTCAATAATCCAGGTAATAAATCCAACAAAGTTAAGTCAGGTCCTCTGCACGGTTTCTTTGTGTTGAAACGTTTCGTCTTTCATCCAAATGACTTCATCAGTCTGAGGAGTCACAGTCCCATAAGTAGCACATTCACATAGTGGATCAACCAGTTTGATGGTGATAAGCTGGTTTCTACTAATTTTGCTTGATAATTACCTGGATTATAGTGCATGAACTTTGATGTTTTGAACCACTTTGGCTGTGGCTGCATCAGACGAGTCAGGAGAGTGCGGGCCCCAGAAACCAGCTTATCACCATCAAACTGGTTGGACCACTATGTGAGTGCTGCTTGTGGGACTGAGTTTGTTGTGGCTCCCGAGACTGATGAAGTCCTTTGGATGAAAGACGAAACGCTTCCATCCAGAGGACCTGACGTAACTATGTTGGAGTTTAAATGCTGTTTAAAGTCTTTATAAATACACAATTCAAAGACTATATATAGAGGTTATATAAACTGTTACATATACTCATTAAAAGACTGGATTTATAAATATTTAAGGATTTTTCAAGCGCTTTGAGTATCTTGATTAGATAGAAAGGCACTAAGTACAGTCCATTTACCATTTATAGTGTTTGGTTTAATCTCAGTGAACAGCTCGTTTTATTTTAAATAACTGCTTTAAAATCAGGCACTGGATATAAACTACAGAAGAAACTAATTTTGTTTAGTCGATTTAAATAATTTCTGCCTTTAAAACTTTTAAAGTGCATTTTTAGTTAATTTGAATAAGTATTGTAATATATTTACTAGGGATGCACGATATTATCGGCATGGTATCGGCCGATATTAGCGTTAAAATTTAATATTGGACATCGGCCATTCCATTAAAATAACTCGCCGATATAAAAGGAGCTGGTTTTGCCTGCAGCAGCAGCACAACGTGATGACGTCACGGGCGCCTCATGGCGGAGAGTAAAATTCAAAATGATGTCGGCGGTGTGGAAGTTTTATTTTTTGTTGGTGAGGATGTCGGATTCTGAAGATTTACAGACTACGATGAGCCTCGCTACATCGTCCGCAGTCAGAGATATTTTTCCGACGTAACGTTACCCATGTTACAAGCCGTCATGGTTATTGCCGTAATGGTCACAATAAGGCGAGGTTTTTTACAAAACCCAACAATTAAGAGAAAAGTCAACATGTTCAGTATCCCATAATGCATTTATTTCCCCCCCGACATTTAAAAAAATATCTACTAAACCCAAGCAGACAAGACTGAGTGCACAGCTGCACCTGTACACAATATTTTTTACCTGGACACCATAAATAAAAATCTATAAACATTGTTGAAGTAAAAAAATGTGTTTCAAGAACCATTGAAGACACAAAAATAATTATTTTACAAATAATTATCCCCTCTTTACACGTGTCATTATCCTGTGAAAAGCTTTACAACAAAGAGTTAACCGTTTAATTTGTTTCCACTGTACAGAGACAAAAGCCGACACTGAAAAATAAAATACAGCCCGCATAAAAACGACATCTCAGCAACCTGAAAACAAGACCTCCACCCTGTGGTGCAGGGCTGAAACATGAAGGATGAAACTACATGAAGAACATGAGCAGAACAGTGAGACTAAACTTCATGGGGACGTTTTCATTTGTTTCAAATGATGGGACAGGTTGAACTTCACACTGCTACACACAAAATTATGACAGCAGGTTTAATCTCTGAACAGTTTCAAGTTTAACATTTACCGTAATTTCCAGACTATTGAGCGCACCCGAATATAAGCCACGCCCACTAAATTTAAAACAAATTAAGAAAATTTGTACATGTATAGGCCGCACTTGTCTATAAGCCACGGGTGTCCACGTTGTAACATGAGATATTTACATAGAAAGATTGTTTCAACATTTAATTACGTACCAGTAACACACAAATGCGTACGTAAATGTTTTTTCTTAACAGTGCCGGTAACACGGCTCGTTGAAAAAAACTACAGCAGCCTACCAGGAAGTCATTGATCGCCACCTTCATAATCCTCCTGCTTCACTGGCAGGATCCACTGGCAGCGGAGCCAAAGTTGCATTGGTCAGATTTTTTTTTATTTTATTTTATACCTTTAAACCCGAGTGTGACAAGGCTAAACGTTTTGGTGGCATGAAGCTCATTAGTCCATCTAAAAAAATAAAAAAATAAATCCATAAATTAGCCGTAGCATTGTATAAACCGCAGTGTGTGAAAAAAAGTAGTGGCTTATAGTCCAGAAATTACGGTAATCACATCAGTCATTCGTTTTATCTTCCAGTGTTTTTAACAATCCTCTTAAATGTTCATTAGTACATGAAGCTGCCGTGTCATATTTAATTCTCTGAAAAGGCTGTTGACATATTTTACTTTTGAAGAGTTTTCTTTAAAAACTATATATAAAAAAAGGTTGTCTTTTAAAATGGTGAAACCATCCCTGGACTTTACAAAACTACCGGTATTACCAATCCCTGCAAATGAACTGCAATGTTGAATTCAAAGTTGTTTTTAATACGTCTGTCTTTTTATGATCATGTCAAAATAATAATTAAAAAACCCTGCAGTGTTTTCTTTCTAACAGATTTATTTCAAACCCTGATGAACTCAGATCTGGAGGGACAGATTAATGAATCTGGAAAAGTATACATCGTCATGTTTTACAGTAATTTAAAGCTCTGAGGGTTCAGCAACAAAATCCAATGAATAAATTCTAACAAGACAAAATCTTTTAAACACAGAGACTTAAATTCTTGTCTTGTTTTTTTTATGCTCATATTTGTGCAGCAAAACTTTTTGTTTGTGATTTTGAACAGAATAGAATTTCATACAGCCTGAAACAAAATTACAACCTCAGACCGCAAATCCCTCATAAAATATTTACAAAACGAGTTTTTAAATTGTTATTCAACTGTTGTTGACATATATAGCTTCCCACAGGTGGTTCGACACGACTGGTAAAACAAGCAAATTCAGATCTTTTCTAATAACTACTTTGTCGGTATGTGGGCGTTTTCACATAAAATCATGTAGGAATAAACAATTAATGACGCCTGTCATGTTTCAGATCGATTCTTTTGAACTTAATGAAGTTTGAAACATCAAAACCTGTTGAAAGTTATCATTTAACAGCACTATAGCCGTGCTTACATCTGCAAAAAGGTTCAAACAATAAAAAAGGCTACAATGTGTGCTAAATAATAGGGATGCACGATATTGGATTTTGGGCCGATATCCGATATGCCAATATGTTAAAACTTATTTGGCCGATAACTGATACGAATACCAATATTTTTTCCCTAGACCTAGACCTACTTACAGAAACTACATAGCTTTCTCTGCTGTGGAGTTAAAATACTACATTATTCTGCATGGTCTTTGTCAATTTTGCCTGCTACCAAATGCAGATGCCAAAAAAGGGTCTGAAAATGATGTAACACTTAAACTTGGATTATGTTTAATGTCAAATTTATTCATGACATTTACTCTCTCTAACACAATGACAACACTCGAACAGTCATACAAAAACATAAATATATATATATATATATATATATATATATATATATATATATATTTATATGTACACACACTGTATGTTAGGGCAGGACGATACAACCAAAACTTTTATCACGATATATTTCTTAACTTCGGTCGATAACGATATAATTCAATATCGATATAAACAATATAAAAGCCTCAGAAACTGTACAAACTGTACAAATGAATTAATGTTCAACTTTTATTTGTATTTAGCTTAAAAAAAATTGAAATCACCGTCAAACATAAAACTCTCAACTTTGTCAATAATAATGGTTTTAACTTTAAACAAGAACATAAGCTAACAACTCATGCAGCAAACTTCTGTGTTTGCCGCATGAGTTTCTCTTTTGATACAGCTGGGGGAGTTGTTTCAGGGACACGTTGGCTCAAACTTTATTGTGCTTCATCTTGTGACAATCTGCATATTCCATTGAGTGGAAACTCTTCAGATGGAACAAGTTAAGATGTGTTCCCACCGCTAGTTGGAACGACTCTCCGTCACATTTTGCAGCACACTGACTGAAATCTGCAGTTTATCAGACCTTAGATAGCCGAACCACTTCCACACCAACGAATTAGTCTTTCCTCTCTTATCAATTATGTCATCTGCTTTCTCTTCACTTGTGAAAGCTTGTTCAGTCACATTCTGACGGTCATGGGTATTAATTTTGAAGCGAAAACTTAACACGCGTTGGAAATTAGCCTGCTACCGCTAACGCCTTCTGAACTTGAGCTCTGCGTAACATCTACGTCACCACGCACTTACATAGTTGTGTCGCACCTTTTTCTGTCCAGGTTGAAACTGAAGTGGCTGCTTCAAACCAAATAGAAATAAAAAATGTGTCAGTGAAACACTGTAATCCTATCAAAATATCAAAAATGTGCTTGAAACTCATATCACCGTTATTGAATAAAAGTATATCGTGATATATATCGGTATAGAGTTATTGTCCAACCCCATTTTTTATATATATATATATATATATATATATATATATATATATATATATATACACAGCACGTTTTGTTTAGATGGAATAGTCGATATCCGATATTGAACTTTATCAGAAATATCGGCCGATACAGATACCATGCCGAAAATATTGTGCATCCCTACTACTAAAGCTGCTGTTAAAAAATAAAGATAAAAAAAGGAGTGTGGATCAGAGGAAGCTCGACAAGAAACATGACTAACCTTGTGAGTTTTTAGTACCTCACATAGTGAAAATTACTTTAAATAAAATAATTATCAACTGTATAAACGCTACAATCAATAAGGACGGTGAAGATATTACAGTATCATCTTTAATTGCACAGATCAATGCTCTGATTTCATGCATGGCTCGTTTGAAATCAAGTCTGTCCGCTGACACCAACGCTGTCTACACAGACGCTCACAATGCGCGAAACATTTCGTTGTTTAAAGATGTGCAAACTTGACATGTGTCTTAGATTCAAAAGAAGAAGAAAAATAAAAACACAAATCCAAGCAGCTTTAGATCAGGCTTTAAAGAAAATGTTTAAAAATATCACTTTACAATCTATAAATACAAATAAAAATCAATGGAAAAAAATAAAACTGCATAATTTTAAATAATTGCTTTTAGCCTAAACATGAAAATGAAACGTTCTAACTTTACTTAAATGCCCGTCTAACAACGAAATCCACGCAGATCGACGCTGTTGAGGCGAACACTACAGGGACATTCTGGAAAATCTAGCTCTAATTTTACATGAATACATTTAATAAAACGTAATAACACCTCAGGTTTGTTTGAGAGGGGAAAAAAATTCTTCAAGATGTCGCTGACCTTTCTGAACAACAGTCTCACTTTTGATCTAAAGCTGTAAACACTTTGTGTTTCCAAAAATCCATCTATGAGGAAAAATAAACACATTAAAAAAATTTATGTCACTGATCTGGGTGTGCAAAATCACCGACTTCGAAGAGAGTGACAAGATTTGTTTGCTTTCGGACATTTTTCTTCATCGGGCACTTTTGTGCGTGACCCACCTGATGACAGAGTGTAGACCGTTTAATCTCAGTTTAATCTACATCTTCCATCTCTAAATCCAAAAGGGTGTAAAAGCAGCAGAACGCTCACCAAGGCACTAACACGTCGAGGTTCTCTCTTATTCACCATTAAATTACAACTGAAGATGAAAACCATAAAAGTTTCTGAGAGTTTTGATTTACAAACTCATGACAGCAACGTGACTAAAACGAAGCGGCTACGACTTCATGAAACAGCACTCAGCCCAAAAAACACAAAACATGTGCAATTTTTAGAAGACGAGCACAGATTACACAGATTGATAAAATCTCATCAGGAAATTGCAATTTATGATTGTTAAACTGCAAATTAACAGCACCTGGTTTGGAAAAGGTGCTTTTTGGCAGGAACACCCAACCGAGAGAAAAGCAGCATCTTTGGAAGACAAGGTCAAAGCAGGGCAACTAAAACACTGAACGTGCGTCGCTGCTGCAGGGAACGAAAAGTTTTACGAAAACAAAGCGGTGGCTAAGGGTTAATATAGTCAGAGCTACTTTTTTTGTTTGTTTGGCGCATTTATTGTGGAGCATCATATCCAGTTTTTTGTTCATCCTGCAAAAATTAGCTGTCCAAAGAGCTCATATGCATCATAAACAGCAAAACACCTGCATGAACACTAAACTGCTTGAATCTGCTTTTAGGCTTAAAACATCACTGTAAATCACAGCGCTTACCGTTTGTTTTTTTTAATAAATGACACCCCTGAATCTACCTCAAGCCTAAAGATTTATTTACTGAACCGTTAAACCGTTATCTTTTCACAACAAAACCAGTCCCGCATGAAGAAAAATGGTCATCCCAAACATAAAATGCCAAAGATCATAGTCTTAGCTTGTTACAAATGTAACAAACTTGATATTTTCAAATTGGTAAAGACAATTAAAGACTGATTTTGAAAAAAATTAAACTATCCTAAACCAAAAATAATTGAAAAAATGATCCGTGTCTGCGTAAGAACGTTTAAATGAACTGAAAGTGGCTCCTTTGAGTCACTGAAACTAAAATAAAACATGAAACAGCAGAGCTGCAAAAACACGAGGTTTAGAAAACGAGGAGGATCTCACAGCCTGCTTATCTCATCTTTTTTATATTTATGATGCCTTCAGTCTCAAGTGTAGCGCGCACGTGAGGACCTGTTGCTCATTGGACAACTCAAGAATCTCCATGACAGCAACCCAGTTAGGGGTCCGAGCCCTCCGTTAAACCACATACTGGTGGTTGCTGGTGTGGTTTGTCGTGTAGGCCTGCCGGCTGTATTGGAAGTGGTCGGTCAGCACGTTGTTCCAGCTGTGCTGCTGGTCTGAGCCGTGGGAGAAAGGCACTGACCCGTTGGACTGGATCTTCTCCAGCGGAGGTTTGTCAAAGGACATCAGGTCCTGCTGGCTGCTCGGCAGCAGCTTCTTCTCCTGGTTGGCGTCGTATTTGGCCTAAAGGCAGAGAAGATAAGCAAACCAACTCAAATTAAACTGGTTTTAGACTCAATGTCTGTAAAATTGACAGCGTTGGAGCTGTATTTGATAAGGTTGATTAGCTGTGGTAGCCATTTTGAACCAAACTGCCTCCAATAGTTAATATTTCTAGCTACACTAACTCCAGGGATTCATTTGTAGGAATAAAAAAAAAAATACATTAGCAGTGGGCAATAAAAAAAAAAGAAATTGTTTATTGAGCAACTAAATAATATACAATAAATTAGTTTATAATTAAGTTTGTGGTCAGGTTAACTGACCTCAATGGACTAGACACTACAATTTATGAAGAGCAGAACTACACAAGATGTCTTCTGTAACTTTTTTTGTTGAGTTTCAAAATTACCTGAAGTAAAAAAAATTTTTTTTTTAAGTATATATTGCAATAAAATAAGGAGCAAATATATCGTTTTTGCAATTTTATGCTCAACAGCTTGCATGAATCCAAAGATTATTGACAGAATTTCTAATCTTAAAAGCAGTGAGGGGTTTGAATTAAGTGAATGTACAAACACAGAAGTAATGTAAAGGAGAAAAACAAACAGTATTTAAAACAGCATTATCCTAATTCGCCTCCTTTATCCAAGTTGATACTTGTGCTGTTGTCTGAGGACATAAACATAAACCTGGAGCTTTTCTGAGAACTTACTAAAAAATATTTAAACGGCTGAAAGGTAATAAAATGAATAAATCATATTTTTATATTTGCATTGAAACATGTGTTTGACAATAGTTGTTTAAAAGTTGTGACGTTACAGAGAGTTTTTCCAGTTCCTGCGGTCGAGGTGACTCACCTTGTTGTAAAGGAAGACCCCGACGATGGCGGTCATCATGCCCAGGATGTTTGTCATGGTGACCGGGTTGCGCAGCATCAACAAAGAAATGCTAATGACCATGATCCTCTTGGTGGCGTTGGCGACTGCGTAGCTGAGCGGGCTGACGAGGTTAAGAATACTGAAGGCGATAACGTTCTGTGCAAAATTGCAGAAGCCGCTGATGAGGAGGAGGACGAAGGTACTCGACCATTCAGAAACGTCCGACTGAAAAGAGAGGCGTTGGATACAAATCACGATTACGAACCACGTTAGCTGAACTCTCGGTGTTCCAGCAGCAGCGGTGACACTCGTCTAAAGATCAAATATTGTTACACACCAGATCTCCGTTCACAAGAAACACAGAGAGGTCCACCAGAACCCAGGTGGGCAGCATGAAGATCACAGCATTAAAGCCGAGGATGTTGAGAAGCCTCAGGTGGTGCACTCTTGTGTCCCGCAACACCTTGAAACAAGAAAACATAAAGCAGCCGCTGCTTCACAATTTCCATGACGCCTGTGTTAAAACTTTTTGCAAACAATTCAATTAGAGCCGTAAGGAAGACAGAATGACACAACCAACAGCATGCAGATAATTCACCTTTTTGGAAAATATGTTCTGCAGGGAGAAGCAGAGCGTGGCCGCGAGAGCGCTGATTAACCCAGAAACGTCAAAGGATAGCTCAGTGACGGTGGCCAGCAGCACTCCGCCAATGATGGGGATGAGCGATACGTACACCTGCAGCAAGACGCACACAGAGGAGAGTCAGGAGAAACCAAAGCAAACGTTTTTATGTCCACTACATAATCTGGTTTTCATTCCTGTTGGAATCCAAGTGTGCATAATTTGTTTATATTAAAGCACAGATCTGCTCTAATATACTAACTACTCAACTAGCACTAGATTTAAAAAAATGTTCCTGTAACCTATTAAAAAAAAAACAATAAAAATGTCAGCCAGTTATTCATTTTAATGCAGAATTTTTAATTTATATCATTCAAAAGTTGCTGCTTCCTTTTAGAAAAAAAGTTTATCTGTGCCTTATATTTGAACATGTATTAAATTTCATAAACAAAACATGAAAAGTTAAGGAGCTGGGACCGAGTTGTGAAACTAAATCCTAATGTCAATAATTTCCACAGAGCCTTAAAAGCATTTTAAAAATTGTATAAGAGCAATTAATCCATTCTTCAGAACTGGGGCGTTACAAATCTAACAATAAATGCAAATGAACTTTTCTTTAAAAAAATTAATTAATTTAAAAAGTAGCAGCATAAAATGCAAGCCTAAATGAAGTAGAAATTATTGCCTGTCAACAAAATATCTGCCAAACCTGTATAACTTCTGTAGTGAACTAGGCCTGAAGGTCAAAACCTTGACCTAAGGACCATGTGGGACAGAACTTGTCATTTCATTGATTTGCATCCAGAAATACAGGTTGACCCATCCTGAGACTTTCTTTCTTAAGTTAATCAAGTGAAAGAAGACTATTCTCTATTATCATTACTATTTTACAAATGTTTGATAATCAAATTGTGTTAGTTCAAACAATGTTTGAATGTTGAAGTGAACTACTCATTTTTATTAACTGTGAAACAGTAATAATGATTCTTAATCCTCATTCAAAGTGAAATCAAGTTGGAATACGTTACAGAGTAATGATTCAATTTCTTGATCGTCTGTTTGAAGTGAACAAGTGATGGAAGTTGGTCAAAGTTCAAGTTTCGGTCAACTGCAAGTTTACTGAAAAGAAATGTCATGTTTAACTTTTACAGCAAGATACTGGAGAATTGACTCCACGAAGTCTGAAGTTTCTCATGATATTTTTTGTCTGTCCTTAAACAATCTTAATCTTTTCCTTGACTTTTCATAACACCTTACATCACAAAACACACCTCTGTTTTGGTCCATCGACCAATCAGAAACTCTCAAATGAACCGGAAGTGAGCTTTCTTTAAATGTTGGCACTTCCTAGTTCAAGCAGGTTTCCAGTTGTTGCAGGAAGTTCTGCAGTTCTGAAACTCAGCAGTTCCAGAGTTCATGAAGGCTGGAATTCAGGATGCTGTTGAAAAGAGAATCAAACTGAAGAGAAAAGATTTGGGAATTATGAACTTCTGTTTTGGATGACCTCACGACTCCAGAGGGTTAGCTGTTCTTACAGAGACGCTGAAAAGTGGCTCGAAGTGGAACTTTACGCCGGAACTGAGATATCTTCAGAAAGGTAAAAGTCGATCTTCACCAAAAGTGTACCGTTGGGCAAGCTGATTTCCAAAGGAGCGTGCATGTTCTGGTTAAAACAGACAAATTCCCTCACATATCTCTCTCAAGATAAACTTCATCTTTCCATCTTTAAAATTCTTCTATCTGCTAAAAATCATTACAGATATTTTTAGAAATGTCTGAAGCAAAGTTTTACAATCACCGCCGTGTGGTTGACGTTTGTCGTTTCGCTGGAAATGAGAAAACAATCGCCGTGTTGTTTACTCCTTGCTAAACTGATTAATAAGCTGTCGTTATTTTCAATTCTTGCCAATTAATGTAAATGTGTGATGTGTTAAACTTGATTATGTTAATAAATGGCCCACTGTCTTGGTGAGTCAAAGATAATTAACGTTTCCGTCCACATTTTATGAAATTCAGGTGCACGTCATTATACAGTCCAGAAAAATGAAAGAATCCGTTTTAACAGTATGAATATATGACAGAAATGTTCTACTACACTTCCAAATACTTGCAGAATTAAGTAAAAGTATTCGACCATTTTCTATAAAATTTTAAAGCATGTCTCATATTTGCACATCATTATTTAGGTCACCACTTCTGTCACAATTATTGGTGAAATGAAGAAAAAAAGTTTTAGTAAAACATTTACATTATTTCTGTTTAAAACCACAACTTTATTCAGAACAGGACACATATCCTTATCACTAAATGTCAGCTTTCTTCCAGACATCCAGCGTCATAAACTCAAGCAGTATTCATCTAAAAATATATATTTAAATTAGGGAAGCAGGATATTATCGGTATGGAATTATCGATGTCCGATATTAGCAATAAATCTAAATATTGGACATCGGCCATTCCATCAAAATAACTCACAGATATAAAAAGGTGCTGTTTTTGTATGACAACCCAGTGACAAGGATGCCTGCAGCGCCAGTACAACATTATGATGTCACGCACACCGTTGAGTTTAGATTTGTGAAAATTTACAAATTTGCGTAGTTCGAGTGTTGTCATTGTGTAAGGGGAAAATATCGGTATTGGTTAAAAGCCAAATAAGTTTTAACATATCAGCATATCGGCCAAAAATCCAATATCGTGCATCCCTAGTTTAAATTATCTGCATCTTGTTTCCTGTATTACAAAAACAAAACAAACAAAAAAACACATTAAACATATTGTACATAAATGTTTACCCACCTACACTGGTTGAAACAGAGCATCACAGGACATTTTACTCACTCTTAATTATCAGATTAAGTATTAAACAATCTAATGGAGTGTTGTGACAGACAGGAGGAAATGGGGTTAGAAAGTTACCAGTGCTAGAGATTGTCTGCACAAAAATATAATAATAAAAATAAAATCTTAAATTCTTCTGGTTGTTTTGCAACATGCCTGCACAATGCCTCACAGCTCTGAACATGAAAAACAAGTTTCCTTTTAATAGTTAAAAATTTACCCTGAGTGACTTTTAGCACCTCGGAAGGAAAAACTGGACTTTTTATAAATGATGTTTAGGGCGTGATGTTATATTTATCTGTGCTGCTGAGTCAAATGGGTTACACTAACAGGGTCAACACATTTCCTATATATGAAGTCAAGGGGAAAAAAGTACAGGTGAGTCAATAAAACCTGATCAGGGTTATATTTGTGCTTATTAAGTTACTTGGATCAGTAAAGGGTTTCATGCAGTCCCCTACACAAACAGGATATTCTCACCCAGAACAACACTCTCCCTGCTTGTAGACCAATCCTGTCTGAACACTGAACTGCAAAGTAAACATTACACGTACACGTCAGACTCACAAGTGTCCTCGTTACGTTTGGCAAACACCCACTGAAAAATGCTCCTTTGCTTCGGAGAAAAATAACAGAAAATTCAGCTACGTTTCAGAGGCGACAAGAAATGTGAACTTTTATTGTATATAAAAATACTTATACTTGAGGAATTGGAAAACACAGATAATAGAAGTCAGATTTATTTTATGCTTTATAATCAAAATTCCAGAGTTGCAAAAAACATAAAATATAATAAAACATTGTAAAAAATTTGCAACTCAAACTATATAGCTCCTTAAGGAAAGCTTGTGATTTCTAGCCGTCAGTATATAAGAATATATTTGGTAAAATGTTTGCTTTATATTAACTTGTTTGAATGAAAGAAAAGAAACTTGAGCTGCATCCAGAAGCTGAATTATATTTGTAGAGCAGGGAACAGGATAGATCAATGTTTGTTCAGGGAAAAAAAAGGCGTGAAATGTAAATAAAACTACAGTAAACCATCAACTGTTAAAACCTTCTATTTAAAACTGAAAAAAGGATTTGATTTCATGCCAACAGTCCATTAAAACCAGCCTGATCAAGAAAGCTCATCAGAGACTACTTCTTCAGGCGGCTGAGACGAGCTGGTCTGGGAAGCTCAGTCCTCACCTCCTTCTACAGGTGTGCAGTGGAGAGCATCCTGTGCTCCAGCATCAACGTGTGGCATGGAGGCTGCACAGCTGCAGAAAGAAAAGCTCTGCAGAGAGTAGTGAAAGCTGCACAGAAGACTGTTGGAGTCAGCCTCCCCACCATCACAGACATCCACACCTCTAGATGCAGGAAGAGAGCCACTTGCATCATGAAGGACCCCACTCACCCAGCACACACACCTTTTGCTCCACTCCCCTCAGGAAGGAGGATGAGGAGCATTAAGTGCAGAACCACTAGACTGAGGAACAGCTTCTACCCTGAGGCTGTTAAGACTCATAAATCCCTAAACAGAAAAATCATTGTAATGCCACTTTAAATGGAGATTTGACACTTTTATCTGTTTTAGCTGCTGATTATCCATGCTGCTGATCTTTTGCCTTTATGCTGCTGTATTCATACCCATCTGCTCACAACAGACTCATGTTGGGCTGCTGTTTAATATACCATATTATTTTACATTATTAGTGTTTAGCATATATCTTAGATCTTTTAGCGTATCGTTTAGCATTTGTTTAGCAGATATATTAGTGCTTATCTTAGATCCCTATATACAATTTCTTTTTATGCTTTATATTTTTGCAATTTTGGGGGGGGGGTGTATCTGGGACCTTGTGTACACAGTTTCGTTCCACCACATGTACCATGTGATGCAAAAGACAAAGAACCTTGAAAAAATAAAGAACGTGGTTTGAGAACTACTACTGGCTGATCAAGTGCAAAATATTCCTTTTATGTTTCTTTTTGCTTGTATATTTATATGAAAGTAAACATGCATACCACAGGTGACTGATGTGAAAGTAAAGTTCATTTCCATCCCTGACCCCCACCTTCCTACAAAACAGTTCATCGTCAACAACGGCCAAAATGAGACGCGGTTCAGGCGTCACTGCTGCCGTGTCTCCGACAGACTGAAACAGAGCAGACTGTGCTTTACGTGTTGAACCAACTTACCTTCGTAGTTTGCTTCTCCTTCATGATGATTCTCGATAACAGCACCACCCATATTGGCATCGTGGCTTTGACTGTGAAAGGGACAGGAACAAGGGAACGTCAGTTTTAAAAGCGCAGAAACAGCAACAGAGAAAATAAAAGGTGAAGTCTGAGCTACGAAAACGCCTCTACGTCAGAACAGGACCCAGACCTGTCAAACACGTGTCGCTCAGGGATTTATACGTCCCAACTGGGCTGCGTTGCTTTAGCGCCGGCTGATGTAAGTAGACGTTTAGTTTTTATGCGCCATCAACAATGCTTCATAGTTAAACAGTGGTTGCACACATAAAAAAACAAGGCCCATTGCCAGATTTGAAATCAATTCATCTCTGTTTAAACAGAAAATATAGAATAATCATAAAAGAGAAGCCAATCACTGAAATAAAGGATATACACATTTAAAAAGGTTGAAATGGTTGGCAAGTTTGTGAAATAAAATACCTCTGGAGAGGTCAATCAAACAAACGTTAGAACAAACCAAGACTTTAATATATTATTTAATTGAATATTCACCAGTTCAGAGTAACTACACTAAAGTGTGCAAAAGTCTTGAGTAATGACATTTTGCTTCCAAAAACACCAAACTTTTTTTTGATATTGCGTAAGTGGTCTAAAGCAACTGTGCTCCAGGCTTTCTGAAGGTCTTTTTAAAGATGTTCTCTGGACACTGTATTTGCAGATTTGTCTAATCTTTGTACCCAACCCCTTTAAAGTTTATTTTGAAACTGGTGGTCTGTCATTAAGGCCCTGTTCAGACCTCTCGCTAGACGCAGTCCTGAGTGATATAATTGCAGCTGGACAGCACTATACACAAGTGTGAAAGACTCACTGCCCATCAATAAAGTCTTCATTCAGACCACCTTCAGTCTGGACCCTTGGATCTATGTACTGCACATCTGGCAGTCTGAACAGCAGTCCACCCTGAGCCAAGCTGTTCGACCATCTACTGAACTGAAGAGATGGATATTCAGCCAACATGTTTTGCACCAGTGCCTTCCCTGACTGATCAGCAGATGTCCCCAATACGCTCGAATTTGAAAAGCTTTGCATAAGGAACTGCTTTTAGTACAATTGTGCTGAAAGTCTCACTGGCGTGGTGGATTTTTACAAGCTACTAATTATTGTACGTGCCTTTATCCCTCTTTTATTGTACTTTATGAACATAACTACAAAAAACGTGACTCAAATGGCACTAAACAGTGATCGTGTCAAAGTAATGTCTGAATGTTTTCTCATTATTCAGCCTTTTCACTAACCTTTGGAGTAGAAGGCTAACGGCTCAGAGTAGGAGGCTGGAGTCATTTCCCAACATAAACATTTAACATACCCGTAGATGTTCAGCGTGGAATAGTTAAAGAAGCCAGTAGAAGTCATAATCAGTAGCAGTTAATTTTGTAGAGCAAGAAAACATACGTTTATCTAATATAGAATTATTCCACAATTATTATTATTATTTTTTTATCTTGCAGCAGTACATGTAGCGAAACGTCCCTACTGAATGCATGCAGCTCAAAAACATCACTTTGTTTGCTGTAACTAGAGACAAGATCATGACTTCTGATCGAAGTGAAAGCATAATACTGTGTGCACTGGAACAACTGTAACTTTAAGAGCATCCACTGTTCTTAAGGGGGAAGAATCAATACCTTATTTACTGGGTAACTGCTTAAAAATACTACTCTTTATATACTTTTTTCCTAAATAAACTTGTCACTCCTTTAGAGCCATCTCAGCCTGAAAATAAAAACCTCAGATTTAAATGACTTTTTGAACATTTTAAATCTTTAAAGGTTATTTTGTTGAAAAAAATAACTTCACATTTCAGAGTTTAAAAAATTCACAGTACATTTATTTTATAACATTTAAAAAAAGCATTTCCCTCCACCAGTACAACTAAAAGCATTGAGCTTTTGAGCTCAGAACTGATGCTTGGTTCTGTTGGCCCAGCCAGAGGGGTGCTGGACCTGGTGGGTGTTCTGCGCTGACCCCCACCCCCTCACCCACCCCTGATTAAAAAAAAAAACAATGCATCTATCAGTCACACTCAATGTAGGCAGTGTTAGGCACTTGAGCAGGCATGGAAATCACCGCCCACCGCCTGTAATTGAGATGGCTGAGTATTACAGAAACCTGTTTGATGCTCACTGTGTGACGTGGCTGCGTTTTCCTGCAGAACAGGTAAGTGACATATGTCATAAAAATGCTTCAAGGTTAAACAGCCAGTTGTGAACGCTCTCCATCAGAGCTGTCCACTTGCAAACGTGGTCACATAAAACAGACGTAAAACACACGGTGTAAAAAGAACCTAACACGCAGTTTGTTTCATAAAACATTACGTTAGAAACTATGCAAATGCAAAGTTTTTACAAGCATTTTAAACCAACAGGGTGACTGTCAGAAAGATGAAAACTTTGCACAAATTAATGTGCGTGTAATTTATTTTTTATAAATGAGTGAGGTTGAAAAACAAAGATTTACAGATATAAAATCTATTTCTCCATTGAAAAACACACGTGTTTTTGCTACCTTTGTGGCCATCTTATTTTAATTTGTAAAAATAAAAATCTGTACGCCTCTTTTATAACAGTCTATTGTTGTCGCTGTTGTCCACTGTTGTCATCATTCTTTGTTGAAATCAGGTCTCTCTTGTAAATGAGTCCTCAAGGCTCATTGAGATTTACCTGTCCAAATAAAGGTTGAATGAATGAATGATAATGATAATAATAATAATAACAATAACAATAATAATACATGCCTAATTTGTGTTTGTGCCCAAAAAAAAAATAGCTTTAAAACATTTTGTGTGCCTTGATCTAAATAGACATGAACTCAAACGTGTCAAATAAAACTTTTACCAGATCTAGAAAACTACCATATTAAGGCCACTTTGGTTTAAAAACAAACACGTTGGCTCCACTGAAGATAAAATAACTTCAGGTTGCTGAAATATATAGACCATAAGAGACTAAACTGGTACTGATGGAGTTCATCTGTTTATTAAAAGTAATGTGGAAAAAGTAGTTAAATGAGTTGGACTGAAGTTAAGTTCTAAATAGGGAAACACGACAGAAACCCAAGGAGTTATTTTGGATTTGAGCATTTACCAAACTCTCTTTTGGGGGCAGAAGCATTTCTGACACTAGAACAAAATCTTAAGATTGTAATGCGTTTAGCATTTCCCTTTTTAAAAATTAAAATAAACACACTGTTGCTAAAAGCAAGTATATGCTGCAAGCAAATATTTGAGCTATGCTGTGAAGTGATGAAGGTCACTTAGAGCTGATGGCTACATGATATTTCAGCCACGCTGGATTTTAGTGACATTGTAGTTTTTCAACCTTGGCTAATTTGTATCACACAGAAAACTTAACGTTCTTGGAGTTCATTTTAGTAAATTCAATTTGAATTTCATCAAGAGTGATAGCATGAGATTAAAGTCTGACAAGCATCATGACATCATGCAAAACATCAGGGTTCTTTAAAGCACATACTGTGTCCACAATTCAGTTCTCGTTAGTCCAGAATGTTATTTGCTTTATCAACAGCAAACATTTCAGTTATCTCAAAAGGACTTTCGTCCAAGGACAAATGGCATCGCTTTTTCAATTTAAGAAGATTGAGCATTCTGTTCCAGATACCCAAACAGATATTCTTCTTATCTAAAACAAACATATCATGAAAAAAGTTATTTCTTGTAGGAGACACTCACATGATTGTAGATGGACACAAACAAAGCAAGATAATATTTTACGATATTCTGGTACCTAAGTTTTCTAATGCAATCTCTGTTATAGATATTGAAATACAATTTGTACATTTAGGAATGTCAATTCAAACCTAAAAATCACTAAACTAACTGCTGAGCATGGTGGTGGCTGTATCGTGCTGTGGGGATATTTTGCTCCCAGTGGTGCTGATGCATTGCAAAAAGTGGACAAGACAGGAAGGATGATTATATTTAAATTTTTCAACTTCACCTCAAATCAGCAGATCGTGTTCCAACAGGACAATGGTCCCAAACTCAAAAACTAGTCTCTGAATATTTAAAGCAAGCTAAGATTAAACTTCTGGGTGGCTTATCCAAACCCCCAACATAAAAGAAACCCTATTAAAAATTTGGAACTCACGTTTAAAAGCCAAATTTGCCCCAGGGAATCAACCAACTAGTATAGATGAACTGATAAATAAGTGGCTAAACACCCAGTCAGATGCTTGTGGGTAGTTACAAACAGCATGTTAAGGCTCAACTTGCTGTGGAATATTGCACCAAATATTAATTCCTTACGTATAATTTAAATTTTAACCTAGTGTGAATTAGAAAAATATCTACATTTTAAAATATATATATATATATTAATGTTCTTTTTTTTTTGGGGGGGGGGGGGGGTATTAATTCCATCTTCATTAACGCCCCTAAAATACCTCTGAGTACATGTAAAATTCAGACTACAACTTTTGACGTTAGGCTTGATTATATATTACAACGGCCTGCCTTAAAATCACTCTACCGACCGGATTCGGTGACGGACCTTTCCCCTCTGACGACGTTGTAGGGCTTTAATTTAGTGGCTAGCAAGCTAACAGCTGCCTGTTGTTCTCCCAACGCAAAGCATTTTACAGTAAAATGGTTCAGTATATGATCATTTGTCTTTATCGATGGCTACCTGTTTTATAGGTCATCCCGCCTTAGAAACATTAGCTTCAATGCTAACGGTACGGACACATCATCAAGTTTACCCGGCTGACACAGGCTCCAGGTGGCCGCGCACTTACACCCAAAATCTTCACAAAACACAAGCACTCACCTGTGTGCGCGTACGAAACGGGCACTTTCCATATGCTGAAGTGGGCTGATACAGATGCGAAGTATTTTCCAAAAGCTAAAGGCAGGATATACCACCGGTAGTACCTGCTCGGCAGTTCTGTTTTGGGGACTCCCCATGCCCGCAGCAGCGGCGGGAGGAAGATGACGACGGACATGATGTGGAACAGCGAGACTGTAACCGGGTACGGGAATCCATTGAGGATGATTTTGTTGACAACGTTGCCTCCTGAGCTAACCGTGTACCAAAACACACACAGGACAAATATTCGGATCCCTTCCCTGACCGGGATCCGCTCCACCGTAGCCATCTTCCAGCGCGGAGTGACGAGTCACCCGGTAGAGTCTGGTTGTACCAGAGGAGGGCGCGAGCTGCTTAGGTGTTGTACCAAAAAAGGTTTCCCCGCCGTCTGACAAGCGCATTCAAATGTAGTTTGTTTATTATTAAAAGAAATCTTTAAAGAGTTATGTATTTTTGAGAAAACAACAATATAAAAATATTCATGACATAAATTGTGTGGTTCTGTGACAAGCTAGGCTGCCAAGTTAAGCGCCGCGAACTTCCTACTACTGGGGTTCTTTTTTCGACAGAACACCGGAAAAACTCTTTAATTAACGCGCACAGCTTCCTGTCACTGCTTTCAAAATAAGATGTTCATGTAAACAGAACAATCACTAAAAACCAACGAAGAAGAATTAAGTACTAAATAAAAGATAAAGAAAATACTTTTGTTTATCGAAGCATTTTTACTCAGAGAACTATGTAGAAAATAGGATTTATTTTACATTGAACAATTGAATATTGAACATTGTTCAATATTCATTATTCATAGTACAGTTCATCTAACATTCACTAATGTTAGAAAGATAATGGTTAAATTGACAATAACTTTGAACATTTTGTTAAAGTGTAATCATTGAAAAGTTTTATGTGTGAAAAGTACAGTAGGATGGTGCAATAACAAGGAAAGTGAAATAATATTGTAACAATATAATAATAATAATGATGATGGATTAGGATTTGAAAAAGTCTAAAATAAAATTATACATGATTCTTCAGTTACACCAATAAATATGAGGAGCTGAAAATGAAATGAAAATGTAAGAGAAAAGTTTAAAATAGAGACAAATTTTGCATATTTGCAATTAAAATTACAGCAGTCAAAAGCCATTCGACACCGTACAGCAGATCAAAAATAACCTCTTTATCTTAGAAATGGAGAACAAATTAATGCCATCCAGAGGAAGTGAAAAGCTGCAAAATTTATTCCTAAGATGCTCAGGTCTAAAAATTACAACCCCTGTCTGAGTTTAAAAGCAGAAAAAAGATAGAATTTATCCAGGTTATATTGCTTTTAAAAGAAGATGTACGGTAATATAAGTAACTGACTGGAAGAATCAGTTTTTTTGGATAAATTAATATAATTAAGTATTGTCAGCATAACAATGAAAATGTATCCTGTACTGTCTATAACTTTATCCAAGGAAGCACATATTAAGTAGTTTTGGTCCAAGCATTGAACTTTGAGAAACTGTGAATAACTCTGGTCTAAGATAAAGATTGATTTTAAATTTAACTAAATGGAATCAGATCAAAGTGATTTAAACCATTTTATAGTTGTTCCTGTAATTCCAATATCATGTATGTGATCAATCAAATCAAATGCAGCACTGAGATCTGAGTACTGCTGAGCACTGAGTATGTATCGACACAAGTCCACTGTCTGAGGTTTGAAAATATCATTAGTAACCTTTAACCCTGATGCAGCGAGTAGCTTCTCATTTGTTAAACAACCATGTAAAAAAACATCTTGTGGTCATGGAAAATATGTTAATCTGTTTCAGAAGTGTCATTATTGACAGGCATCAAGCAGAGAAAACATCTAAGGAGATTGTTGAAATTACAAAAATTGGGCTAAGAACTGTCCGTAGCATCATTAAAAACTGAAAGGACAGTGGGGAGTACACATCTGGATAGAGGAGGTGCAGTTGAAGTGATGCACCCTAGAGCCTTTGTCTGTCACCAGCAACCTGGTTAATGCACTATGAGAAGGTGCTCCTTATGAGACTGAGTTTGTTTCAGCTCCTCAGACTGAAGAAGTCTTTTCCACAAATGATGAAACATTTCAACAAAGGTTAATCTGTTCAGAGAGGACCTGACTCAACCTTATTTGACTGAAGAAATGTGAGCTATTTTCTCTGAAAGACTTCAGTGATACTATCCATCCATCCATTATCTCCATGGAACTTTATACACAAAAACTTCTCTACTGTTGGAGGTCTTGAATACGTTCTTCTCTGTGACTATAAAATAGAAAAACTTCTCATTTGGTTATCAATTTTTCATAAACAAATGTTTGTGTGGTCGTTAATTTATAAACGCAACTTTTCTTCACGTAAACATTTCATTTGGAACGATCAGCACATCAAACACAAAAATCTATCAAAATTTTCACATGTGGTTTGATAACATAATTGTAGTAACTCAGCTGTGATAATGGGAATTTGCTTAACTACTGAGTTTTTACAAACCTTTGGTATCTCAGTAACCACAAAAGAATTTGATAAAGTGATGGATGCTGTTTGTTCTGGTTTCCTAACTTTAATTAAAGAATGCTGAGAATCCAGCCTATGTTTCTACCTTTGATCCCTTGATGACATGGGTGGGTCATATATTTTTATATGTCAAACCCCAAAATAATAATTGCTATATTAGATCATTATTTCAAACAATATTACCACTATCCACATTGTTCATTACTGGACTGATATGGTCTAAACTGGATCAATGTGTGGAACATATTCAATTCATTTTATTTATATAGCACCAAGTCACAACAAAAGTAATCTCAGGGCACTGAACAGAAACATTCATATATATAAAAAACAAGTTAACACTATTTATCTGAGGAGCAGACTGCTTTGAATTTAACTCCATGGCAGAACTCTCATCTTGAGCAAGCATGAAGGCGACAGTGGAAATGAAAAACTCCCTCATGAGGAAGAAACCTTTAGCAGAACCAGGCTCAGGACGAGCAGCCATCTGCTTCGACCGGCTGGGTTTGAGATGAACAAGAAGGAGGAACAGATACACAATGGCAGGTCCATAATCACATGTTAAGATAGAAATAATATCAAATGAAAACTGTTCAGTTTTAACAATTCATTTTAAGAAATTATGTAAATTTGTCCTCTAGTAGTCTTAGCCTATAGCAGCATAACAAGCCAACCCTAACTATAGGATTTAATGACAAATGCATGAACCAGATTTTCTGCATAATTTTTAGACAAGATGTTTCTAATTTTACAGATATTACCAGGTGGAAGAAGGCATTTCTAGTAAAGATTTTAATGTGGGGGTTAAAATACATATCCTGATCAAAAATAACAATAAGATTTTTAACATTAGAGCTTGAGGCCATATTAATTAGTAGACTGAAAAATGTATTCCAATGTTTATTTTATAGATACTTTCTTATAAACAAAATGCAAAATGTCGCACATAAATTAATCCATAGATATTTCCCTGCCAAGCAGTACGTATTAAATTTTATTAAAGATATTTGTGCGAACTGTTTATGTGAGTCTGAATTTGAAATTATGATACATCTGTCTGTCTACATACGCAGACATGTTCCTGTTTTTAGTTTTCTACATTCGCCTTAGAATCTAGCTGGGTTTTTTTTTTTGTTACCTTTTTCTTTTAGCCATCCTATTTGTAAAAACAAACAAACAAAAAAAACTGCAGTATGACTTTTTATAATTGTTTATTGTTGTTGCTGTTGTCCATTGTTGTCATCATTCTTTGTTGAAATCAGGTCTCTCTTGTAAATGAGTCCTCGTGGCTCAATGGGATTTACCTGTATAAATAAAGGTTGAATGAAAATCTATTCTGGCTCTGTCGTACTACTGCCACCTTCTGGAAATATGGCAGTACTACATCGTCAAATCTCTGATTTTAATTATCAAAAAAAAAAAAAGCAATTAAAACGTTTGATTTGTGCAATTTTTTAATGTACTAATTTTAATAATCTCCTGGCTTTTGTTCGTTTGCTCGAAAGCATGTTATTTTACCTTTGAATTAAAAAGACGTTCCCATGTAAAAGGCAGGAAGCATGTGCACTATATTTATGTATTATTTTTATATTTAAACATAATCAAACAATAAAGTTAATGAAACTGTATGTCTGTATTTGCTATATAAAAATATAATTTGCAAACTGAATTCATTTGTTGTAAAGTGTTGTTGTTTTTTTCAAATCTTTATTTAGAACTTTACTTCAAATACAACAATCTAATAACCTTCACATCAATGTGAAGAAGACAAAGGAGATGATTGTGGACGTCAGAAGGAACAGACACACCTACACCCCACTGAACATAAGGGGATCTGCGATGGAAGTGGTCTCCAGCTACAAGTACTTGGGTGTACACTTAAATGACAACTTCAGCTGGAGCAACAACACCAGCCTGATCAAGAAAGCTCATCAGAGACTCTACTTCCTCAGGCGGCTGAAACAAGCTGGTCTGGGAAGCTCAGTCCTCACCTCCTTCTACAGGTGTGCAGTGGAGAGCATCCTGTGCTCCAGCATCAACGTGTGGCATGGAGGCTGCACAGCTGCAGATAAAAAAGCTCTGCAGAGAGTGGTGAAAGCTGCACAGAATTTGAGTCAGCCTCTCCACCATCACATACATTTATACCTCCAGATGCAGGAAGAGGGCCACCTGCATCATGAAGGACCCCACTCACCCAGCACACACACTTTTTGCCCTGCTCCCCTCAGGAAGGAGGTTGAGGAGCATTAAGTGCAGAACCACTGGACTGAGGAACAGCTTCTACCCTGAGGCTGTTAGACTCATGAATCTCTGACCAGAATAATCACTGTGGAAAAAAATCACATCATGTTGCTGCTGATCTGTTTCATGTTGCTGCTGATCTGTTTCAATGTTGATGTGTGCTCATCTGCTCACACAGACTCATGCTCATATTAGTGCTGCTGTTCGACGTAATGTTTTTATGCCATTAGTGCTTAGTGTATTTTTAGTTGATGTTTTTCTTAGTTCATGTCTTAGATGTTATCATTGTTTTTCTTTTACATTTTTATTGTTGGAAGTAACTGGGACCCTGTGTACACCACCACATGTACCACATGTGGTGCGAACGACAATAAAGAATCTCTGACTCTGACAAAAAAAATGCACACTAAATAATATTGATCATATCAAAAAAGAGAAGAAAAAGGAAGCAAACAATAATAATAATAAAATAAAAAATACAAAGATAAATCCATGCGAGTTACAAAGTTAAGTTGTATTCATTACAGATATTTTTGTTGTTGTTTTTATAGCCTTTTTGTTATTTGAGTCTGAGATTGAGTCAAGATACAGTTTTACATCCATTACAAAAAGATCAAAAAACAGTTTCCTATGCATTATTTTACTTTTATGGATATGGAACTTAGCAAGAAACAAGAACAGATTGATAATAAATAAGTGAGAGGAGTCTTTCGTCTTGAAATCTACCAAACAGAACATTTTCGAAATAGAGAAGGAAACCTAGTTGGATTTTATTGAATATCAGAGCAACAATGTTCTTCCAAAAGTTCTGTGAGTATGTACACTTCCAAAAAAGATGAACAGATGTTTCTGGCTAAAGCTTGCAGAATGAACAGGAAACATCAATATCAGCTTTATATTTCTGAAGAAAGAGTTTTGTTGTAAAGCGTAGTTACGCAATCACGCCCGTCAATGACGTAATCACTTCGCGCCGCTGGCATAGAGGAGGAGGTGGTGGGTGCCTCTTCAAAACAGTAAACTGCTGCTTGCCTGCGATTTGGTTTTCCTCTCATACTGGTATAAAAATAATTTTCATTAAATAGTTCGGTGTTGTGACGATAAGCTAAATGCTAGTCAAATAACAATGTAAGCAATTAGCTGCTCAATGAGCGAATAATGAGGTTTACAACTTAAATTAACACCAGTTAGCTAATGCTAAATGCTACTCCTAACCACAAACGCAGTGCAGAATATTTTAGAATTTTAGACATTTCATTCACAACTTTTGCATCATTGAAAACTCTCTGCTGATGTGTTTGTTCGGTAACTAATCTCAGTTTTTAGAACAAGATGTACAACATCTGTATTGTTGCTATATATAAAATGTTGTTTGCTGCACATTATCATACAAACATTTTTAAAGAAAGGCCATAATAACGTGTAACATTAGATGAATGCTGGATTATATTTTAGCAATATGAACCTGTGTTTGAAATATTTTCATGTTAGTCAAATTTTTCTAATTTTTTTAATTATTTTCCTCCTTCAGCTAAAAAGCAGCTGTTAGGATGCCAAAGAAGTTTCAGGGTGAAAACTCAAAGGCAGCCACAGCCAGAGCCCGGAAGGCTGAGGCCATGGCTGTGGCAGATGCCCGCAAGAAGAAGGAAGAAGAGGATAAGCTTTGGCAAGAAACTGACAAACACGTACTTAAAAAAGAGCAGAGAAAGGTGAGATCTGTTTTTATTTTGTTTTTGAGTGGTTTTCAAAAGCGCTTGCAACACTATACTATCATATTTTTGTTATTCCTAACATGACCTTTTGTATATGTTGTAAAGTAACAGCTACTTCTGAGAAATTGTATTTTTTTATAAACCATCTGATGGGGACTAAAAAGAGATATAACAATAAATGTATCTTGTAATTTATACTGTTTGATATAAAACACCTCTAAAAAGTATAATAAATGTTTGCATAATGATGATCATTTATTAATTCTGTAATGATGTTAGAGGACCACTGCTGAAACTGAAGCTCTCATACAGTTTTCTAAGCACAAAACATAAGCAACTTTTATCTCTGAAACTAATTTGGTCACTGCAGGATGGCAAAGAAAAGAAGAGGCTGGAACTCCTTGAGCGGAAAAAGGAAAACCAGCGACTTCTGGATGAGGAAACTTCCCAGATAAAAGGCAAACTTCAGAAGGAGTCTGGACCTGGTGGAAAAATAACTCGTGCCCAAATTGAGCAGATGATCCAGAATGAGCAGGAACAGGAACAGCAAATCCAAGAGAAAGGTAAAAGTTCAAATCTGAGATGCTGACATAAGTAGGATTGCTAGGATATACATCCTATACTTCATCATATACTTTAATGGAGACCAGAGCTTCCGCCCCAACTATGATACCACTACTTCCTACAGAGAAAAGCCACTTGGAGATTCCATTGGAGGAGAACATTAATAGAGTCATAGCTGATGAAGGAGCCGTGGAAGCCAGAACAATAGAGGATGCCATCGCTGTGCTCAGGTAACAGTCATGCTTTACATGCAAGTTCTTTTACTTACAGCAGATCTTAGTTATTCATTAATGCCCACTATGACTTTGTCTTCCAGCACGGGGCCAGAGGAGGAGGATCGCCACCCAGAGCGTAGGATGAAAGCAGCATTTGCTGCCTATGAGGAAACCAACATGCCCCGTCTAAAACAGGAGAACCCGAACATGAGGCTGTCACAGCTGAAGCAACAACTGAAGAAGGAGTGGAATAAAGCTCCAGAAAACCCACTGAATCAGCGATTTTCTTCCTACAACTCAAAGTGAAATTGCTCTTTTTGACATGATTCATCTTGGAAACTACTGGGGCACATTAGAGACTTTTATCGGAACAAGTAATCATTTCAGTCAAAAATGTGTTCTGCTGATGAGTTTCGCCTCTAAGCATTCATGCATACATACCTGTGCCAGAAGAATCGACTCTGTTCTACCATTTACTAGCAAAAAAAGCAAATTTATCAAGTCAATAATCATAATCAAGTTCCTGCATAGACTCTAATGAGACATGTCACTATACAATTAATTAAATTACATCTTTTTTTTTTCCCCAGCTCTTCTGGAAAAATGAGAAGCCAGATGTTTTGAGAGTAACTTATTAAAGTTAACCTCTAAATCATCATATTGTGTTGCTTTTATCTGTACAGCTGTTTAGAGGAATACGACTTAAACCCGGTCAGACACAGCAGCAGGTGTTGTAAAGGTTTGTTTCGTTTTTAATGAAGATGAAAAGGGAAGCGATCCATTCAAAGGATAAGTTGGCTTTAGTTTTGTGTCCAGGCTGCAGAGTTAACATTATTCCAAATTTAACCCTAAAATTTATTGCAACAAAACTTTCTGTCTTAATGGTCTTTTTAGCATTTATTCCAAAACAGCATTTTCATTTGTTGCATAAATTTCTATTGATGCTGCCTTTTTGTTGTTCAAATTGGCCAGGTTAACTGGATATACATCAACTGGTGCGATTTCTAACACACTATCTTCACTGTATTTAAAATGCAAAACGGCAGTTTTTATTTCTTTCAATCAACGTTTTTTTTTTTCAATTTTATTTTAAAAATCAATGGCAGAAACGCCTAAATTGGTTCCACTAAACTGCTGAATTAGTGTAACAGTTAATGGCATATACGGTAGTTTAGATTTACAGAAGGCAGAACATTTTTCTTTCTGCTTCAAGAAGCTAATTGTCGTGTGACTGGAGAAATTAACATGACGTTTTGCTAAATGACTGAAGTAGTCGCTTTCTCTAAGAGGAGAAATAACTTGTTTTTGTATTAGCGGAGAAACACTAAACTGAGTTAAATCTTTTGAAGCTGTAGCGATAGTTGCTGATATTTGTTTTCCTTGCCTGCTCTGCCACATGTTGATTTTTAATTTAGACGACTCTGTTTTTCACAGAACAGAAAAGTGATTGTAGTTTCTGAAAACGAGTAGTTGGACATCATTTCAACTTTGCCACAGCTCTGCTCAGTTGTTTTTAACAAGTGATAGCTGACTTTAAAGTTAGTCTTGTAAAGTGATTTTGTGTGGAAACAGCTCTTGTAAGAAGATACACCCCCCCCCCCCCAAATTCCAGTTAACAACAGAATTAATTTTTCAGACGATTTATTTAGCCACGTTTTAAGCAGCACTTTTTTTATGTTTTTGGTTAATTAATGCGTACAATGGTTGGCTTTAAATGAGCATTGTCTTCACTGACGTGAGCAAACAACAGTTTGCAGCGCTGCAGCTTTTAACAAAGATGTTTTTCAGCGCAGCAACATTCATATACTGAGCTGCTGAGGCAGCAGGCTTTACAGACTCGTCTGATGCAACAGCGAGCACAAACACTGAGAGCCATTTAAAAATACACATACAACACCATAAAATATTAATTCTAATATCAACAGCTCCGATTAGTTTGGTCAACATAACCTGTTTATCTCAGCCGCCGTGCGTACCAGTTTATTGGCTTTAAATTAATAAGTAACTTTAAACTCACATTTATATTGAATACATGTAGCTGCAGAATTAAAAAAAAGAGGCATTCACGTTTCTGTAAGTGGTTTTGTGTCAAATTGCATGATCCTCTCATCAAATATCAAACTAAAATGTATAAAAGTACTCAGCTGGTGCTTTTAAATGCCTCTTTTTTTATACGCTGCAGAATTGCAGTTGCATTTGTTAGATCTTCTAAGACACGGGTGATGAGCCCTCACTGGCTCGATTCATTCAGAATCAGGTTTAAAAAAGGACACTTTTGTCCTGGAGGCTCCTGTGGCGGAAAAGATAAGAGACAGTGTAAAGGCCTTTGAACCAGCAGCTTCAATGACAACTTCAATTGACCTTTTATTTTCCATTTAGCAACAAGAGCTAATTCCTCTCATTTTCTCTTCTCCTCCCAGTTATTGGCTCTGTTTTTAAATTGTTACGTGTGATGTTCTGCATTAACGGTGTGGTCTGATGTTTCAGATTTTTGTCTTCCAACCTGCACCCTCCCACTTTGTTCCATTTACATGGCAACCCTTCACCAAGCAGCTGCTGCGGCCCGTTTCTTTTTTCATGTTGAATTCTAATCATTACTTTCAAAGGAAAGCATCTCGAAAGCTCCTTTATCAAGTGTTCATACTGGGAGGAGGAGAACTGCTGTCCAACACCCACTCAGGCTGCTCTTCGTCTCCTTGAGACATCAGTTCTGCCAATGAGGTGCGCGTTTTGTTCGTAACCTGCTTCATCAAGTTGGGACATGCACGAAGAAGGTAAGAAGGACTTGAAATGGTGGTAATTTGATCACATTTTTTGTTTGATTAATAAATGGAAATGGTAATAAAACAAAAAAGCAAGGCAAAATCAATTTCTAGGTTAAAATGACCAAATAAAAGTCAAGTCATGCATTATTTTACAGTTGTCTAATCTTCAGATGTTTATTTTAGTCCTTATTTTCTTGATGATTGTTGTTTGCAGGGTTATGCCACCATGATTTCTCATGACATTATTTTTTAATGTAGTTTAAAACCCAGTATTTTTTAATATATCTCTGTTTTTTACTCTATGCAAAGTCTGTACAATGACACAAACAATATGAAACTGAAAGGTGTTTTGAATTTTCTCAAATGTTTGCTGACTCTAATATAAGACTTATAGTATTATCACATCCTTCAGATTTATAATGTAAACATAAATATCTTTGTTTTAGAAATTTGAAGCAGCTCATCTGTATTTTTTCTGCCTCCCTGATCCCCAGGCTCAGTAAACAAACAATAGGGGGCTAATCTGCTTTTGACAGAATGTTTTCTATTCTCAGCCTACTAAAAACACAATCAGTAATTAATAAATTATTGCCTTAAATAATTATCCTGTTTGCAAACACAAAAGGGATCAGTTAGCTCAGTACTGTACTTGCATATTATTACTGTTAATTCATAAAACAGAGTTTCAAAATGCCTCAATATGTTTTTGGTGGCTGCAGACATTAAGGTTTTTCTGTTAATAAAAGTTACTTGCTTTATAATTCACTACCTATTTTGTACTTTACAAGTACTTTTCAATGTTCTCATTGCATCTCAGAGGCAAATGTGATACATTTTACTTGCTAAATTTATTTTATAACTCAAACTTGGTAACAGCTATCTAAAAGAATAAAAAGTAATTTTGTGCATATAAATAAGTCAGAATTTATATATTGTAACTGATATTTTAAAATAGGATTTTATGAAGTAGAAATGGAAACTTTTACTATATTTTTCGGATTATAAGGCGGATTAAGCGAAATAAAACAGTCAAATAAGTCAAACTTTATTCAACTCATTCACAATAACCACATAAAATCAGTTCGAGGTCAGTAAGCACAACCAGAATTAATACATAAGGCGCACCTGATTATAAGGCTCACTGTTGATTTTTGAGAAAATGAAATGGTTTTAAGTGCTTAACTTACTGGCTGAAAAATGCAGTACACAAATGCAACTTTAGTTTGCCTGCCGTGTGAAGCAGATGATTTTTAGTCAAATAAAAAAGTCAGCATATTTGTTTTTGTGTTATTTGCTTGAGGATTATTCAACAGCTCACGTCTTGTATTACATATTCAGTTTTACAATGTGCTTATTAAAGAAGGTGGCTCACTTTATCCATTATTAGTATAAACTTGTATATTTTCAGATTTTATGTGTCTTTATGTAAAATTTTTATGTGATGCCTTGCAGTAAAGCCATGAGGTTAATTCTGGTGAAACCCACCAATGCAACGAGACGCCTCGACTCAACGGGCGAAGTCTTCCAAGATGGAGACCATGAGCACTTTGCGTCAACAGGTTCTGACAAGAAGCACGATCCATACTCTGAAGCGTCGGGCGACACCTCGTCATCCCTGCAGGAGAAGAGTCAATGCTGTGCTTCGTCGTCACTCTGTGACAAATCGAACGGAATCAGCCCTCCAAAAAGTTCAGCTCAGAAGTCGCCACTACAAACCCCAAGCTTTGCCCTGTCGCAGCTGAGCGACCAGGACTGGTTGCTGCTTTGTGACCAGGTTAGCAGCGCAGACGATAATCCTCCTTCAGCGGGAAGAACAGCGAACCGTGTGGGGCGTCCAAACCACAACAGCAGATGTGTCTGCCCCTGTCCTGATGCTCTTCAGCATTCTGAAACTTATGTTCTACCACAGTCAAATCGGGGATCAGTTCGAGAAAGCCACTTCAGAGCTAGAAATAAGAGAAGCATTTCATCACCTCACACCCAAACTTTCTCTCAAAGCACCCGCAGTTCGACTAGTTGCTTCTCACAGCAAACAAACCACAAAGATCTGCAGAAAATCACAGCAAACCTTCCAAGGAATATTGTTGTTCCTCAACGCATTGATCAAGAAGCTCAGAGAGAACTGCCTTGTAGTCATTTTAAACTCAAAGGCTGCAGCCAAGTAACGTGTCCAAATTTGTTTAATATCCCTCTGCAATCCACTGAGCGTGTCAAGACGGATAAGAAAATTAAAAAAGAGCCCCAGCACGCCGTCAGTGCAGACGTCACCTGGAAAGAGCTTCTTGTTAAGGAACCGCTGTTGGTTCAGCAACGCCAAAAGAGGGAGTCCCATTGTTCAAAACCTGGTGACCCATCATGCAAGTCATCTGAAGATCTGTCTTTTGGACTCAAGTGCCGTCATCTCCCTTACAGCCGTCCGACCAACACACAGAGATCATATACGCCGACCAGTCAGAGAAGTTTAAAATCTTTCTCCACTAGCCAGTGTAGCTTACTTGAGAACCAGGATTCAGTGGAGGAGCAACATATTCAGGTATATTTCATGGGCAACTTCCTTAAACTTAAGATTTATAGAATTTTTTAATCCATATGTTTACAAATATACTAGAAAATGTCTTCTAGTATTTTAAATGTGTAGTCAGATGATCAGTTTAGAACCCAATAAATATAAAAATGTGATGCCCTGGCTTTGATTGAATCCCAATTTAAATGGCATTAGTGTTCAAGTTTGAGAAAATTGTAATTTTTTTTAAGAACTAGATTCTCCCCAAAATTTGACAACATAGTTTAGGCTAATCAGTCGATCCCTCACCAAATTTATTATTATTATTATTGTTTGTTTTATCTTTGTTTAGGTGTTTAAAAGAATAGTCCAGACAGTTTGCGAACTTCTTTAACATGCATTTCTGTTGCATTTCATATAAAAGATAATTAAAGACTTTTTTTTTAAAACATAAAATCAAATGGTACTTTCACTTTTGGGTCCATCATTTTCTAAGGAATAAGTACAATTTGTTGTTCCTCACATGGCCTTTGTTCACATTTTGATCTCTGTTTGCAGACAAACGCCCAGCACTGCAGTGGATCAAAAGTGTCTCCCTCAAAACTCTCTCCTCCACTTTCGGAAACCTTGGACTCGGGCAATATTTTCAACGGGGATGCAGTGCGACCGCTCAGCAGCCAGGGTACTTTTAGTTCTAGTTTTACAGACTTTCAGTCAAGTCAGCAGCCGCTTCAGCTTCTCCATAGTGCCATCCTCGAGGACGCCTTCTCCAAAGTCCTCAGAGAAGACTCCAGCAAGGCCAACAGTGAGAATCTGATCAGAGCAGAATCCAGCAAACCGCACAAGAAGACGAAGGACATAAGCTATCGGCTGTGTCAGAGGAGGGATCTGTTTGGGAAGCGCAAACAGCTGAGCGACTACGCGTTGGTCTGCGGGATGTTTGGCATTATTGCCATGGTCATCGAGACTGAGCTGTCAAGGACCTTTTACAGCAAGGTAACATTTGTAGAAATTTGAGCATATATGCAAAAAACCTACTGCAATTATTATCAAGGGGTGGGTTATATCCGACTATAAACTCATTCCTACCAGCCTGTGAAGTCTTAAATTATTCTATTATTACATTCGGTACAGTTTGACACTGGAATCAGTTGTAGCCCAGAAAGAGGTAGTACTTTGGCCAATCAAAGAACTAGTTCAGGTGTATGAAGGATCTTAAATTGTTTAGATTGTTGTAGATCTGTCCATTAGATCAGGAGGAAGAAGCACTTCAATGCCAGAGATCTCAAGCATCCCCACATTAATCAGTTTTTTTATTCTTACTCATCTTGGCTAAACGCAGACTTCGGTTCAATGTATTGTTTTTATGCTACTAGTGCTTAGCGTATTTTTAGTTAATGTTTTTCTTAGTTCATATCTTAGAACTTATCACCGTTTTTCTTTTACGTTTTATTGTTGGATGTAACTGGGACCCTGTGTACACAATCTCGTTCCACCACATGTACCGCATGTGGTGCGAATGACAAATAAAGAAACTCTGACTCTGAACATCAATGACAAGATTTAAACATATATAAACTTTTACTTTGACACATTTTTTACCATTTTAGCCTGATCATCTTGGACTTGTTCAGATGTTTGTCTATGGTGCACAAAATGGGGGGAAGACATATAAAAAAGATCTGATGTTCCATCATACTGAAAACAAAAAGTGAAGAAAATCTTTTATGAGGAATAGTTGTCTTAAAAATGAATTAAAAAAAAAAAAAATAGCAAAAACTTTTTGTGAACACTTTCTTACTAGACATACACAAATATATTTTCCAGAAAACTTGTGAGAAAAAGTACCTTTTATAATCTTGTGGCTAATTACTAAAAAAAAAAACAATAATTGAAATGGAAAATGTCTTCAAAAAATTATGATTAAAATTTAAATTAATTAATAATTTAAGTAATATATGTATTGATAAAACTGTGTATGTTTGTTAAATTGTAATCTTTACTAAAACCTGGACAGTTCCACAAACACGCTGCTGTTTTCTGAAGTGTGTACAGCAAACTGACTATGTTCTTATTTTGTCTTCTCTGTGTTTAGGAGTCTGTTTATTCATATGTAATAAAGGGTCTGATCAGTATATCTACCGTCATTCTCCTTGGACTCATTTTGATGTACCACGCAAGGGAAATCCAGGTATTATAACTTTGATATATATCAATATCGTGTATTTCTTAGTAATTTTACAAAATTAAAAAGATATCTGGACAATAAAATGAGTTAAGATCAAATTAAAACACAAAGTATCTGTACTAATTTAATTGAATTTATTTTCTAAACTCCATTCCTTTTGTTAACAAAAAAAAAAAAACATGTTATTGCTTCGTAACTTTAAAGAGCTTCTTGTCTTGAAGAAATTAACAGTTGAATTGAATTCAGTAAGTTTTTGGCTCAGACTTTTACTTTGGCTGCATGATTATTGTTGTTTTTTTAAGACAACAGCAGCCATTGAAATCATTAAAAATATTTTTAAAAATATGATTTTGACTAATAGTTAAAAAATAGGCCAACAATGATGCACCCTCCTGTGCCTATACTGTACATGAGTGGTGAAAAAAATCCAGGCTCTACAACTCAACTAAGCAAAATGTTAATCATTTGCCTATTTTTTTTAAACAGAATGTGTTTTTTTCAATTTATCATCTCACAGTTTGCCTTAAAACTTTTAAAGGTGATTTAACTAACAAGCTTCGTTAAATGATTTGAAAGAAAAAAAATGCTTAATTATCTTTTTTTTCTGAATAATTTTTAAATACCTTAATTCTTCAGCTCTTCATGGTGGACAATGGTGCAGATGACTGGAGGATAGCCATGACCTTTCAGAGAATCCTTTTTATCGCATTAGAGCTTCTCGTCTGTGCCATCCATCCTATCCCAGGCCAGTACATGTTCACCTGGACTGCTCAACTGGCCTTCAGCTGCACAGCCTCCATGGCCGATGCGGACATGGACATCATCTTTTCCGTGCCCATGTTCCTGCGCCTGTACCTGATTGGCCGGGTCATGCTGCTCCACAGCAAGCTGTTCACCGATGCCTCCTCTCGCAGCATCGGGGCCCTCAACAAGATCAGCTTCGACACTCGTTTTGTCATGAAGACTCTGATGACCATCTGCCCTGGCACTGTCCTGCTCGTGTTCAGCGTGTCCTGTTGGATCATTGCAGCGTGGACTGTCCGCATATGTGAGAGGTATCCCATAATCCCATTATTTTTTTATATTCTAGTGTTTTAGAACAGAAAAATCTGTGGTTGTTTTCTCTAAAACATGTTTGTAGCTTTATCTCTAACCACTTTACAGTCAGGTGTCATGTCTTGACAGGCATCACGATGCACAGGAAGTGACCAGCACCTTCCTTGGAGCTATGTGGCTGATCTCCATCACCTTCCTGTCCATTGGCTATGGAGACATGGTCCCTCACACCTACTGTGGAAAAGGGGTTTGCCTGCTAACAGGAATTATGGTGATAATTTTATTTTATTATTATTTTTATTTTACAGCACTGAAACCTTATAAAATCAGTAATGCAACTCTACATATATTTATATTTTAGTTTTATGTCATCCCCAAGTCTTAGTTTTAATGAAAGAGCTCCGTTACATTGTATTTTTGTTATTTTCTGCAGTTTAAATGTTTTATTTTTTGATAAATCTAGAATTTTGTTTAGACGTTTTTGATTTTTTTTTTTTTTTTTTGTCAGAAGTTTGTCATCTTTCATGACACTGAAAGTGTATCCATCTAAATTAATATAATATGTCCCCTAAATACCAGACTAAAATCTTCTTCAGAACTGCAGACAACATGGATGAATGTGCTGTTTTCTACTATACAGTGATTTTATTTGCTGCTTCTCCCCTCAGGGAGCAGGCTGTACTGCCTTGGTAGTCGCCGTTGTTGCAAGAAAATCAGAACTGACCAGAGCCGAAAAACACGTTCATAACTTTATGATGGACACTCAGCTTTACAAAAAGGTTTGTTTGCATGCATAAATGCACATTTCAAAACCAATACGCTTTGTAATCTACCAAAGTTAAGTCAGGTCCTCTGGACGGATGCAAAAAGTAAAAAATAAAAACTTGTTGAAACGTTTCATCTTTTATCCAAAAAACTTGGTCAGTCTGATGAGCTGTGTAATAAGCTCAGTCTTATAAGCTGCATCAATAATCTCTACAATTAATCCTAATTGTTAATAAATTATATACCAGCAAAATATAACACGAGAAGAATCTGCGCAGACACTTTATTTACATTATACTTATGCCTAAATTTGACCTTTTTGTTTCCCATAATTGATCTCCTCAGATTAAAAACACTGCAGCAAATGTTCTGAGAGAGACGTGGCTCATTTACAAAAACACCAAGTTGGTGAAAAAGATTGACCATGCTCGCGTACGGCACCATCAGCGTAAATTCCTGCAAGCCATCCACCAGTAGGTATCACTATGACGTCATTTCTTATAAATGAAGTTACATTTGGACACGCACCTTTCTTTTCCAGTCTAAGCTCTGACTGTGTTTTTTAAATAACATTAATGGGAAAAGTGTTTTTTCACAATAAACTGTTCATCGTTTAATTTTGTTCACAAACGAAGTGACCGTTACTTTGGTTTTTATTTGTAGACTGCGAAGACTCAAGATGGAGCAAAGGAAATTAACTGACCAGGCAAATACAGTGGCCGATCTCGCAAAGGTAAGCGCAGTATTGTCTTCTGAGTTTTTAGAGAGTTTAAATAACAAAACAAATCTTAATCTGGTAATTCAAAGTGAACTAATTATGGAAAATATCATTACTGGTACTTTGATATAAATCAATATATTATAAATGGTTATTATTATTATTTTTTTACACAAAAGTATTTAGAGCTTTAAATCACCCAATTAAAGTTGATCTTGTGGTGCATTAAATATGAAATATTGCATATATTTAACATGTTCTAGTTCTAAAGTGATTCTGTAAGTTTTTATGGAGCTTCAGTCTTTTTTGTTTTGTTTATTTGTTTATGTTTATACATATAAATAATCATAATTTAGACCAAAATATAATCTGAAACTTGTAATATCAAAGTTGAATGATTAATAATAAAGTTTATAACAACTTGACATGATGGGATTTATGAGAACGTACCATCAACGTCAAAGAACTATCATTAAAGGTTGATGTGAAGTCTTTGTGCTGTGTTCCAGACTCAGAACATGATGTATGATCTGGTGTCAGAACTTCAGCATCGAACCGGGGAGATGGACAGGAGGATCGTGGCTCTTGAACAGAAACTGGACTCCATCCTTCTCGGTGTGCAGTCACTTCCGGTTGTGCTTTCTCAAGCAGTAACAAAGCTACAAAGGGACTTCCTGGATGACTTAGCCTGTCATGTTCACTTCCTGTCTTCCTCACTGAGCTCTGAGTGCTTTTCAGGACCGCCCAAGCAACTTTGTCCAGGATCCACCACACCAGAGACAACGTATAGCTAATTGATCCATTTCTGGGGTGCAATTTTATTTTGTTTTTTATTTTTTTGCCTAGAAGGATTATTTTTACAAAAACTGTGGTCATGAACACCTAAAGAGGAAGAAGAAAATTAATGAGACTTTAGAAAAAGACATGCCTCGTAGTCCTCTTCACAGGTATTAGCGTAAAAACAATATTTTCTTATATGGAATAATAAATAAATAAAAGTTCTGTCGAGCTATTTTGATCAACATATAAATTGTATTTTTTTTTTTAATGGTGAAATATTTTCTTGTATTTTGCATCAGCTTAAATTTGGCTAATTACATACCGCTAATTCAGGCAGATTAACCTAGTCCTGTGTTGCCAGAGAATAAAATCTCTGCAGGTCATATGTCAGTTTTGATTTCTTTTTGAAGAAGCAGCAACATTATGGGAACTCCAAAAAAAAAAAAAAAAAATAATCTCAAAATAGCCTTGGTTTAAGTCAATATTTTTCCCTCAGCATCATTTTAAGAGTGAATTAAAATCTTTTTTTCTTTTTTGGAAACATCACTGAAATGAGCTGCTGGTTAATGAAACATATAAAAGGTTCTCAAACTAGTTTAGCCATTGGTTTCAAAAGTTGGGGTCAGGACCTCAATGTGGGTTGAAAAAGGCCAAATGGGAGCTTTAAGATGACCTCTAGAATAAAAAATATTCCTAATTTTTGATACAAATAAAAAAAAAAAACTGAACTTTTATGGAAATTCTTTCACAGATTATAATTTATTCTTAAGTCTTATTTACACTATTGTGCATGTGTAATGCAATTATCCATTTTTGCATGAAAACACATTTCCACTTTGCACAGTGATTCAGTGTTCCATGAATAGATTTAAACAAAGTGAAGATGTCAATAAATTTATGATTAAAGCCTGTTGGAGGTTTCCACGTGTTAAGAAGAGTTGTTTTAATGGCAGTAATATTTCTGAAACCAAAAAGAAGTAAACAAACGCGACACTGTAAAATATCACGTCTCAAAATCTCGCGATAGAATTTCGAAGGCAAGTTGCACCCACGAGAATGTCGTTTCGCGCGCTGACGCTAAGCTCCAACCCCTGTGTTGATTGACAGCGCTTTTATCCAATCAGCGCAATAGTCTGGACGGATAGCAGCCAATACTCAAGATGAACCTTACGGAGCAGGCGGGATAACAAAGTCGAAGAATAACTCATTGATCAATCTTCGACAAGAGATACGAGTTGGTTGTGCCGATCTATTTTTTAATAGTAATTAGGGGCAAAACGTGCACTTTTTTTTCTCTCTAAGCGTAAACTTATTGTTTTTATTGGACGAACAAACAGGTAAACCGTTTTCTGCTTTGTTTTTTCCTAACTTTTAAAAGTGTATTTATTGTTTATTTGAGGTTTAATGTAGAGGTGGGCGATGAACTAGACTACACTTCTGGTTTTGTTTACCTGTTGCACGGCTACATTTTGTTAAAACACGTAGAAAAGTTTGGTAGTTTCGCCGTTTTTTGTTGATTTCAGTTAGTCGGCAAAACAAAAATGCTAACCCCACATCACTTTTCCTGTCTTAGCGTCTCGTGCCGCCCGCAATTGACTAAAGTTTTAGTCCGCACTTTGAAAAAAAGTTGAATGAACGAACTGGTAGTAGTGCATCTTAAGTCGGAGGAGGTACTTTATTGTTTTTGATATTTTGTTTTGTTTCACTGTCGTCGGACTGGGGGAGACGAGCTCAGCTGCTGGGAGCGCTAAAAGCAACACGACGCAGCGCGTACTCCTTATTACTTAGAAGGCCTCAAAATTATCACGTGGGGTCAATGTTTTATTACAGTAACGCCGCCGTCATTTCAGACCGACACACAAGATGATGTTTCACAGTTTTTGTTCTAGCCAGGACAGCAGAGGCACATTGTTTGCTAGCGCTCCCTCGCGTCCGGATGTGCTTTTAAAAGAACTGGGCGTGGCTTGGAGCTCATTTTCCCGCACTGTATTTAAATCTGCCTCTTCCTTCGCTTTCTGATAAGGCGACAGACCACTGTACAGTACAGAGAGGCAGAAAGCCTGCCCTGTGCAGCAACAGTAGTTTCGTTATAAAGTCTCCCACAGTTAAGATATTTTATCTGTGGAGCTTCTGGCATGTTTCAGGTTAAAAGCTAATACAATGTTTGTTTCAGATCTTAACCTTTGAACAGGAAGGAGTCTATGTCTGTGGCAGGAACAAGGCCCATAGTTCACATTTTAGGTTTAAAATCAGTTTGTTTAGTCTTTTACATTAGTTAAAAAGGTTAATTGATGTTTACTATTACCATTTGTCATTATTAAATCAATTTTGGAGTCATGGATATGTTCTTACTGTATTGTTTGGACCACAAGTTCTTTATATGTAGACCATAATATTATACTAGACCAGGGATCTGCAACCTTTACGATCAAAAGAGCCATTTTTATGCCTTCGTTCACGACATTAAACGTGTCTGGAGCCGCAACAACCTGCTACAATTGTGGTCATCAACTGGTGGCCTGTGGGCCGATTTAAGTTTGTTGGAGTGGGCATTTGTGGCCAGTAGGGGTGACAATATAAAGCATAAAATATCTTAATGATTTTTAACATTTATTAAAGATAAAGACCAGATTCTTGTAAATAAGGGGGAAAAATAAGTTTTTACAATAAAAAAAAAAATCTATAAACCATGCATACAGTTTTTCATATAAAGAATTAAAGCATCAAGTTAAAGTATGTTTTACTTTTTGTATTTGCTCCATTGTTCATGTATTTGCAGAAGAAATGACAGGAAAACAGTTTGAACTAATCATTTTTGTTGTTGTTCATGTAACAACCAATAAAATTCAGTTCTATATCAGTTTTGGTCAAAGCTTGACAGAGCTGCTGCTGCAGAGGGACCAAAGAGCCACATGTGGCTCCAGACCCACATATTGCAGACCCCTGTACTAGACGATATGTCAACAGGACCTGGCTTAAAGCCAAAATAGCTGTCAAAATATGCAGTTTTTTTAAATGAGATTTTGTTTTTATATTTGTGTATTAAATTTGATGAATAATCACATATTATGGTATAAGATATGGTACCATATATGCTTTGGTATTTTTTTTATTTTTTGTGGCGATTCGAGGCTGTTCTCATCCTGAGCATTTTATTGCAGTGTTGACCTTGTGTTGATCTGCATGACAAATTAACCTAAACCATATACATCATTCACTACCAAAAGTCTACTGCGTGAATTGTAAGAAATTGGAGAAATCAGCAGTCATGTTTTGTTACCAGCAATTACAAGTCATTTGTTTACATTTGAACACTGATAAGTGGACTTTGGACAGTCTTGGCATCAATGGATATTGAGTCAGAAAAATAATTCCTGGATGTAAACAGAGTCGGAGGAGAACAATGGAGTCGGAGGCACAGGTCACGTTTCTCTTCTGAAAAGAAACGGTGTACAAGCTGTAAGGATGAGCGTAAACGTCAGTGGAGAAAATCAAGCGCCGGAGAGCGCTTAAACAAAATTTAGAGCTAAAATCATATTCAAGTGAGCTGTGCTTAGATATTCCTAAAGGAGAATTTCCATAATCATTTGTCAAATTTTTGCAAGCAAAGTTGTGGAATTTTTTTTTTTTTTTTTGCTAATTCAGATGTTACAAAAACCCTGAATTTCAGTTTTATTAAACCACAAACAATCATTTAATATTGTAGAAGTTGTTAGAAACATAACATTTCAAATCAAAAACACTTAAGTGTTTTTTTCACAGCTGTTATGGGTGCAAGGAAGCTGCTACGTTGTATTTTTACTTAATTTTTTTAATCAGGGATTGCTCATTAAGGCTGTGGCTATTACAGTCAGAGATTCTTTATTGTCTTTCGCACCTCATGTGGTACATGTGGTGGAGCGAAATTATGTACACAGGGTTCCAGTTACATCCAACAATAAAATGTATAAGAAAAACAGTAATAACATCTAAGATTTGAACTAAGAAAAACATCAACTAAATATACACTAAGCACTCATAACATAAAGCATTGAACATCAGCACAAACATGAACATGAGTCTGTGAGCAGATGTGCACGCATGAACACATCAACATTGAAACAGATCAGCAGCAACATGAAACAGATCAGCAGCAACACGACACAATTTCCCACAGTGACTATTCCAGTTAGATTCATGAGTCTAACAGCCCCAGGGTAGAAGCTTTTCCTCAGTCCAGTGGTTCCACACTCAATGCTTCTCAAACTCCTTCCTGAGGGGAGTGGGGCAAAAAGTGTGTGTGCTGGGTGAGTGGGGTCCCCCACGATGCAGGTAGCCCTCCCCCGCATCCGGAGGTGAAGATGTCTGCGATGGTGGGGAGGCCGACTCCGACAGTCTCCTGTGCAGCCCTCACCACCCTTTGCAAAGCTCCTCCCTCTGCAGCTGTGCAGCCTCCACGCCACACGTCGATGCTGGAGCACAGGATGCTCTCCACCGCACACCTGTAGAAGGAGGCGAGGACCGAGCTTCCCAGACCAGCTCGTCTCAGCTGCCTGAGGAAGTAGAGTCTCTGATGAGCTTTCTTGATCAGGCCGGTGGTGTTGTTGCTCCAGCTGAGGTTGTCATTCATGTGTACACCCAAGTACTTGTAGATGGAGACCACTCCCACTGCAGATCCTCTTATGTTCAGAGGGGTGTAGGTGTTTTTGTTCCTTCTGAAGGGGATCAAAAACATCTACACTCCCCTGAACATAAGCTAAACAGCTAAACCTATTAGAGAAATGCATACAGTATCTGACTAGCAGCAATGCAACAAGTATTTGAATCAACAACAGTCGAGACCTATTGACAACTAGAGAATGAAAATGAATTTTGCTTGTTATATTTTGTCTCCAAGAAATGTTTGACAAACAGTGAATGACAAATACGGTAATCTTTTTAAATACCATGGTGGGAATGGTAAATAAAATAACGGATATTTTTGCTTTCCATCAAATTTAGGCATCAATAAAGTACACTTGCTTAGAAATGTTCTTTTTTTTTTTTTTTTGGCATTTTCTTGTGAAAATACTTTCCCACTTGTGTTAAATGTGTGTGAGATCAAATTGCTGCGTACAAATTACTCTAGCATGCACTAATATAAAATATTTTGTAGTAAAAGCTTTGCTTCAGTGTGTTTGGTTTGGGTGTTTACACAGGGCAGCTGCAATGTGGATTCAAGTGCGCACCATGGATGGGAAGGAAACCCACCGGGTAGATTCCCTGTCCAAACTCACTAAGGTGGATGAGCTGCGTGTCAAAATCATGGAGCTGTTCAAGGTGGAGCCAGAGAGACAGAGACTGTTTTATCGTGGCAAGCAGGTGAGATTTTGTGGTTGAAATATTACTTTTGATGTATGCAAACATGATATAGGGCAAAAGTTTGGGAGTTTTTATTTTTATTAGAATCTAACAAATAACTTCTAACATTTGGTTTATTCAGTCTAAGGTAAGCTCAGTAGATGCTTGCATGAAGAATGCATTATTTTGGTAATGTAATAATGTGTGTTTGTGTATTCATAGATGGAAGACGGCCATACCATATTTGACTATAGTGTGGGCCTCAATGACATAGTGCAGCTGCTTGTTAGGCAGAAGATGCCCCCTGCTGATGTCGTCAAAATCAAGGACAAAGAAGCTGAGCTATCAGACTCAGATTCCGGTTGTGGTTCAACCCAGAGCGAGTCTGACAAGAACTCCACTCACGGCGAGGTCGAAGGTCAGACCGCCGGAACGTCTGCTCAGACAAACAACTCGGATCTCGTCTATCCTGGATTTGGATTTTACAAGGTACTTCTTGCAGATTGTGGTCCAGATTAAACCGATGTTGCGTTTAGCGTTGCGTTGCTTTAGCAGAGAAAGGCAGTCGTAGAAACATCTGTCATGAACCTGCCTGGAAACAACACAAGGTGGTAATTTTCTGGCTATAATCATCATTGATTAATGCAGAACAAGTTTCTGTTTTCTGTTCATTTTAAGGCATTTCTTATGTTTTATGTTTACGCTGCATTTATTAGTCTTTGTTATCAAGATGTTACGTTTTGACAGACTGTGAATATTTTACAAATTTAAAATTTGGCATCAGTGGCGACATGTAATAAAACTCCAGATATGCTGATGCTAAAAAGTGATAATTCAAAGCTTTAAAAATTTTTACTTTCTTTATAGTATATATTGAAGGTTTTGAATGTTAACATATTTTCAACATGTTGTGACTGTTTTTATAAGTCAAAATTGGAAATGTATGTTTTATGACTTTTAAGCTCTTTAATATCTTAAAGATAACTTTAAGATGAGATCTCCATGATCATTCAACTTGTTTTTTTAAATTTTTAATTATTGTTATTATTTGCATTTTAAGATTAACGACCTGGTGGATGCAAGAGACCTAAACATGGGAGCTTGGTTTGAGGCCCAGATTGTGAATGTTACAAAGATGCCCCAAAAAGAGGGAGGGGAAAAACAACCAGACGAGGAAGAGATCCTGTACCACGTCAAATACGAAGAGTGAGAAGTTTTTCTTAATTGTGATCTCTTGATTATTTAATTAGTAAAATGCAAATCTTGTCATGCAAAAAACTGTGTGCAGTGATGCCATCAAACCACTGTTAACAAAAATTTGCTCACTAGTAGTGTAAGCACAATCTTTTTATTTTTTTGTTGTAAAAATTGAAAGTCGCCAGCGATGCAGACAATAATTAGATTCAGATAATAAAGCTTTCAAGGAAAACTTTAAAAGGTGCAATTTCATGTTCTGGGTGAGACCATAAAATTAATTATAGTCTCCAAATTTAACAGTGAATTACATCAGAGTGGAGCCTTAGCAAAAGAAGAGAAGGTGCAAAAAGAATGTCATGTAGCTAAAACCCAGAAAATAAACTATAAATAAGTTATGACAGACCAAAAACAAAAGTTGTGAGGAACAACACAGGACTTAAGTCAGTGGAACTAGTGGTCAGAGGCTGCCACATTATTACCAGTTTAGATCAATTTCAATTTAGAGAATCATCTGCAGGCAGAGGGACATGGATGTGACTAAGCTTAAGAATACATAATATTAAAACTAACATGTTAGCTGAGTTAATTTTCTAATCTTGAAGAGGAGAGGACTAAAAGATAAATGTCTGGTGTAGTTAACGGATACCCCCTTTCTTTGCTTTCTATCAAAAGTGCCCTTGTGTTTGAGGTTGCGATGCAACAGTTCTGGCAGGAACCTTCACCTGTGTGGTGTAACTGTTTGAGCCTGCAGCTGTTTTGGTTGTTTGTCTTCACTACTAATTTCTATTTAATTTTTCCATTACACACCTATGAAGACATGTAGCTTGAGCTTCTGTTGCATAATGATATGTTATCATATTAACTGTCACAGCTACCCAGAGAATGGAGTGATTCAGGTACTGGCCAAGGATGTCCGCCCAAGAGCCCGAATAACGTACGAGTGGCATCAACTAGAGCCCGGAATGGTTGTCATGCTCAACTATAATCCAGATGACCCCAAGGAACGTGGGTACTGGTATGATGCTGAGATCCAGAAGAAGCGGGAGACTCGCACATTGCGAGAGATCTGTGCCAAGATCATTCTTGGGTGAGGGTGCTGTTTAATGCTATATTGAGTACGTTATGAAAACTTCATCTGGTAATCTTCACTTATTGTGGTGCCAGGTGAATGCTTTCTTCGGGGATCTCATTGCAACAGTTTGTGGGGCTTGTAATGCCACAACAGTTGGTTTAGTAGCAGCAGGTTTCCTGTTGTGGTATCGGCAGATTGCTCAACGTTGCAGTGAAAATATTGGAAGCAGAATTTGCAGCCATGTTTTAGCTTTGCCGAAAGCTTTAATGGGTTTCTTCTTTATTCGCAGTGATGCTGGTGACTCTCTTAATGACTGCCGGATCATGTTTCTGACTGAAATCTATAAAATTGAGGAGCCTGGTTCACCGAGCGAAATTCCAGCTGGAAATGAGAGTCCATTAAAAAGTAGGTCGAAGATAACTTGTATAACACAAATCTGCATTGTCCAAACTTTCTTTACCCAACCATAGTGCATTGATAAATAAGATGCACCTTTATATCTGTATTCTCCAGGATCAAATGGACCTGAATGCAAGCACTGCAAGGATGATCCCAAGAAAAGCTGTCGCTGGTGTAATTGTCACAGCTGTGGGATCAAGCAGGATCCTGACAAGCAGTTGCTGTGTGATGAGTGCGACATGGCCTATCACATCTACTGTCTGGATCCTCCACTAACTTCCATCCCTGAGGATGAGGATTGGTGAGTAGAAACTTGATGCATTTTTAAAAATCCAGATTAACCCTCAGTTAGTTGAAATAAGCTAAAGTATAGCTAAAAATAATGATGCAAATAATGTGAAATGTTTAGAATAATGTTGGGTTTAGTAAGAAATCTGATAGCTTTTTGACAAAATCCAACACTAGACACAACTCTTGATAAGTAATAACATAATCATGATTATTGTCTCAGGTATTGCCCGGGTTGCCGTATTGACACCAGTGAAGTTGTCCTGGCTGGAGAGAAACTGAAGGAAAGCAAGAAGAAGGCAAAGATGGCTTCTGCCAGCTCCTCAAGCCAGAGAGACTGGGGCAAGGTGATGTACAAGAAGTCTTACCCATATAAAGAAAAAAATCACATCCTGTAGTAGATTATGCATCTCGCGTTGTGTGCTTAGTGTTAAGTGCAGTGTTTTTGTTTTGTTCTTTAAAAAGGGGGTTAAATACTAAAGTTTTGAAATGGAAACTTCACTTTCTAGGGAATGGCATGTGTGGGTCGAACCAAGCAGTGCACCATTGTCCCATCTAACCACTATGGCCCAATCCCCGGAGTCCCTGTCGGCTCCCTGTGGAAATTCAGAGTGCAGGTTTGTCTAACTCGGTCTCAATGAGAAAACAAACAAGTGTGTACAATAATAAATATTGATAAAATCAGTGATTAAATTATAACCATTTAGGCAGTTTGTTAAAACGATAGAACGTTTGTTAGACTGTAAATGTAGTTTAAACTTGAAATTAAAGGGTCCCTCCCAGTAATTAAGGTAACTGACATTGGAGATTTAACACAAGCTATAAAACTGTTGTAATTTCGATTAAGTAAATGCTAAACTTCACTATATAATTTTTTTTTCTAGGTTAGTGAATCTGGTGTTCATCGGCCTCATGTTGCTGGAATTCATGGCCGAAGCAACGACGGTTCCTACTCCTTAGTCCTGGCAGGAGGTTATGAAGACGACGTGGTATGCATTTTTTTTTTCCTGTATATTTAACAATAACGCATGAATGCTAAGGATAACTTTTTTAAGAAATGTTGCATTTTGTCTATTTTGTTTTACGTTCAGTTAATCAGTTAAAGTGTTGTATTTTATTATGGAACTAGAACTTTCTACATGGTTGTGTATATCTTTCTTTACAGGATGATGGTAACGAGTTCACCTATACTGGCTCAGGAGGACGGGATCTGTCTGGAAATAAGAGAACAGCTGAGCAATCATGTGATCAAACTCTGACCCACATGAACCGGTATGGCTAAAACAATTGTAATGCTAATTTTAATTTTTTGTTGTTGTCTAGGTGTACTTTTTCCTTCTCCCCCCCCCCTTTAAATTGTGTGTGTTTTTGTTCATTAGGGCACTGGCTCTCAACTGCAACGTTCCTGTAAATGACAAAAATGGAGCAGAGGCCAAAAACTGGAGAGAGGGCAAACCAGTCAGAGTTGTGCGTAACTGCAAAGGACGAAAGCACAGTAAATACTGCCCCGAGGAAGGGAACCGATATGACGGGATATACAAGGTACGAGGGAACATGAGAGATGCTCCAGTGTTTGGTGGGTTAGATCTAATTTGGAACAAGTGTAGCATTAAACACACTTGATTTTCTTTTCTGGCAAATTGTGTGACCCAACTCTTTGAGAAATAACTTTTATTTTTTATGTATTTCATAGGTGGTGAAGTACTGGCCAGACAAAGGGAAGTCTGGATTCTTGGTCTGGCGGTATCTGCTGAAGCGTGATGACGATGAGCCGGCTCCATGGACCAGAGAAGGCAAGGAACGCATCAAAAAACTTGGGCTCACCATTCAGGTAAATATCACAATTCACATTTGTTTTGTTGTTTAAAGGGTTAAAGTTTTATTGTTCCATGTACTACATTGTAAAAAAAACAAAACAAAAAAAACCCAACTTTGTTTATCCTTTGCATGTTCGAGCTGTTGTAAGTAATTATGTTGACTTTTTGTAGTATCCAGCTGGTTATCAAAAGGAGAAGGAGAACAAAAATGAGGTCGAGGAGGAAGCGACACCCAGTAAGGCGAAGAGGAAGAGAAAATCTCAGGGCAGCGGTATGTTCTTTCAGACTTTAGGCCCTTTGGTTGTGTTTTTATTTTTTATTTTTTCTGTGTAATTTTTTTTTTTTTTTTTTTTAGTTTTTACAACAAAAAACAAGGCATTTATGTAGGGAATATTTTGTATTTAGTAACAAATGGAAGAAATACATTTGAAGAAATTATCACAGTTTTTGAGGGCATGTGAAAATCTGCTCTTTAGAAGTAAAAATTAAAATAATAAAAGCTATATATACTGTATATATATATATATGTATACATATATATATATTTTTTTTTTTTCTCAGAATCTTCCAAGAGCTCACCAGCCAAGTCTCCTAAAAAGGTCAAAGTGGAGGCGTACGAGCTTACACCGGAGCAGAAAACCCTCATCAAGAGCGACAAGCAAAACAAGAAGCTGTGGGATGAAGCCATGGAGTCACGGGCACTTGGACCGGTGAGGATGTTTTTATTTTTATTTTTTATTATCAGTTTAATTGGCTTATTGTTGTTGTTGTTGTTTATTGGCTTATCATGTTGCTGTGTTCATGCGTGCTCATCTGCTCACACAGACTCGTGTTTCTGTTGCTGTTCAAAAACTGCTTTTAGTTAAAAAGAACCAATGTTTTTAGCCACTTATTTGCTTGCTTAATACAGGCCAATAGTGTCATTGTTGTAAAATAAATTACCACAGTTTCCACAAGCACAAGATATGTCTTTAGACATGATTTTGAAGGAATGAGCAGCTGCTTACAGCCTCATTTTACAATAAGAATTTACTTCAGACTGAAACTTTCATATCAGCAGTAGTTTTCCGATGCAAGCATCTTATCAAGTTACTTTATAATGGATTACTACCTTTTTTATTTTTTTTATTATTGTTTTTAGAAAGCTAGTAGCAGTGGTGGCAGCTGTGGCTGAGTGGTTACAACAGTCGTCCTCCAATGGGAGAGTTTGTGGTTCAATGCCACCAACAGTCACATGCTGAAGTGTCCCTGGGCAAGACACTGAACCCCTTAGTGCCTCCTATGTGTGTCCCATCGGTGTATGAATGTGACCTAAAGCACTGATTAGTCTACAGATTCAGATTAGCTTTATATAGCTAAAGTAGAGTGATGTATGAATGAGTAAATGAGGGCACAGATTGTGTTTTAAAGCGCTTTGAGTATCTTGACTAGATAGAAAGATGCTATATAAGTACAGTTACATGGAAATCTAAGGTCTTTGTTGGCTTTGTCTAAACTAGATTTATTGGTTCACTTAAAGTATGGATAAAAAGTTTAGTTTGGATTAAAGATGTGTTCTAATAAAGAATCTTCATTGGATTCAAGGTTTAGCCTTTTTTTTTTTTTGAAACTGCACTCTGTAACTTTTGAAATTGTTTTTAAAAGTTTAGTATTTCTTTAAATAACACAATGGAAGCGTAAAGTCATTTTAACACTCAAGTCTTAAAAACTTGTCAACTTAAAAAAAAAAAAAAATGAACAGATGACTTCTTTCTTGACAGGTTTTAAATAATTTGGTTTTATTCTTACAGAAATTCTTGAGCAAAGTTGAAGAAGTTTTCCTCTGCATTTGCTGCCAAGAAGTGGTCTTTCAGCCCATCACCACAGAATGTCAACACAACGTCTGCAGGGTAAGAAGCTAATATTCTGTTAGATTAATAAGGCAAGGTTTTCCTCCTAACTTATTAGAAATGATGCAAATAGGGATGAAAATCATTTCTACACAGTGCATTACTGGTGAGACTGTTAACGTCTGATTGTCCTTTTTTAAGGAACAAGTGCAAAATAGGATTTTGTTATACAGTATTTACTTTTAAGCAAGCAGTGGAGCTGGTGATAAAGCATTATTAACATGCAAGTGTGTAAGGAAGACAAACACGACATGTCGGTTGCTGTTTTCTCAATTTTTCATTTTGTAAAGCAGTTCCTGTTCTTTTTGTTTAACTACAGAAATGTGGCCATTTGCAGTTTCTTAGCTGCTTTATTGGGTTTTTTACTTCAGAGGAAGTTGTGTTATCTGCTGGGATATGATTGGTTCACTTGTAAGTTAAGGAACTCAAGAAGAATGCTCACCAAGCAATTGCTCTAATAATAAAAAATTTAAAGAAGTTTTTTTTCAATGCCAGCTTCTTGTGTAGCTTCAATGTATTAAAATATTTCTGTGGATTTTAAGATTTTTTTTTTTCCAATTACTTTTTTAAAATCTTTATTTTTATTTTAGAACAGTAGGCTGCATTGCCTGGAAGGGTAAAAAACATGAATTATGAACACCAAAGTTCATGCTCGATAACCCAGGTTTAAAATCCAACAATGTTCAGTCAGGTCATCTGGACGGTTTCTTTTCTTTCTTTTTCTTTTTTTTGCCGAGACGTTTCGTCTTTCATCCAAAGGACTTTTTCAGTCTGAGGAGCCACCAAACAAAACTGATTCCCACAAACAGCATACTCCATAGTGGGGGAAAATAGTTTGGAATATGCTGTTTGTGGGAATCAGTTTTGTTTGGTGGCTCCTCAGATTGAAGAAGTCCTTTGGATGAAGGACAAAATGTCTCAACCAAGAAAGAAACCGTCCAGATGACTTGACAGAACAGTGTTGGATTTTATACCTGGATTATTGAGCATGACCTTTGGTCACACAGACTCAACTCACCAGGTGTTTTGAACCACTTTGGCATGACCGTCTCAGAGGAGTTGACCGGGGAGAGGGTGGGCCCCGGAGGCCATCTTGGCACCAATAAACTGGTTTTTTTTTGTTTTTTTTTTCCCCAAAAGAAACCGTCCACATGAATAGTAAAATTTAGGTGATAATCCAGAACTCATAGGTTATGGTTCGTTCTGACTGTTTAATCCAAAGGCAACTATATGCAAGTTGGGGTAACCTCATCTGCATTAAACAAATTCAGCCTCTGTGGTATGAAATATAATTGGTTGCTCTTATTTTAACTTCTTCACTTTCTTGCCATTCTAAACTCAAGTTCTAAAACTGCACATCTTCATTGCAACTCTGTAATTCTTACACCTTCAACACAATAACGGTGCAGCTGTGTTGACTGCATCCTTTAATGTTAATACTGTTTTAATTTGGCACATTGTACAATCACACAGTTCATATTGGCAACAAACAGACCTTGCTCTTTCGACTGCTTTGGAAAGCCTTACCTTGTAAAGCGCTCCCAGAATTATTTGGTCTGAAAACACCTACTGCCACTTGTGATTTTAGAAAAACATTGTGTTGAATGCGTCTTTATATACACTGCCTGGCCAAAAAAAAAGGTCACGCACTAATATTTTGTTGGACCGCCATTAGCTTTGATTACTGCATGCATTCGCTGTGGCATTGTTTCAATAAGCTTCTGCAATGTCACGAGATCTATTTCCATCCAGTGTTGATGAATTAATTTTTCACCAATATCTTGAATTGATGACTAGGCACTAGGCATGATGGGTGCATCACTTCACCTGCCTCTCTTCTTACCCTGATGTGCCCATCACTCTGGAACTGGGTTCATCTGGACTCCTCAGACCACATGACCTTCTTCCATTGCTCCAGAGTCCAATCTTTATGCTCCCTAGCAAATTGAAGCCTTTTTTTCCAGTTAGCCTCACTGATTAGTGGTTTTCTTAAGGCTACACAGCTGTTCAGTCCCAATTCATTGAGTTCCCTTCACATTGTGCATGTGGAAATGCTCTTACTTTCTCTATTAAACATGGCCCTGAGTGCTACTGTTGTTTTTCTTCCATTTGATTTCACCAAATGTTTAAGTGATCGCCGATCACGATCATTCAGGCTTTTGTTTCCGGCCACATTTCTCTCTCAAAGACGATGGGTCCCCACTATCCTTCCAGTTTTTAATAATGCGTTGGACAGTTCTTACCCAATTTTAGTAGTTTTTGCAATCTCCTTAGATGTTTTCTCCGTTTGATGCCAATGATTTGACCCTTCTCAAACAGGCTGACATCTTTTCCATGAGCACGCGATGTGTCTTTTAGTGTATCTGGTCAGTATCAGTGAATAAAGACATATGAAGCAGTCTTTTGTGCAGCTTAGAAGTGTGAGGTACATATGCATACACACAATTTTCATTCAACCTTTATACAGGTTAGTCTCATTGAACCTCTTTCTTTTGGTTTGATTTATTTTGGTTTCAAGTAGGGGTTGAATGGGTATATAATTTTTAAACTCGACATTAACATAATAAAACCCGAGTAGAACTCGAGTATTTGATGACGTCATAGAATCTCAAGATACAAAAATAAATAAAAAGACCAACAAAACATTGGGAGCGTATATTATACTCCTACCATTTATCATACTGCAAATACGTCACAGGAAAACTAAACTGTTAGTTATTATTATTAAACTGCAAACATGCAGCACGTACAGAACGAAACTTAAACCGAAACTGGTTCTGGTTCGGTGGATTGGACCCGGTGTGACCTGCAACAGTGCAACACCGCCCCCTACGATCATACGGTGGTCACATAATATGACGTCACTACGGATACTCGACGTAACTTTTTTAACCTCGATAGATGTCCTAGCAATCGATGTGTAGATTACTCGAGCACTCTGTTAATGCCCTAGTTTCAAGAGATGTTCCACGTTGCTGTAAAATTTATTGGATTTGAGCCTGTCGAGGCAAACCTGACATAATGTTTAACAATTCTGTTCAGTGGCTTTTATACTGCTGATCTAAGTAATGCTGACATTACTGAAATGATCTAAAGTACATGATGGTGTGTAGAGGAAGGGTATTATGGGGAGTGGTGGCGCAGAGGTTAGAGAAGGTGAGCCAGTGATTGGAAGTTTGCTGGTTCGACCCCCCCGGACTGACAACATCAAAATGTGGGTGGGGAAGGTGAAACGCCCACACCTGCCTCTCTACTCATTTGCCCCTACCCTGGGCCTCTGAGCATTGTAACTTTAACCTTAACCTCCACCATCTCCAGCTCCTCTGGGCAGCTCTCTGCTCCACAAAACATGGTATAATGGATTATTGTTTGTGCTCATCTGCTGAACCTCTGGTCACTGAAATTCTTATGCTTGTTAGGTTAAACATTGAAGTTTAAAAGGCTTGGGGTTTATTTTTTAAAGTTTTTATTTTTTTTACTTTAGGAATGCCTTCAACGGTCGTTCAGGGCAGATGTGTACACCTGCCCAGCCTGCAGACATGATCTGGGCAAGAACTACTCCATGTCTGTCAACGAAGCGCTGCAGGACATTCTAACCCAGCTTTTCCCAGGATACAACAACGGGCGATGATCATTGCTTCCGCCTGCTCAGCCCTCAAGGAAACTCAATTAAAACTGTAAGGGGCATTTTCTGACCAAGCAATAAAGAGTTTGTTTCTTTTAATATATTTTCTGTGATTATAAAGTTACAATACTTGTGGGCTGAAAAACTACAATTTTTTTTATAGTCATTCTGCCATGTTTTACTGTTTTTGATAAATTAAAAACTACAAAAAAAAATTGGTTACTGGCTGTAACGTTACTAAATTAATGGGTTTTAGATTTTTCTATTAATTAATGCTTGTGTCCATAATTGAAATTGTGTGCCCCCCGTTTTTTATTTTATTTTTTATTATTATTCAATGTTTAGCCCTCGTTAAAATATTTAGTCAAGACTGCTTAAGTCACTTTCAAACTTGTTCGAAGATTCTTTTACGTAATATTTTTAATTGAAATGTTATTTGCCTTGCCGTTATGGTGGCCGCAGATGGTTAAAATGTTGGTGCTAATAGAAACAGCTGAGAATGTATTGGTTTAATTTGTCCAAGCAAGATTCTTAGATTAAAATTGCACTAATGTGAAAGAAAAGTTAATTCTGAATAATATTAAAATGTGAACCCAAATTTGACAAACAGAAGAAACGGGGTTTGTTTTTCCGTTTTCAAGCAAAGAAGTGTCTTATTTAGAAACCGTGTCATTAAACGTTGTACTTTTTTTTTTGATTTGTATAATAAATTTCTAAACAATAACATTTTCCTGATGAATTTGATAACTCTTTAAAAGACTGTAGATTGAAAAGCACAATATATGCCATCAGATTTTAGCTTTCCCTCATTTTTTTAATGATTTACTATGAAATAGTCCAAAGAAACCAATGCTGAAGCAAGAGTAAAGTAGAATTCCCATTAATCTATCTAGCTCTAAGTTGACCCTTTTATATTCAAGCTTATTTGAGCCTAGAGTCTCCATTTGTATTTTTTGGATAATTATAGGCAAATCTATGCTTTTTCCATCTTTTCACAATTTGTGCCATCCAAGTTAAACTGTTTCCATTTAGCCTCAATAAAAATACAAACCACTTCTAAAATTAACATTTGATATAAACTGAATTTTATTTTTTTCTCCGTTACCATTGTCTGTTAAATAAATGTTGTGCTAAAGTTCATCAAGTGTGTTTTAATGCCACTCATGTTTTATTAGACAAAAAAATACATAACCTGAAAAATGTATATTTTCTGAATATGTACAATTTTCTCTAGACCTTTTTGGATTTGTATTTTTTTTTTTTTGAATTCCTTGCACATATTTGCAAAATTTTGTCAATACAGTGTTATTCAATAAAAGCTTGAGTGGTGTAGTTGGATTGGGAACGTGTCTTAATAACATTTCAGCATTTTAATTTTTCAAGATAACTCTTTGTAATATTAAGCTGCAATGGTAAGATTGCTTGTAATTTAAAGGAAGATCGTGTCACACCGAGTTCAAGGTATGGACAACTTGAACAAGGCTTATGAAGAAATTTGAGTAAATTCATAGATTAACAAAGCTTTAACATGAAACAAGATGGGGAAAATGCGTAATGTTGGCTGCGCTGTAGACATTTTTATCACTGCAGCTCATGAAGGACATTTACCAAACCAGATAGTGTTTGTGTGCATTCGTGTAGTAAGAAAGCCTAAATAGCCCAGAAACGCAAGGGTCCAGAGGGCGTTAGATATGATTGGATATTGTGTGTGTCCATTACCAAAAGAGCCAATCATAAAATGACTTTCTTCATTAACTAGCCAATCACAATGCACAATGACTGAGATGGGCGTGACTCGAAACAGATTTGACCGGAAACTAGCTTAATGCTAGAAGAAAATCGTTAGGGGGGTATATTTACTAACCGAAACCAAATTGAGCAAAACAGAAAGAGTGCAATATTTTGCTGCAGGAGGTAAAACATTTCCTCACAGTTTCTTTTATTGCATGAGGGTTTAGTGTATTTTTTTTCCGTTTAATCGCGATGTTGTGTTGCTCTTCGTCGTGTTGTTTTCTTTTTTAAATGGATGCAGTTAGCTCGAGGCTAGCTAACATTAAAAGACGTTGAATTGAACCTTTGGACACGATTATCTTGACTCAGTTGCATGCATTCAGTATTTAAGAGATTACAAGTGTGCACTGGCCGTGTTAATGTTCCGTACTTTGTTCGTTGCGATCGTTTTATGGCTTTCTATCGCTGCTTTCGTGAATAAGAATGATAGGGTGAGAGACAGCTGTGGCTAGCGTCGACTAGTAGTAGTGAGCAATAATGTACTACTACTCCATCATGATGGTTTTAGCACAACAAAACAATATGCATGAAATACGTAATTGTGTTTTAAACACATTTCATGAGTTTCATCATCCCAATATTTTATTTGGTCGCTTAAGCGTTTAAATAAGGGTCAGGCCCATGAATTAAAGGGTCCATTTAGGCCCCTTTTTGTTGTGGTTTTTAACAGCTGGGGTTCCTGTGACTTTCACGAATAAATCAGGGTAAAACAGGAACTGTCCATTGTGTTATTTGAAGTTTTTTATGATCTGATGCTCAGTTTTAAACTGAAACATGTTTATTGTAGTATTTGGGCCACTTTGGGCCATATTGCTTTTGTTTAGCTACAGTGAAGCAGAGTGACTTTTAAAACTACTGGCATGTTTGCTGTTGTCAAGTTTTTCTTTTTCTTAACCATATGCAAACGAGTTGTTAAATTGAAATCACTTTTTTTTTGTCTTACCTTAAGAAACAAATGGTGGACTATTTGTTAGGAATCTGAATGAAAGACTGCCTAGAAATGTAAGGATATGTTTATTTTAATTAGTCTTAGTTTACGTAAAACATGTCACATCTTGTCGTGTTTGTGACCACCGATGTCCAAATAAATTTTTTTTTTAAAAAGTATTGTTTACCAGCTAAATTTAAACCTTTTAAATTATTTAGCTGATGCTTCAGTTATTTTTAGGAGGTTGTGGAGCATTAAGTGTAGAACCACTAGACTGAGCAACAGCTTGAAGCTGAAGCTGTTAGGCTCATGAATCCCTAATCAGGATTATCACTGGAAAGAAAAACACAAACACTGTAATGCAACTTTAATTGTTGGTATGTGCTGCTGATTATCCATGCTGCTGATCTCTTGCTGCTCAGGTCTCTTGTAAATGAGTCCTCTGGGACTTTATTATTAGCATGCTTATCCATGCTGCTGATCTCATGGTGCTGATCTCATGCTGCTCAGGTCTCTTGTAAATGAGTCTCAGAGGACTCATTTACAAGAGAGACTTTATTATTAGCATGCTTATCCATGCTTCTGATCGCATGATGCTCAGGTCTCTTTTGTAAATGAGTCCGTTAGTTAGGCTCAGTGGGACTAACCTGTATAAATAAAGGTTTAATTAATGCTGATTATTTCATGCTGCTTTATTCATTCATTCGTACTCATCCACCCACAAAGACTCATGTTCATGTTGCTGTTGTTCGGTGTATTGTTTTGCACTATTAGTGACTGGCTTGTGTCTTGGATCTTTTAGCTTACCATTTGGTGTACGTCTTAGTTTATCTTAGATCCTTGTTTACTGTTTCTTTTTGCACTTTGTATTGTTGGCTGTAACTGGGACCCTGTGTACACAATTTCATTCCACCTCATGTACCACATGTGATATGAATGACAATAAAGAACCTTGATCTTGACCTTTTAGTAGAAGCAGCAATGCCTCAAATAAGAATATACTTTAACAAGTGGATTCTATAGGTTTTAATAAAAGCAATAATAACTTTGATAAATAAATAAAAAAACAGCACATGGCATAATTACGGTGTTATTCATTTAACAAACTCTAAAATGCACAAGTAGCGTGTGTGGGAAAATGTAGCTTTTAGAATTCACTTTTGTTGTAACAACATAAAGCGATGATCTCTTGTATGATCTTATCAGCTTTTTTTTATAGAATATATGTTCATTCTTCTTTACAAAGTTGCTTCAGCTCATTTTGGTTTGTAGACATTTATTTATGTTTAGACTAGGGGTGCACCGATTGCAGTTTTCTGGCCGATCACCCGATTTCTAAAAAGCCTGACCTGCCGATTCCAATTTTGACTGATACCGATTTTGTTTTATAAGCGACACTGTCAGGTGTTATAAGGTCACAATGCACCTTCAATTTTCCAATCTTATGTTATTAAAAATCATACCCTTGAACAATATCCTAGAAACAATACAAATTTGTTTTTACTGGCCATGAGGTAGTGTTTTGAAATATAAATGAAATTTAGACAGTTGTTGTTAAAACTACAAAAAATTGGTTTCTCATAAGTATTGGCCGATTTCCCAAAATTAAGGAAATCGGGGCCTGACAAATCGGCCGGCCGATTTATCAGTGCACCCCTAGTTTAGACTTTAGGCTTTCTCCTGACAAACTTAACAAGCAAGCAATCATTGTTCAATATTTCCTTAATTGTGCTGTTAGGAAAATGATTATTCATCAAGATAATTGAGGGTTATATTTCTAAAATGTAGGTCTTTTTGTAGTTTTGTTAGCAATGCCCTCTCTCACCTAGCTCTTGGGAAAGTTGGCAACTGAACTAACAACTCTTTGGAAATGCCCATATAACTAGGCCTGCACCAGTTTGATTGTCCGATGATCAAAATCAGCCAGTTTTCAGCATGGCTGGCATAAAAGGTAACTAACCAATAGCCCCAAAATCTTTTTTTAGATTTTACTTACCATAATTTGTTTTCCCCATTTATGCACCAGAGCCATTTTTCAATCTTCAAATAGGTTGTAGTTTTTAGGCAAGGAAATAAAGGTTAAAAACATCAACTAAATACAATCTGTCTTATAAAGGGTACACTGTAATTTTTGTAAGTGACTTTTTTGCATTTGTGCAAATACCTCTGTCTAATAACATGCAAACATTTGTTTGTAGAATTCCAGGGGCACAGAAAAAGCTCTATAACCTTGTGTAGGTTGGAAAGTAGTTTTTTTTTTTATTTGAAAATATTTGGTCTTTTTTTACATTTCATTTTGCAATTACCAGTACAGTTTAAAATAAACAATTAAACTAGAAAATAAAAAAGGCAATCTAAGTTGATAATAATAGTTTGTTGAAATTAATAGAATTGGTCAAAATGGAAATGGATTAAAAAAAAAAAACTTCAAAGTTTACTATCTTTCTCCTTGACATTATTACTGCTTGTATAACAATGAATGTAAATGACTGAAGATAAGTTAGTGTGAGCATCTCTTTAAAAGCAGACATTTTGGTAGTTGTGTAAAAAAATACACTTCCTTGACACAGTGTCAAGGAAGAAATATATCAACGCTGGTTCTGATAAATTTTCCGATTTTCTCAATTACTTCTGTATTCTTTTTTGGTTTTGTTTTTTACACAATTGTTTCAATCTTTTACAATTGAGACATATTTTAAAGATCTGAAAAAGTCTTTATTCTTAGTGTAGGGATAGCAAAAATTATGTTTGTGCCTAGTAATTTATGACATAAAAATGTAGAACTTGGAGGCTTTCTGATGAAATCGCTGCATCTTAGAATATTGAAATGCGCAGAGTTGGAAAGCTACAGTTTTGTTGTGTTGTAGGTTTGTTTTCATAAAGTGGTAAGAGATTAGATTTGTTTATATATATATATATATATATATATATATATATATATATATAAATGTTTGAACATTTTCAAATTGGCTGTTTCAACACTTTGTTGGATATAATTGAGCAGGTGTGTGGCATTGTCAGTGAGGGCAATACTCCATCTCTGTATTTTGGCAATGTCTTGCTTTTTGTTAGTTTAAAATGAAGTTTAAATCCATTGTATTGCCCTAACCACCCACCCATCTGTATTTCACAGATTTTCCTGCAAACCTTCAAACTTCCAATGGCTACTGACCTGCCCATGGACACATTGTTGGCTCCTAACCCTGTTCTGTCCTCTCCCCCTGATCTTACCCCGGCCTCTTTTCCTGTTCTTGATATTGATGCAGCCCAAGACCAGATTCCCACCCAGGAACCAGCACTTGCTGAAACTCCTGATAACCTAATAACTTCAGAGCAAAATGCCGCTCCAGATCTCACTCCAGTTCAACCTTCAGACCCAGGCATAACTTCAGTTCCTGCCGTAGGTTCTGAGCTACCCCCCATACCTCTGCCAGCACCCCTGCCACCAGTTGCTGCCAAAAACCCCAGCTGCAAGATCATGACTTTCCGACCCACCATGGAGGAGTTTAAAGACTTCGCCAAATATATTGTCTATATGGAGAGTCAAGGAGCTCATCGTGCCGGCCTGGCTAAAGTAAGAACACTTAGACACATTTCCTCTTTGTGCTCACATAGTCTTTACAGTTGTCTCATATCATTATAATTATATTACCGGTAGTTTTATTTTAATAGTTTTTGTTGGTTTATTTCATTCCAACCTCGTATATAACCAAGGAGATATGGACATGTAAATGCGTAAAATTCTTTTTGTTTGTGCAGGTGATTCCCCCTGAAGGCTGGAAGCCACGAAGTTCTTATGACGCCATTGAAGACATGGTGATTCCAGCTCCTATCATGCAAGTGGTGACTGGTCAGTCAGGTCTATTTACCCAATACAACATTCAGAAGAAATCTATGACTGTTGGTGAATACCGCAAACTGGCTAACAGCAAGAAGTAAGTTTATTGCTGGGTCCATGACCTTATAAAAAAAAAATAGTGGTTAATATGTCACTAATTCTTCACATTTGCAGATTCTGTCTATCATCTGTTTTGAAAAGATTGAAACTACAGAAGGCTTCTAATTCTCTTCTGTCTTCTTGGAAATGATTTGTGTTTATATGTCAGCAAACTTGAAAACTGCTAACGTTTAAGTTATTTTTCTTGGACATGTTTCAGCGTTTGTAGTGAATAATGTGAGCATGAAGGAAGTAGCTGTTTTAAGTGTAATATGTAAATTAGATTTTATTGTGTAAAGATGAATAACTTTATAAAAAAATGTTAAATGATTTAGGGAGAAAAAAAAAACTATGCTAATAAACAAAGGTTACTCTGGACTCAGGTAGTAACTGAAGTTAATACAACTAAGCCAGGTTGAGCAGTAACAGCAACAAAGAAGCGAATTCTCATTTAAGTCTCACTGGGGATGTTTTTATGTTTCCATTCAAAGGTGTGACAGATGACAACATTAAAACACAATTTATAATCTTTAAAAAATCCACTCTTGCACTGACCGTTGATTGCTTCCTCCACCACTACTTTAATTTCATAATTTTTTGAAGCATGTAAACAAACTGGTGATACTGTAAATTTTGTTGCTGAAGATTTGATCTTTAAAGGGACTATTTTGCCTTTAAGTGACCTGATTTAAAAGCTTGAAATTAATTATTATAACCAAATTTGGAATAGGTGTAGCCATGTCTTGTGATTATTTATTTATTTATTTATTTTGTTTCTGTTGCTGTAAAGTAAAAACAGTTAGCAAAAACCAGTTATTCAAGTTTCAACGCTTTTAAGAGAAATGCAAAATGTTACCAAGAACAAATTTTCCTACACTGTATATGCATTCTGTGTGAGTGCATTTTGCCTGTTACAGACCTGAAAAATAGACCTACCAGCTAAAGGTAACTGGCTAAAATTGCTAGGTTAAAAAGAGCTTGATTTAGAAGACAAATGTTTGAGTTTCTACAACTGCTAGAACTATTTGAAGGTTTTTGATTTCCATTTAAAACGTGATTCCCCGTTTCTTCTTCAGGTACTGCACACCTCGCCATAAAGACTTTGATGACCTAGAGAGGAAATACTGGAAGAACCTGACGTTTGTTTCACCCATATATGGGGCTGATGTTGGTGGCTCTATTTATGATGATGTGAGAATTATTTTTTTATGTTTTATGTTACTATTTTTAGCATACAGTACCAGTCCAGATTTTGGGATTATTAGTTATGCATTTTTTTTTTTAAAGAGTTGAAGAGAACTAGACACATATTTCATTTCAGTATCGTAGTTTACCAGTTTTAAATATTATCGTTATTTTTTAAATTCAAGGAGGTTGCTTTGTGAATTATTTAAAGCTTAGCTGTTAAAGTATCTAAAAGATTTGTTAGTTTGTGCAAACTTTACTACCATGGCGAGGGAATACTGTAACAGTGGGAGTTAAAGTGCTTGTATACACATGTATGTCTGAAACACTATATGGTTGACACCGATATGCAAAACCATTTAAAGCAACTTTCTATGTGTGTTGTTCATACAAATGCATACTTTTTCTGTCCAGGACATTCAAGAGTGGAACATTGGCCATCTCAATACGCTGTTGGATATGGTGGAACAGGAGTGTGGCATTGTCATCGAAGGTGTCAATACACCATACCTGTATTTTGGAATGTGGAAAACCACCTTTGCTTGGCACACTGAAGACATGGATCTCTACAGTATCAACTATCTACACTTTGGACAGTCCAAGTCCTGGTCAGTCATTTATTTATTCATACATGCAGATAAAGCAGCCTCCCACCTGCCACTAATAATTGGTTTTAATTCATTTTAAACCCCATGTTTAGAGTGCACTAGTCTTGGCGGTTCTGTTTCAGGTTACCTTGTAGGGACCAATTTTACAAAAAGTCATGCATTGTGGGAACCAACTGCTCTTTATGGGGACCAAAGCCAGGTCTCCATAAGGAGAAGTCTCATTGTGGGGTTAGGTTTAGGACAAAGGTGTGAATTGCGGATGGGTTAAGCATGTACTAGTAATGGTTAGGTTTAGGGTAAGGATCAGGGTTAGGCTATAGAAAAAGAATTGGAAGTCAATGCAAAGTCCCCGTAAAGTACGTTTACAAGAATGTGCCTGTGTGTGTGTGTGTGGTTTGCATAATTAAATGAGTGGACATTTCAGGATATACTGACTTATGCTTTCTTAGGTAACTTTTAATTACTAATTAAACAACTTCATGAGAGTAAAATCTTTTGTCACAAGTATGATAAAGCTCCTGAACTGTAATCAGTATTACTGAGTCATAGTTATTAATTTCTTTAGCCCTTTAACTGTAATGCAGCGGTAGGTTTGGTTCCAAATGTTTGGAAATTTTGCACTTACACAAACTGCATTATTCAGCAGCAGACTGATGTGTAGTCTTGCCTTGTGACAAAGTCAAGTCATGCTTGTTGGAATTTGAAACAATGTGGTGAATACAGCAATTCAGTTCAGTTCATTTTATTTATAACGCGCCAAGTCACAACAGAAGTCATCTCAGGGCACTGAACAAATACATTCATATACATAAAAATTTAATTAGTAACATTTGTCTAAGGAAGTGTAGTGTAGGGAAGCCAGCAGAGCATAGCAGCACCATCTAGTGATCATGGAGTGCTGAAACAGTTGCACTGTGATAGTGCAACCATTATGGATCTCCATCCATCCATTCATTATCTTTACCTGCTTCTTCCTTTTTCGGGTTACGGGGATCACTGGTGCCCAATGTCCAGTCATCATTGTGCGAGAGGTGGGGTACACGCTGGACAGGTCTCTAGTCCATCACAGAGCCACATAGAATCAAATGAGACAACCAACCATTCACTCTCACTCACACCTAGGGACAATTTAGAGTTACCAATCAGCCTAACGTGCATGTTTTTGGTCTGTGGGAGGAAACCGGAGTACCTGGAGAAAACCCATGTATGCATGGAGAGCGCATGCAAACTCCACCCAGAAAAGCCCCCAGCCAGGATTTGAACCGGGGCAACCTTCTCGCTGAGAGACCGGGTAGCTTTACCAACTGTTCCACCGTACTGCCCCATTATGGATTTCATAAACAAAATTATATTTTGACCCTGTTTGCTTTATACATCTGAAATTAAATAATAATTATTTTGTACAAATCTCAACTAATTTTGTGAAGAATTAGTGAACTGGTACATTGCATTGATACTGTGTGTGTTTAAGGCATTATAACTGAAAGTATCAGAATAAAAACTCAAGTGTTTTTATATTCTTTTTTTGGAAATTATATCTTTTTATATTTGCCTTTTTCTTTGGTTTATTGTTAGAAAACACGTTTAATTTCATTATTTTCCCTGTTTATTAAACAGGGTAATGTTTATTGCTGATATGTAACAGTGTTTCCCCTACCATTATACAAGCGGGGTGTCCCACCGCGTCAACAAAACGGAGCCCCCGCCTACCAAACCGAACTTGCCCCCCCCACCCCACACCCGGCACTGACATAGCACTAAGCTAGCGGCGCGAAATACAGACTCTAGCTAAAAAGCTAAAGGCGCCTCTTCCCTCATGCTGAACGCCCCCCGCCCCGCTCAAAAATTGTTGGTACAAGCTGCGCTCAGACATGTCTTCGTCCCCCCCATCAACAAAAATCATGGATGAGATAAGCACCCCGCCATGGCAAGTTAATTAGGAGAAACACTGTAACTAGTTGATGTAAACACTTTTGTTACTAAAATAATGCATTTATTTACTTTATAACATGTTTTTGAACTAAACATTCTCAGTTAAATGTTATTCAATTCAAAAATACTTTATTAATCCAAAAGAGGAATTATTTGATGTTGTAACTTGTTATCCTCATTTCATTAAGAGATGTTATACAAACCGGACTCCAAAAAAGTTGGGACACTAAACAAATTGTGAATAAAAACTTAATGCAATGATGTGGAGATGGCAAATGTCAATATTTTATTCGTAATATAACATAGATGACAGATCAAAAGTTTAATCTGAGTAAATGTAACATTTTAAAGGGAAAATATGTTGATTCAAAATTTCAGTGTCAACAAATCCCAAAAACGTTGGGACAAGTAGCAGTAAGTGGCTGGAAAAAGGAAATTGAGCATATAACGAACAGCTAGAAGACCAATTAACACTAATTAGGTCAATTGACAACATGCTTGGGTATAAAAAGAGCATCTCAGAGTGTCAGTGTCTCTTAGAAGCCAAGATGGTAAGAGGATCACCAATTCCACCATTGTTGCGCAGAAAGATAGTGCAGCAATACCAGAATGGTGTTATCCAGCGTAAAATAGCAAAGACTTTTAAGTTATCATCATCAACCGTGCATAACATCATCAAAAGATTCAGAGAATCCGGAACAATCACTGTGCGTAAGGGTCAAGGCTGTATAAAACTACTGGATGCTCGTGATCTCCGAGCCCTTAAACGTTACTGCACCTCAAACAGGAATGCCACTGTCAAGGAAATAACAGAATGGGCTCAGGAATACTTCCAGAAAGCATTGTCAGTGAACACAATCCACCGTGCCATCCGCCGTTGCCAGCTGAAACTCTACAGTGCAAAGGGGAAGCCATTTCTAAGCAAGCTCCACAAGCTCAGACATTTGCACTGGGCCAGGGGTTATTTAAAAGGGAGTGTGGCAAAATGGAAGACTGTTCTGTGGTCAGATGAGTCACGATTTGAAGTTCTTTATGGAACACTGGGACGCCATGTCATCCGGACCAGAGGGGACAAGGATAGCCCAAGTTATCAACGCTCCGTTCAGAAGCCTGCATCACTGATGGTATGGGGTTGCATGAGCGCTTGTGGCATGGGCAGCTTGCATGTCTAGAAAGGCACCATTACTGCACTATGTTCAGGTTCTAGAACAACATATGCTCCCATCTAGACGTCATCTCTTTCAGGGAAGACCCTGCATTTTTCAACACGATAATGCCAGACCACATTCTGCAGCAATCACAACATCATGGCTACGTAGGAGAAGGATCCGGGTACTGAATTGGCCAACCTGCAGTCCAGATCTTTCACCTATAGAGAACATTTGGCGCATCATAATGAGGAAGGTGCGACAAAGAAGGCCCAAAACGATTGAACAGTTAGAGGCCTGTATTAGACATGAATGGGAGAGCATTCCTATTTCTAAACTTGAGAAACTGGTCTCCTCTGTCCCCAGACGTCTGTTGAGGGTTGTAAGAAGAAGGGGAGATGCCACACAGTGGTAAAAATGGACTTGTCCCAACTTTTTTGGGATTTGTTGACGCCATGAAATTTGGAAACAACAGATTTTTCCCTTAAAATTATACATTCTCACAGTTTAAACTTTTGATCTGTGATTTATGTTCTATTCTGAATAAAATATTAGATGTTGGCACCTCCACATCATTGCATTCAGTTTTATTCACAATTTGTTTAGTGTCCCAACTTTTTTGGAATCCGGTTTGTAGATGCTGATGGCTGTAGGCAGGAAGGATTTCTTGTAAAGGTCCATCCCACAGTGGATCCTAAGAAACTGGCTGCAGATGCCATCTGATCCATCCACCCAGACTTGGCTGGCCTCTTGGCTATAGGACCGCCCGAATGCCGGGTAGAACTCCTCCCAGAGCGATGGCCACTCCTCCCAGCAGTCTGCCGAGCTCCTCGTCGCTGTGGACAGCCAACTGTAGGTGCCGAGGGACGATCCTGTCCTTCTGCTGTCATGAGCCATGTTTCCTGCTAGTTCCAGGATCTCAGTGGTCAGGCACTCGAGCACAGCTGGCATGTAGATGAGAATGCGTCCACAGAACATCTTTTCAACTCATTTGAGATTTGGGGCTGTAGTTGAGATATTATTTGAGCTTTTGAGATGTTGATCAGCTGCTGTTGGTTGTAGAAAACTTTATGTGACAGCAGAAAACAGTTTTATGCTTTTTCACCACAAACCCAAGATCTATTGCTGACAGTACATTTGGTTTGACTTGGCCCTTTTTCAGATTATAGGCCCTAATTTTTGTTTAAATCAAATGTGGGGAACTTAGTATTGACCAAACTATGTCTGCCTTTGCTATGATAGATGACATATTTCCCACTTTCTGGTGACCTAATAAATCATAGGCTAAAAGAACTTGCAAACAATACGATAATCCCTCGTTTATTATGGAAGTTACATTCCTAGCACCCCGCAGTAAGTGAAATTCTGCAAAGAAGCGACATTCAATTTTTTTCGTACTTCCCACACTCTTCCAATGTTCTAAACTTTTAAACTAACATCATTTTAACAACATATGTACAGTACTGCATGTGTAGCTACTAAATTTTACTTACTAGTTCTTCAGAACAGGAGCGGCACTTGTTCCGGTCCAACTCTGTTCTGATCCGACTTGGTTCCGTTTCTGCAGACGTACCCTGCAGCGATGAAGCCCACAATCAGTCTTTTAAACTCTTAAACCTACTAATTTTAACAACGTACATATGTAGCTACTAAATTTTACTTACCAACTCTGCAGAACAACAGCAGCTCGGTTTCTGTCCGACCCAAGAAATGAAAAAAGTCCCGGTGCAGCCTGCTCCTGGAAGGACACTCTGCACGTAAGGCTGCCCAGGATTTAGTCCACCACCTCTCTCCCAGTGCAGACTAGCACCGCACGATCAGAACCAGACCAAACCCTGTTGCGGTCTGTTCCCTGCAGCCCCTAGGATCCGGGTCACACTGAGTCCAGATTAACTGCAGCCCAGCTACTTTCAGTGAAGATACAACTTGAAGGATGCATTCAACTACAGAATTATTTGATACTTTCCTGCCAGTTCTGTGAGCTTATCCTTACAGCACTTCTGACTTGGCGTTGCAAAACTTTCCCTCCATTTGCAGCAAGCAGTGGTTAGAAGCAGTGTTGACTTTAGGAAGTGAACTGATGTCTTCTGGGTAACGTCGTTTTTTAGACTGGCAAAACGGTGAAGGCTTGTCATTCCCCTATCTGTTACGGAAGCTGATCCGTAATGTAGCTCATTTGCGCATACGCTAAAAGGAATACTTCCGGGTCACATGGATCGCCGTTGAATATGCTAGATGAAGGAAAATGTACTGGTATAATTCCGTTTATGAATAATAACTGTCTTAATTTACTTAGAAAAGTATGTGCTCTATCGCCGCCAATTTTCATGTTGCTAATTTACGTCACTTGTATCTCCGTTAACATCATTGACATATTTACATCATGGTTAAAATGATATGCAACTTCACCACTGAGCGGCGCTGTTTCACCATGGAAGTAATTCATTCTGTATCTTGCAGGGTTTTTCTCATTCAGCCCAGACTGGGGGTCAGGTCTAATGCGTCGCATATCATCTTAACCAATGATTTGTATTGGAAATACGAGTGGCGTAAATTAGCTACATGAAGATCGGCGGAGATAAAACACGTACTTTTCTAAGTAAATTAAGACAGTTTTTATTCATAAACAACGGCGATCTGTGTGACTCGGAAGTACACTACGGATTGTGCTTCCATAACAGATCGGGGAACGACGAGGCTTAATGAAAGAAAACTACAAACTGACGGTGCATTAATAAAAAAAAAAAAATATATATTTTTTAAAAAAATATTATGTGCAGTACTGTACGGCCACAAACCGCGATAGAGCAAGTCCGCAAAAGTCAAATTGCGAAGTAGCGAGGAACTACGGTATAGCTTGTGACGAATTAGTACGATATCAATTGGTTCCACTTTGCATTTTTCAGTTTGAAATTCTGTTGTTTTAGCTCTTTAACAAAATGAAATCTTTTGTAACTACTTCTATTACTTTGGAGTCAGACTTCTGAGTGGAGACTCTAGAGCAAATGGAAAGTTCTTTAGCTTTCTCTGAGTCCAAATACACATGCGTAGAAGTAATCGCATTCTCAACTTGTAACTTGCATCATCTGGGTGTGTTTATATACAAGTTTAAGGAATTTATTAAATAGGATTTCAGTCAGACTGTCATGCATGTGTATACCACTGTTTTTATATCATGTATGTGGTCTAATTTTTGTATGTTGCTTGAAACATTTGCCTGAGGGCTTCAATTGTTTGAGCTTGCCAAATGGGAGTATCAGCCACTTCTGTGCCCAGTGTCTTATTTGCACAGTGGCTCATTCATTTCCATCATGTCAAATGATGGAAATGAGCTGCTTGTTTACACGTTATCTCAGATCCCTCCCTTTTTTAATATTTAGCTCTTAATTTTTGATCTTGCATTCAAAAATATCAGTTTTTGTAGTTGCATTATGTTTATCAGCAAGTCTATCAAGTATATACAGTCAAAAAATGTTAGCGCATGTATTTTTTAATTGACACAGTATTGTTTTTAAGAATGTTAAACAAAACTACTCGCCACCATCTGTAAATTTCTCTTGTTTTCATACATAAACTGCATCAGACGTACTTTTACCTCAGTGTTTCTGCTACATCTACCTGGAAGTCTGTGCTTCCTAAAAAGAACTGCAGCATTTTCATTTAAATTTTTTTACTGTTTTTTTTTTATATACTTGTGTGTATGTGTTAAACCTTTTCTCTTGCTCCATGTTGTTATCCATCCGTGTGTATGTGTTAAACCTTTTCTCTTGCTCCATGTTGTTATCCATCCGTGTCACTGCAGGAAGGAGAAGGGCAGATCTAGCTGTTGTAATTGCAGAGTTGTCTTTGGGCGTGTGTCTGTTTGTTTTTAAGCCTTCCTCATCTGTCTTCTTTTACTTCACAGTATGCTTTCCACTTCATACTGCCGCCTCCACTCTCCTGTCTTCCCTGTCTCCTGTCCACCTCCTGGCGTGTTGTAGGATGCCTGTTACAATTCCTCTGTGATGTGATCTCATTAAAATCATCGATTTCATTTTCACACCTCTCGCTGAGAGTGGGTACGTTTTGCTACAGCTCACTGTCAAAGTCTAACCGTATGTGTCTGTAGTTTTAAAATGAGATTCATCAAGCTGCACAGACACACGTTTGGAAAGAAACCATTAAACTCAGCTGAAGTATTTTTAGAGGGGAGCTGGATGACATCACATCCCATTCTGTGTACCAGATCTTAGTCTGTGTCACTAAACTGGAGAACTGCTCTGGTTTGAGATATCACAATTTTTGTCTTTTGGTTCATTTTGATGTTCGACTTTTTTTTTTTTTTTTTTACCCGTGTGAGATATATATTTGTTTAAAAAGACAGCAAGTTAATGTGCTGAAAAACAAAGCATTCGCAGCTGATGATTGATTTTTAACATTAGATTTTATTTATTTACCAGTGTGTATCTTGTGATTAAAAAGGAGATGGTTAACTCTTGTTAAACATTAACAGCAATAATGAACCATTAAAGTAAACCTTACTTTATTTATGTGATAATCATCACTATCAAATTGCAGTTTAACCTGTTCAGTTATCCCTGTTTGATTAAACGGAAGGTAATTGGAATTTAACTAAATTTTATTGCTAATTTTGCCGCTATCAGTAGTTTCACAAGTTTTTGACTTTACCTGTATATATAAAAAGAGTTTATATCAGATTTTAAATCAGATGTATACACCTGTTGATCCTACAGTTTAGTTTTACATTCTTGCATTAAATTCTGTATCTATTCTGAAACTAACTAAGCTGCAATTAAGACTTTTGTCCCTGATATTGATCCGGCTCTTAAATACAGTGTGTTAGTCTGGTACTTGCATTATTTAGCATTTTATTACAGCACATATTGTTCATGTTATTCCTTGATTTGTTCTTTTTTTAATTTTGAACTATGAAAAACTATTGCCGATGATGGCAAACTTTTTTCTACAATTCAGAAAATCTTGCATCAGTTGTATAGTGTAGTACATATTGCGACCACAACAGCTCTTAAAGAGCAATGAAAACCTATTTTCTCCACCACATAATTGAGATGGCAATAAATTCAGTCAGCCATTCTGAAATATTTTTTCCTTTACTGCTGTCCCATAAAAATCTTGTCTCTAATATTTAGAGTTTCCTCTAAAGTGTGTTGCTTAGCCGTGCTTGCTTTAAAAGTTAGCTGGGTGAACCCAGAGCTCTCAGCTTCGTATTTAGATTTTAAATATTTGATAAATTGATAGTATTACTACCGCTACAGAAAATTCCTGAAATTGAAACATTGCATTTTAATGTATTTTATTTTAAAATGAAAGAATTTTAGCATTTAATCGTAACAGCTGTTGTATTGCAGATGTTCTGACAGTATTGAAAACAACAGATTTATAGCAAAGTAGCTACTCCAGTACCAGTGAACAATGTCTGTATTCTGATTTTGATTTATTATTTGCAATCAACTCTAGACATTCCTAGTTCTAACTGTAGTTTTCATCTTTATTTCTTATTATGTCTTTATATCGTCTTTGACAAAAGAAAAAACAATGAGTTCTGATGGATGCATGTACATCTTTTATTGTTGGTCTTTACAGCGGTTTACTTTCTGTGCTCTCTTTAGTTCCGTTTTTTTATTTAATTTATTTGCAGCATGACTGCTCAGTGGTTTGCACTGTTGCCTCACAGCTTGAAGGTCCTGGGTTCAATCCCCGGTTGGACCTGGGGTCTTTCTGTGTGGAGTTTGCATGTTCTTCTCGTGCTCGTGGGTTTTCTCCGGGTACTCCGGTTTCCTCTCACAGATCAAAAACACGCATGTTAGGCTGCCTTCAGGCCCAGGCCTCCCTTGCAAAAGAGATCTGTGATCTCAATGGGATTTGCCTGGTTAAATAAGGGTTAATAAAAAATAAAACTAAAAGATTTATTAGGTTTTTTTTTTTGTTTGTTTTTTCTTCTTCACTCTGACTCGCACTTTTAAGTTCTCACCAAGCCCACCCATGGCCTTTTTCACTGAAACTGAGTCATTTTTACTTTTATACTTGTGTATGACAGGGTAATTATAGGCAGTTAAACAAAACACTTTTTTTTTTAAACACACAGACACACACTTGTTTTTCTTGTCTTCTCGTCTTACAGTGCAGCAATTTGTGAAATTACTTCTATTCCCTCTGCCATTCTGCGCCCCTCAAAGTTAGTTGTCGTCATTACTACTGCTGCTACTTATAGGTGGACGTTTAGAGGATCACAGCCCTGGCTGCCAGTCATGTCCCCCCCTTGTCTTTTCTCCTACACTGTTCTTGCTCTTTCGTTTTAGTGCTAAAAGTCTTTCAGTCACTTCTGTACTTCAACACACAACAGCAGATCTGCTGTCAGATGAAGGATTAGCCTTTGAGGCTGTGAGTGGAAAATAGGGAAAGGCTGACATAAGAGAATTGAAAGACTTTTTTTTTTTTTTTTTTAAGTGTGGCCCAGCCGTGCTTTCCCGAGAAGGGGGAGAGTTTGTTATGAACCTGTCAGATAACCCTCTGTGTAGTCCAGTGGTTTTGAACTACTATTTTTTGTTGCTTGACAATTCCAAGAGGAGACAAAACGAAAGTAGAATATCTGCATATCAGTTGGATTCTTATTGCAGTCAGGACACATCATGTGGTGTTTTGCGCTTCATCCTAAAGTTTTCTTGAACTGAAATAGCCCTTTACAGCAACTATAGCTGTTTAGACATTAGTCTGAAACTTAGAAGGTCTTTCATTTCTTACTACAGGTTTTCTTCTGGATAAAATCAACACTGTTGTGATTTTGCATGTAGTTTTTTTTCCCACATTAAGGCCACACCTTACTGGTTCTTAAAAACTATCCTTCTTAAGCCACTGTGGTTGTCCTCTGTTAATCAGAGACTGAACTGGGACAGCTCAGGAGTCCATCATAGTGCACTCTGGTTGGCGAGTTTTTTCCATTACTCCTTAGTTTGGTCTAAAACTAGTCAGACCAAAATTAAAAACACACTCCTTTTTAACACAATCTCAAATATAGTTAAGTCAGGGCTTGATGTTCTTTCTGGTCGTAAGTCAGACTTGTTTCTGGTGGGTGTTGGACTCTTGTCAGGACTGCTTTGTTCTCCAGATGTTGTTTATGCTCAGGCGAAGGCAGAAAGTTTCAAGTTTTAACTCTTGTTTGGGATTGTGCCTTGATGCAGATCTTCTGTTTTGTCCCAGTAGGAATTGTTGGAGTGAAACAGGGTGAGAATTCTTACCTCTTAAGTCTAAGTCATGATCCTCAGAAAAGAGTGGATGCTGGGGTTGGGAGTGATTTGCTGCCTGAAGTGAAGATGTTTAAGTATCTTGGGTCTTGTTCATGAGTGGGAGTCGAATGGAGTGACAGGCAGACTGGGACGACATCTGCATTAACAATCTGTGGTAGGAAAGAGAGAGCCAAGCAGAAAATCCAAGCTGTTGATTTACACCTTATTTATTGAATCCAAAAAAATAAAATAAAATGTTGACGCCACAAATAGATTATAATTCAGTTGGAACTGCTGCACATGCCGTGCAACTTCTCGTGCTGTGATGACTCTTTAATTCCACCTGCCAGGAAAACGCTTCCACCTTCCATTAATTATACCTCTCCCCAGAGGGGTGTATAAGTTAAAGTCTTAATTTGTGCACGTATTGCACTTACATGCATGTTTCCATTTCTGCTGCTGGACTGACATGCATGTTGCTGCCATGGTAACAAGAGGGGAACTTGAAGACACATACTGAATGGGCTGTTTTATTTATTTTTTATTTTTTTTTATAGCTTGCCTGTAAGGGACTTTCTAACAGATGCTGTCTGACATGTTGTGCTTTGAAATTTATATACGTTTATACAGAAAACGCATGCAGTGCCAACTAGTTGCTTTCCATTAAAAATAATTGTTAAACAAGTCGGAAAATACACATTTTTCTGTAGCCTTAGGTGGAAAAATCAATATTAATTTTATTCTCAATTCAGATTTATAACCTTGATATTTTGGTCCACCTGAAAATAAACATTGAAACACCCATTACTTAACACCTTTGCACAATTTTGGGGTGACAAAGCTATGCTATGATCCTAACATATAGAGGATATCTTATCACAGCTTTTTAAATTACAGCTGAAAAACTGATTCTTAGCTTCCAATGAAAAAAACAAATGATTTATGGAAGTTTATGACGTTTGAAGAGGAGAGGTACAGTGTGAAAAGGTCATTGTGGCAGAGGATGTTTGTGTGGAGACAAAGTCAAAGTGCTTCATGGGATCTCATGTTGACAGAATGCCTGTTGGGCAGCTACAATGCGGGGTTAATAATGAAACATCATAGCCTAAAGTCAGGTTAGATTAGGAAGAAATGCAAAGTTTCTGTTGTCTCTGAAGTATAATGGGAGCTAATTGCAATTGAATGTTGTTATTTTTGATTGTTTTTGTCTTAAAGTCGCAGGCAGCCGGGTTCCTACTGTGATTTTAAATCTTGATCTGTTTTGTCTTGTTACTCTATTCAAAGGTGTAAAACACACACACATACAAATAAGGGGATGGAGGCGTGTTAAATGTGTTTTTATTTAAAATATCATCTGTAAATTTTGAGATGAAAACTTAAATGTTATTATTTATTTTTTATTAAGTTGGAGCTCATATTTTCATAATGAAAAGAAAAATGTTGATATCCTAAGTATTGATGTTATTAATCATATAATGTGTGTGTGTGTGTCTGTGTATATATATGTATATGTTTGTTTAAAACGGAAGAG
>NC_056500.1:14729122-14731534 GCF_014905685.2 Nematolebias whitei
TATGTGTGTGTGTGTGTGTGTGTGTGTGTGTGGGTGTGTGTGTGTGGGTGTGGGTGTGTGGGTGTGTGTGTGCGTGTGTGCATACAAATGATAACTTTGGTAGTTTGAATTTGTGAAGGTCCTAGTTTTTGTCCGCAGGTGGCAGTGTGGCACCATGTCTTTGCCTCCTGCTTCCTTTTTAAATGTCTTTTTATCCCCTTTTTCTTTCCTGTTCTCCTGCTCGTTCTTCTTCTCGCCCACTAACTGTTTCTTCCTCATACCAACTCTTTCGTATTTTCATGTTAATTTCCATTTCTTAGTTTGTATAAAGTATCCCTGTGTTTTAGCAAAGAAGAGGATATCCATGCTTTTTTTTTTTTTACACTTAGTTAAGCGCTTGTTGTTAGTTGCGCAACCTGGAAGAAATGCATCAGTAATAGAGTATCATATTCCTTTGTGAATAAGCAGATTAGAGTTAAATTTACCAATTCTATCACATTCTGTTTCACAAATAAATTTGCTTTCCAAATGTATCATCAAGAATATGAGGTAATATTATGCATTGCAGTGCCTACCAGCATAAACTCAAAGTTGTAACGCATAAGAAAAGCTATGGGGTATTCATGTAGCAATGCACTGAAAAGTGGAAATATAAAATTACTGCTAACTCTTAAAAGCATGGGTGGATGTGCACAGATATGTTAATAAAAATAAAACGTTAATATAAGAAATGTTAGAAATATGTCTCTGTACAATGCAATGAGCTAACATTCCTCGGATAAATAAAAATTTTACATGGGGATAGTGAATGATGCACTATGTACAACTTCATTTCCTACAATGCGAAGTGTTCAGGGCTGGAAAAAAAGCCCGCACTCCCTAAACAGTCATCCATCCTGTTCCAGCCTTTTACCAGTCATTTAATTCATTTTATTCATTTTATCACACCCCCCATTCACTCCATTCCTCCCAGTCACATAATTTATATTATACATCTCTGCAACAGCTTTTTAGGGACTGATGCATCTGTGTCGGCATTAAATCTTAAGGTGTTTTAAGCACTCTTGTGTAATTTGAACAAATAATATTAATGGAAGATTTTTTTCTTTTCCCGTCAGACAGCTTTTTAGACTTTTCAGTGCAAGTAGCTAGCAACACATGAACAACCTGATTATTTCTGAGTGTGGTGTGCTGACATGCGACAGCTCATACTATGACTAAGAGCTTGTATGTTGTTTGTGTGTTTCCACTTGTGCCATTGTTGTTTTTTTAGCTATTAAAAATACAAATGTGTTTAAAATTAAATGCTACGGGTAAGATAAATGACCTTTGTAATATTTTCTTTATCCTAAATTGGTTCGTAAGTGTTGATCCTTCTATTGCATCAATGATGCAGCTAATGCTTTTATTTTGAAAGGCATGGAACAACAAGTTGTCGTAAATCAAGTGTCCCAAACTACAGCAGCGGCGCAAACTCCAGTATGCAGAAAAATGTGCTCCACGGTTAAAAATACGAGTATTATTACCCTGTAATTCTAAGCTGCAAATGGTTTCAGGTCTCTCTTGACTCCTCGTGGCTCAATAAGACTAACCTGTATAAATAAAGGTTGAATGAATGCTCCTTAACGCCTGGTTATGAGGGAACAAGGTTGGTATTAGAGTTTTGTTGTGTTAATGTAAATTTAGTTAATAGTTAGGGCAGCTGACTTGGGATCAGAAAGTTGCAGTTCAACTCCCAGCCATTCCCACATGTTGTAGTGTCTCTGAGCAAGACACCCAATCCCTAATTGCTCCCTGGGCACTTGCATAGCTGCCCACTTCTTTACCTGGGTGCACCAATTTTGCCATTGTATGGGAACATACAATGATGACAACATATAGCACTTATACTGTATACTTATAAATATACAGTAGTCCCTCTCTACTTCGTGGTTCATTTATCACAGACTCGCTCTATCGCGGTTTTTCAAAATAAGGTTGGACATGACACACAATTGGCTGATTGATGGTTAAGCCGCACGATCGGCATGGAATTTTTCTTTTAAATTAATACTTTTAAATTATTTAGCACCTGTTGCACCTGTGTGCAGCCCACACTGCAGGAGAAACCTCTTCCTGCAGCTCCACCTCCTTCCTCCTCTGCCGATTTCCATTCTGCAGTGGAGAAGTGGGCGTCGCCGAGAGCACAGAGTGCAGCTGAATTCATTAAATTCTGTGTTCTTTTAGAGCGTTTAGGGTTTAGAAACATTGTTTAGAATATTCCAAGAGTGGTATAAACAAACTTCAGGGTACGGATCACCCACGATAAACAAGGGACTACTGTATGTGTGTGTGTGCATATATGTATGCGTGTGTGTGCATATATGTATGTGTGTGTATGTGTGTGTATATATATATATATATATATATATATATATATATATATATATATAT
>NC_056500.1:14731544-14760817 GCF_014905685.2 Nematolebias whitei
TATATATATATATATATATATATATATATATATATATATATATATATATTCCGGAGTATATAGATTGCTACTAAGTGTAACAGTTATGTTAAAGGCAACATACTGTTTGAGTTACTAATGGCATTTTTTATTTTGTACATTTTGTAGCTCTTACGGTGTGTTCACATGCAAGACTGTTCAATAAAAGGATTGTGAACTACCAGTTTGAGAGACCATCTTTTCAACTGGAGCTGCTACAGTAAGAGATTGACTATCGGCCAGTAGCCCTCATCCCGATAGTTGCTAAATGCTTCGAAAGACTGGTCATGACCCACATCAAAACAATCATCAACATCAGTGAGGACTCTCACCAGTACGCATACCACGAGAATCAATGAACAGAATACGCCATCTCCTCTGTGGTCCACACTGCTCTCACCTAACTGAAGCAGAAGGACTTGTATGTCCATATGCTCTTTGTGGACTTCATGTCTGCCTTCAATACCATGATCCCCCAAACCCTAATGGACAAACTGTTCACACTAGGATTAAGCCCCCTCCATTTGCAACTGGGTCCTAGACTTCTTAAACAGTCCGCAGTCTGTGAGGATCCACAACTTCTCCTCCTCCAACATAACCCTCAGCACTGGTTCCACCCATGGCTATGTGCTGAGCCCTCTCCTGTTCACTCTGCTCACGTATGACTGTGCACCTACCCATCCAGGCTGTCATATTGTAAAGTTTTCAGACGATACAGCGATGATTGGATGCATCACAAACAACGATGAGTCCAGCTACAAACAGTAGGTGGAACACCTGGAGAGCTGGTGCAGGAAGAACAACCTTCACATCAATGTGAAGACGGAGATGTTTGTGGACTTCAGACGGACCCCCCCCAAAAAAAAAAAAACAAACAAACAAACAAACAAACAAAAAAAAAACATAAGAGGATCTGCGGTAGAGTGGTTTCCAGCTACAATACTTGGGTGTGCACTTGAATGACAACCTTAGCTGGGGCAACAACACTACCAGCCTGATCAAGATAACACATCAGAGATTCTACTTCTTAAGGCAGCTGAGTCTAGCTGGTCTGGGAAGCTCAGTCCTCATCTCCTTTTACAGGTGTGCATCAACGTGTGACATGGAGGCTGCAAAGCTGCAGAAAGAAAAGCTTTGCAGAAAGTGGTGAAGGCTGCACAGAAGTCTGTTGGAGTCAGCCTCCCCACCATCACAGACATATGTACCTCCAGATGCAGGAAGAGGGCCACCTGCATCATGAAGGACCCCACTCACCCAGCACACACACTTTTTGCCCAGCTCCTCTCATGCAGAAGGTTGAGGAACATTAAGTGTAGAACCACTAGACTGAGGAACAGCTTCTACACTGAGGCTGTTAGACTCATGAATCCCTAACCAGGATAATCACTGTGAAAATATCACATCATGCTGCTGATTTGTTTCATGCTACTAGTGTTTATCGTGTTTTTAGTCTTAACATTTTTTTTAGTTCATATCTTAGATCCTATTACTGTTTTTCATTTATACTTCATACTTTTGTTTGATGTAACTGGGACCCTGTGTACACAATTTCATTCCACCACATGTACCACATGTGATGCGCATGACAAATAAAGAAACTCTAACTCTCTGATTCTGACTCTGAGCTTGCTCCCCAAGCTGAGGAGTTCTTCATCCAAGCTGAATAGGAGCTCCACACACACTCAGTGCCATGGTCTCAGTGCGAGCCATTTCAAGGTTCCATCTCCAAGGCTCCAACCAAGGTCTTCTGGGATCCGATGGTCAACTGCAACCAATTTGCCCAGTCCTCAGTATGGAAGCATCTGAAGAGAGAGAGAGGGAAAAAAAGTACACAGAGGACCTCCAGGTCAACAAGGACGATGAGCCTCCATGCTCCATTCGTCAAAGAAAGCCTGCATAAAAGATGCAAGCTTATCAGGAAAAGAAGGCCCATAGAAAGGAAAAATGGCTTCTAAAAGTTTATGATAAATGGAAAAAACAAGTATGTACAACATGAGCGCAACAAAAAGGAGAAATGACAAACAGTCTTATCACTTCACTCAATTTACATCTTAGAGAAGAGATAATGTCAGTTACATATGTAAATTAGGGAAAACTTTACTCCCTCTAGTGACACAAGATGATTCATAGATGCATGTGAAGCAGTCACCAGAGACATTATCAAGGTTGCACATTCAACCTTTATTTAAACAGATAAATCACATTGAGCCTCGAAGACTCATTTACAAGTGGGACCTGTTTGGACAGACATAAACAGTGGTTAACTGGACACATGTAGGAATTGGAGGCAAAAAAAATCCTATCAGACTTTTTTCTTGGCTGAGAAAAACTTCTAATATTGAAAAAACACCTCGCACAAACAAGCACATATTTACGTAGACATTCTACAATAGAGCAGAGCAGGAAGAAGAAAGAGACGAGAGCGGTCAACAACGCTTATAGATGCTCTCGAGGTCACTGTAATCAGTCAATGTCCTCCAGTGAGATCCATAAACATTCTCGAGGTATGTCGAGGAATGGCCAAGAATAACCCCTGAGAATCCAGAGTCCTGAAATGATGACACAAAGTTTTTTCAGTGGGGTTTCATCTGGTTATCAGTTGGAAATTCCTCAGGGAGGGGGTGGTAAGCATCAGATCACATTTTCTCAAGGCGAAATTCAGATAAGGTGGCCTTAAAGGCCAGCCAAGGCAACCAAAATTTAGATAAACACACAGTTGTTTTGGGGACAGGTAGAACTTAATGACATCTACCTTGAGTCTGTGTTGGTCCAAAGCCGAGTCCAAATTACATGGCCACACCGATGGAACGTGACTGAGTAAAATTCCCCAAGATCTGATCCATTCAGCCCAAAGCATTTGAGTCCGGGTACTCGAGACATGAAACCAAACCATCATAAAGGCAAGCAGCGTGATCGGGTCCAAATTTGCTGCCAACGCCTTCCTTGATTGTAGATAAAAACCAGCACCAGCTGAATCCAAAAAGCAGGAACCAGTTATCGTAAATCCAACTAAATATGCGTCCTTAAATTCCACAGATGGCAGCAGAGATAGACACATCATCAAGTCTTCCAGTCGATGAGATATCCAGCTGCGTACATGCCAACAGGGTAAATCGGCTTGCCTAAAGCCTGCCTTCTCTTCGAAGAAATGCTGTACATTGAGTTGAGGGACCAACTGGTCAAAAAAAGTCCATAATTATGGTTCGGAAGAAATGCAAGAGAGCCTCAGAAGCAGTTTCACAGACAGACAGAGCAGCAAAGCGGAGAGGGAGGGAAGCATACGATCTCGGCTTGAGCAAGTGGTGAAGTGAATGACTCTTAGGTGTATATGACTATGAAAGTGACCAAGTTCAAATACATCTCCTTGAGCTTTTTGATCTAGACCAGGGGTCTGCAACCTTTATGATCAAAAGAGCCATTTCTGCCACTTTGTTCACTAAATTAATCGTGTCTGGAGCCACAATACCTGCTACAACTGGGATTCTCAACTGGTGGCCCACGGTCCACTTTTAAGTTTTTTGGAAGGCACTTTTCTGGACAGTAGGGGCGATTTTATAAAACAAACTATCTAATGATTTTTAACATTTATTGATATTTTTACATTCTAAGACAAAATAACAGACGAGATTCTTGTAAAGAAGGAAAAAAATATATAGTTTTTGCTCAGTTTCTAAAAGCTAAAAGAATAAACTGCGTTCTTATATGATTTTTTTTTTTTAATTGTAGAAAAAAATATGTATCATACATTGAAGAAATAAAGCATAAAGTGAAAGTGAGTGTTTTACTCCTTGTAATGTTTCTAGTATTTATTATTATTTAGTATTATTATTTGCAAAATAAATTACAGGTAAACTAATAAAATTAGCCCTTTTAGTTGTTGTTATAACAATAACAAAAAAAAAAATCAGTTTTATGTCAGTTTTGATCAAAGCTTGAAAGAGCCACTGCAGAGGGACCAAAGAACCACATGTGGCTCCAGAGCCACAGGTTGCAGACCCCTGATCTAGACTATGCTCAATCAATTTACAGTTCCTCGGTCACACATTCAAGTAAACACTCTGCTGCCAGTATGTTAGAACCCTTGATATGAGTTTAGAAGGCACAGGCTGCAACACAAAAATTATAAAGTAAACATAAAGCTAATGACTCAAAAACAACCCAATTTGGCATTACAATCATTTATTCTCCTAATGGTTTTGGGCGTTACAGACAGAAGGGAAGCCATGAACTTCAGGGTCTCCAAGGCCAAAACAACAAACAAAAAAATGCCCCTTCTGGCTAGAAAACAAAATCACTTGTCTAACAAAACAAAAACTACTACAATTCCTAAGCTCCCTGGCTGGCCACAAAACAGGAGAAAAGTTAGTTAAAAATAAAATGGCAGAGAACCCCTACCAAATTTCCCATCTAAACAAAGGTTATTTAATAGAACTGTTCAAAGAAGATGACCAAGATCCACTCAGAGTTGCTAAAGTACTTGGTACACAGAGTTCAATTCAGAGTCAACCACATTACAACAATGCTCAGAACCAAGTGGAAATGCCCAAGGTTAAAGGGGCGTGACGCTAGATCACTGAAGCTTTTATGCAGTCTACTGATGAGGAGGAAGTGATTCCAGGTGTGCAGCATGGTGAGACAGCAGGCCTGTAAACAAGCAAAGGAGAAAGGTTGTCCTCTAGTAAGAGAACCCCTAGAAATCAGTGGACATAACACAGTAAGTTATATTCTGCAAGGTTACTAGTAGCTGTAAAGAGAGCAGAGGTTGGAGCAGAGTTAGCAGCCAAAGAAGTAGAGTATGAAGTGTTATTAGATGAGGAACAAACAAAAGGAAAATATTAAACTTTTAAAGGAAAGGCAAAGAAAGGAGCTTGAATATCAAAAGCATGAGTTGGAGAGACTAAAGGCTGAAAAGGAGTTAAAGGCTGCATGAGCTAGACTAATGTCTTATGATCAGGAGATAAAGCGTGAGAGCAGCGTTCACGCTGTTGACTTTAGTAGAGCAGCTCAGAAGGCCCCCACAGTTTCTGCTCCCATTCAAGTCCCGAACAGTAATATAGTGTTAACCTCACCTCCACAAGTAGATGTCTTTTACTTAGCCCAAGCAGTACAGAACAGTGTCTCCATAAACTGACTGCCAATGCCAGAGCCCTCCACGTTCAAAGATGACCCAATACAGTTGGAGTAGAAAGCTTCATTTGTTGCACTCATCAATAAAGGGAACATCTCACCTGCTGACAAGCTGCACTGCTTAAAAGAAATATGTAGGAGGTCCAGCTCGACAAACACTTGATGGCATCTTGTACAGAAATTACAGTGATGCATACAAGGATGCATGGGAACTCTTCAACCAAAAGTCTGGACATCCATTTGTTACACAGAAAGCGTTCAGAGAAAGGCTGGCAAAATCAAACAAAGGAATCTATGGGATTTAGGGCATTTGCTGATTTCATTCACACTTGTAAAGAGGCTATGCCCCACATTGAAGGCTTAAACATTCTCGCTGATGAGGAAAACCAAAAACATGTTCAAAAGTTACCGAACTGAGCAGCTGCAAGGTACAAACCGTATTTCAAAAAAGTTGGGACACTAAACAAATTGTGAATAAAAACTGAATGCAATGATGTGGAGATGGCAAATGTCAATATTTTATTTGTTATATAACATAGATGACAGATCAAAAGTTTAATCTGAGTAAATGTAACATTTTAAAGGGAAAATATGTTGATTCAAAATTTCACAGTGTCAACAAATCCCCAAAACGTTGGGACAAGTAGCAATAAGTGGCTGGAAAAAGGAAATTGAGCTTATAACGAACATCTGGAAGACCAATTAACACTAATTAGGTCAATTGACAACATGATTGGGTATAAAAAGAGCTTCTCTGAGTGTCAGTGTCTCTCAGAAGCCAAGATGGTAAGAGGATCACCAATTCCACCATTGTTGCGCAGAAAGATAGTGCAACAATACCAGAATAGTGTTACCCAGCGTAAAATAGCAAAGACTTTTAAGTTATCATCATCAACCGTGCATAACATCATCAAAAGATTCAGAGAATCTGGAACAATCACTGTGCGTAAGGGTCAAGGCTGTAAAACTCTACTGGATGCTCGTGATCTCCGGGCCCTTAAAAGTCACTGCACCTCAAACAGGAATGCCACTGTCAAGGAAATAACCGAATGGGCTCAGGAATACTTCCAGAAAGCATTGTCAGTGAACACAATCCACCGTGCCATCCGCCGTTGCCAGCTGAAACTCTACAGTGCAAAGGGGAAGCCATTTCTAAGCAAGCTCCACAAGCTCAGACATTTGCACTGGGCCAGGGGTTATTTAAAAGGGAGTGTGGCAAAATGGAAGACTGTTCTGTGGTCAGATGAGTCACGATTTGAAGTTCTTTATGGAACACTGGGACGCCATGTCATCCGGACCAGAGAGGACAAGGATAGCCCAAGTTGTTATCAACGCTCCGTTCAGAAGCCTGCATCACTGATGGTATGGGGTTGCATGAGCGCTTGTGGCATGGGCAGCTTGCATGTCTGGAAAGGCACCATTACTGCAGAGAACTATGTTCAGGTTCTAGAACAATATATGCTCCCATCTAGACGTCATCTCTTTCAGGGAAGACCCTGCATTTTTCAACACGATAATGCCAGACCACATTCTGCAGCAATCACAACATCATGGCTACGTAGGAGAAGGATCCGGGTACTGAAATGGCCAGCCTGCAGTCCAGATCTTTCACCTATAGAGAACATTTGGCGCATCATAAAGAGGAAGGTGCGACAAAGAAGGCCCAAGACGATTGAACAGTTAGAGGCCTGTATTAGACATGAATGGGAGAGCATTCCTATTTCTAAACTTGAGAAACTGGTCTCCTTTGTCCCCAGACATCTGTTGAGTGTTGTAAAAAGAAGGGGGGATGCCACACAGTGGCAAAAATGGACTTGTCCCAACTTTTTTGGGATTTGTTGACACCATGAAATTTGGAAACAACAGATTTTTCCCTTAAAATTATACATTCTCCCAGTTTAAACAGACCTCACCACAATCACTGGTAAAAGTTACCAAAATGGGAAGAAAAAAAGGCCCACCTCCAGTGTTCTACACACGCAGGTGGTAACAGAGACTGAATACACAAATTAAAGGTTAAATGTTAAACCACCATGCACTCTCTGTCGACACCTGACACAAACTTCACAATTGCCCACAGTTTAAAGGCAAATCACTTGAGGAATGAAGGAATATATATACATAAAGGAAAAAATAATTTTGTTAGGGCTGTCTCAAACCCAAACTAGTGCAAGGGACTGTCGTTACAGACTTGTATGTGAAATGTAAAAAATGTAAAACCACCCCACCTAGCTTCATGATTGCAACTGACAATGATAAATTGGCCACAAATCCATTTCAGACCAACACAGAACAGGTTGCAACTACCATGTTTCTAAGCAGAAACCGACGAAGCATGTCCATGATTGTACAAGTATGGGTTTCTTCAGTGCAACATTCAAGCACAGAAAAGCTTATTTATGCACTCTTAGATACCCAATGTGACACAGTGTCCATTAACCAAGATGTGTCTAATAATCTCAAAGCTAAGTCTACCCCAATAAGGTTAAGGTTCACTACAATGCTTGGTAAAGATGCTGTTATGTCAAGCGAACGTGTCTCAGGTCTCAAAGTGAGAGGCTACAACTCCTCAGAAATGATTGAACTCCCTCCTGCTTATACGAAAGAATGTATACCAGTTAACCGCTCTAACATTCCTTCCTATGAAATGGCAAGACAATGGAATCATCTCAAAGTAATAGTGAATGAGATTTCTCCACAGCTAGAATGTGAATTTGGCCTTTTAATTGGCTACAGTTACTCTAAGGCACTGGCACCAAGGCAGGTAATATTAGGAGGAGAGAATGAACCATATGCAATCCTCATCATATTGGGATGGAGTATTGTGGGCCTCACATCATCTCACAATGACCCTTTTAGCATGTCTACTGTGTGCCACAGAGTTGCAGTCAAAGAGCTCCCCTTAATTACTCCAGCTGATGCACTCAAGGCTATCGAGTCTGACTTTAAGGATGATAACAAAGACAACAGGTCAGTGTCTCAAGATGATATTCCCTTCTTGAATCTGTTAAAAGAAGGCATTTACAAAAACAATGGACATTACGAAATGCCCCTTCCATTTAAGGAGAGACCACTCTTACCGGACGATAAGCAAACGGCGACTGTGCAACTTCAAAGCCTCATAAACAAACTGTCGAAAGACCAAAGATACAAGGAGCAATATGTGAGGTTTTATGAATGAATTCATAGAAAAAGGGTGACACAGCGGAAATGCACAATGAAGTAAAGGAATGAGAAAAGTGGTATATTCTAGGGGTGCACCGATAAATCGGCCGGCCGATCGATCGGCCCCGATTTCCTTAATTTGGGGAGATCGGCGATCGGCCGATCTTTAAATGAGAAGCCGATTTTATCCACCGATCTTATCTGCCTCCGGAAAGGTCTGAAAATCAGCTGCTGTCCCCTTTTGCTCCACTGTGAGAGCTCACACACAGGTCACTCGGAGCAGCCATGTCGTCGGTTTGGAAGTTCTACGCTGTAAAAGAAAATGAGCCAAAGATCGCAATTTGCAATTCGTGTAAAGCCGAAGTAAGTCGTGGTGGAGCCACCACCAAAACCTTTAATACAACAAACCTCGTTCGCCATTTAAGAAATCACCACGCCGCCAAGTATGCAATGTTTGAAGAGAGCAACCAAGCTAAGGCTAATGCTAAAGCTAGCGCTAACAAAGAGGCAGTCGGTGGGTCGCTGTTAGCTTTTATGAGCAACGAAAAGAGCAAAGCTACCACGAGGAAAGTGATGGAGTTCATGGCATTAGACAACCAGCCATTTTCAGTCGTTGAGGACAAAGGTTTTAGAAGCTTGATGCAGCACGTGTGCCCACGATATAATATGCCGAGTCGGAAATATTTTTCTGATGTTGCATTACCGGAGTTGTTCAGCCAAGTTTCGAGAGACACCCGCAGCCTGCTAAAAGCTAATACAAATACACTCAGCTTTACAACAGACATCTGGACTTCTGATGTAAGTTTAATGTCCATGTTAAGTTTTACTGCACAGTGGATTGACGAACAGTTCGAACGTCATCAAGTACTCTTAAACTGTAAAGAAATGGCAGGGTCTCACACTGCGGCCAATTTATCAGCAGAGTTTAAGGCGATGCTGAATCACTGGGAAATCGATCATGGAAGAGTTCACGTTGTTTTACGGGATAATGCTCGTAATATGGCCAAAGCGCTGGATGATATCAACCTGAAAAGTTTACCCTGCCTGGCACACACACTGCAACTGGTTGTAAATGAGGGACAGCTGGCGCAGCGCAGCATCACAGACATGGTGGCAACAGGAAGGAGAATTGTTGGACATTTTAAGCATTCATCACTTGCCTATTCCCGACTTTATGACATACAGACACAGTTAGGTCAACCCAGGAAACGATTACAGCAAGACGTTTCAACGAGGTGGAACAGCACAGTCTACATGCTGCAGTCGCTGTTGGAGCAGAGACGTGCTATTGGCGTGTATGCTGCTGAGCACGAGTTACCAGCCACACTCACAGCACACCAGTGGGAGCTACTGGACAATGTGCTCACCATTCTTGCACCTTTTGAGGAACTCACAAAGGAGATTAGCTCATCAACAGCTACAGCAGCAGATGTCATCCCAGCCATCACTGCACTCAAGCGGATTTTGGAGAGGCAAGCGAGCACAGACCGTGGCGTGGGTACAGCCAAAGCTACGCTGCTGGAGGCTGTTGTGAGAAGATTCAGCAACATTGAGCATGAGCCCCTGTACAGCTTGGCCACTGTTCTGGATCCAAGGCAAGTAACTATTAACATTCTATTTTAGCCATAATGACTTTTAGCCTACTGCTATATTTCAACAAACATTTAAATTAAATTAAAAATAAAAATTTATTGATTGAAATGCATTTCTTTATTTACATGCAAGTCATAAAAACTGTTAATGTATACAAAACACAATGATTGACCCATCTTTCTTTGTTTATGCAAAACAAGGTACAAGAATCGCTACTTCTCAGCAGAGGTGAAAGATGACGTGAAACTGCTCCTTTTGACCAAACTTGCAGAGGGGGAGACCAGATGCACACCTGCTGCAGGAACATCCTCTGAAGTGGGACCTCCTGCTATAGATGAACCTGCAGCCAAAAGGCGTAGTCTACTGTTTGCAGCTCACGACGAAATCTTAAAGGAGAACATTGAACAGGAGCAACAGCTGGCCAGCCCTTCAGCTATGCAGGTACAGAACTACCTATCTGAGGTTCCTGTTGAAAGGAGCCAGGACCCATTGGTCTACTGGAAGATCAATGAAAATCGTTTCCCTCATCTTGCTCTACTTGCCCGAACCTATCTCTCTGCCCCATGCACAAGCGTTGAAAGCGAGCGCCTGTTTAGCTTGGCTGGACATGTAGTAGATGAGAAAAGAAGTCGCCTGTCTGGTGACAAAGCAGAAATGCTTTTGTTCATCAAGAAAAACCTGCCACTAATGAAAGTGACTGGAATAAGTCTGTGAGAACTAACTTACCAGTGTTAGTTCTTATTACCCACTGACTTGAAAATGTTACACTTGTTGCATTATCTTTTTTTTTTTTTAAATGTAACAAGTGAAAGAGTTGAAGGAACTGAACATTTTTTTTTAGTTAATTTTATAGTTTTAACAAAAATTGTGTAAACTTCATTTATATTTCAGAATACTACCTCATGACAAGTTAAAACAACAAGTTTGTATTGTTTCTAGGGTATTTTTCAAGGGTATGTTTTACAATAAAATAAGATTGGTAAATTGAAGGTGCATTGTGATCTTGTAACACCTGACACTGTTGCTTATAAAAAAAAATCGGTATCGGCCAAAATCGGAATCGGCAGTTCAGACTTTCAAAAAATCGGTGATCGGTGATCGGCCTGAAAATTGAAATCGGTGCACCCCTAGTATATTCCCCATCACAAGATATATTGCTTTACAATCTAGCTTAAAAAAAAACCAAACATTTTCTTTCATTTGTTGTTCTCAATTTGTATGCCTTCTTTTGTATTTGTCTACTGTTCTCTTTGTTGTCTACTGTTGTCTTTGTTGTCTACTGTTGTCATGATTCTTTGTTAAAATCAGGTCTCTCTTGTAAATGAGTCCCCAAGGCTCAATGGGGCTAACCTGTATAAATAAAGGTTGAATGACTGAATGAATATCATCCCTACAAACCAGACAAGCTCAGGGTAGTCTTTGATGCCTCAGCAAAGTACAAAGGTAACAGTCTCAATGATCATTTGCTGTCAGGCTACAGTACAGTAAAAGATGTGTTCCACTGTTTAATAGCAGTAAGAGGAGCAGTCAGTGAGAATTATTCCACTTTTATACAGTTTAGTCTCATTGAGTCACAGGGACTCATTTACAAGAGAGACCTTTTTTAAACAAAGAACACAGATGAGGTACAGACAACAATAGACAATCATATAAAAGCATATAAAATGAAAAGTAAGTAAAAGAAACTATATAAAAGTGAAACAAAAACAAGCTACGTTATGAAACAATGTAAAATATTAAAAACGGGAACGTCTGCATTGATTTTTGCAATGAACTTGGTTGTTTAAAATCCCTTAGAGTGGTCAAAGTCAACAGCTTCAGATCTTATTGCAAGGTATTCCAGGTTACAGGAGCGGAGTAAGCGAAGGCCCTTTAGCCAAATTCGGTCCACACTGAGGAGACGCTGCAGGAATCTATGTCTTGAGAGCGCATGCTGTAGCTGCGCTGACAAAGTGACATATCAGAATCAGAATAAGCTTTATTATCATTGCACCGAGATACAACGAGAACATGTACAGTATGTACAGTCGTCCGAAAGATGGACCTAGTACAAAGCTGCTGCTAATTAGCGCGGCCCTCTTATTCTTCTTCAGAATAATATTTTTGCTTAGATGAGAAAAGGGAAGAAAACGTGAGGAGAGAATGTATAAAAAAAGATCTCTCACACCATGTCCTAGACAGGGCATGGTTTGAGGCATCAAAAATCTACCACAGTATAGCACATAAATAGACATGATACATACACATATAGGCCGGTGAAGACATTGAATTTTAAGGGAAGGTCGTAGCATAGTCCGGAGCCCCCCCTCAGCCATTGTCCAGATAAGAGGTGTTATTTATTATCAGCTCGATTGAGGTTCCATCACATGTCCACGGCCTTTGGGAAGGGAGGGGTGAGGAGACAGACATAGCGTCTTTGTTTTTCCTAAACATGCCAGGAGGAATTGAGATAAGTCCGCTGTCAAGGCCACAGTTTGGGTCAGGCAAAACTTGTAAATTGCCGTTTCTGCCTTTTAAAGTTTCGCTGGTACATTTCTCTGATGGTGACTCCAAACAGCCAAATTGAGTCCTTACGCCGAAAGTTGAGCTTACAGCTTTCTCCAAGATTATTCCCATCCATACATGGGTGCTACCAGAAAGTTCACAGTCCTGATAACAGCCTGCTCCAGCTCTCTTGACGCAGCTCAAGAGAGCAAGCTCCTCATTGGTTGTCTCGCCCTTTTGAAATGGCTAAGATAAGGTCCAATTCCTACATGTGTCCAGTTTCACTACTTTTTGTCTGTCTAAACAGATCTTACTTGTAAATGAGTCTTCTAGGCTCAATGTGACTTGTCTGTCTAAATAAAGGTTGAATGAATGAATGAAGAAAGGTGCGATCAAGGAAGTAACTTTGTCGGAGCTAAAAATGAACTTCAAGAAGCTTTAAACCAAGTGGAGTCTAACCGCATTACTACATTTCTTGGAGAAACGGTGTGACTTCAAAATACACACTCCTCATTCAAGCCATACATGAGGTGTATGATAAAGACAAATGAAGACAGTTCAAAGCATTCTGTGCTCAACAGCTTCACTTTCATCAGACAGATTGGACGACATCATCAAGAACATTTTTTTTTTATGAGGCAATGGTGATCGTGAACAACAGGCCTCTTACAGTGGACAAACCTAAGTGACCCAAACAACCCAGAGCCTTAGACCACAAATCTCCTGCTTACTATGAAGGCAAAGGCAGCCCTGCCCCATCCAGGTAAATTCATCAAAGAGGACATTTATGCACATAAAAGGTGGCGGCAGGTGCAGTACTTATCAGAACAGTTTTGGTCACTTTGGAAATGGGAGTACCAGTATCTCTCCAACATCGCAACAAGGCAGAAATAGCACACACCAAGGAGAAACTTGAAAGTTGGAGATGCTGGCATGGAGAAGATGAATGATTTGTTCCACAATGAATGAAGATTAGCGTGTGTAATAGAGACAGAAACTGACAAAGACAAACTTGTAAGAAAGGTAAGGAGTCGCTTTGTAGAAAGGAAGATTAAGAAAGGACAATGTTCTAGTAAACCTTCTATAGTGGAATGTCCGGTGCAGAACCTGGTTCTGCTATTAGAGACTTTAACTTCATTTACATTTTAAGGTTCATTCTTTCTTATGGACTATGTGTTTTTATAGGGTTTAAAGGTTACGGTCATTTCTTCATTAGGAAATCATCTCTCCATTTGCTTCTCTATGATTTAGTGGAAGTGTAAATGACGTTAATATTTTCTTTATCGTAAATTGGCTCATGTGTTTATTATTCTGTTGCATAAGTGACATTGCTAATGCTTTTATTTTGGAAGGCATAGAACAATAAAGTGTCGTAAATCAAGTGTCGCAAACTGTACAGCAGCGGCGCAAACTCCAGTGTGCAGAGAGATGATGTGCTCTACGGTTTAAAAAACGAGTAATATTAAGCTGTAATTCTAAGCCGCAAATGGTTCCTTAGCACCTGTTTTATGAGGGAACAAGATTGGTATTAAAGTTTTGTTGTGTAAATAAATATTTAGTTACATTTCCCAGAGTATACAGGTCGCTACTTATTGTAATGGTTAAATTTTTGCCCACTAGATGGTGCTCATGCACTTTGGTAATTTAGTCATGTTTAGTCGGTAATCCTAAGGGTTACACGCTTCAGTGTTATAATTCACAGACCGTTGCAATATGGCGTGTCTTATTTTATTTCATGGTACAGGGATGGTTAAAGGCAACATACTGTTTGAGTCACTAAAGGTATTTTTTTTTATTTTGTATATTTTGTAGCTCTTATGGTGTGTTCATATATACAAGACTGTTCAATAAAAAGATTGTGAACTATCACTTAGAGAGACCATTTTTCTACTTGGGACGCTACAGGCATCTTTTCTTCCACACTATATATAAAAATCACAAAATTTACTGACTGAAGACATAAACATTGTTTCCATAAAGAATTTATTTGTTCGTGTTTTTTTGACGTACTACTGAAAATATAATGTGGCACATAATGTGGAGGAAAATATAGAGTGACATGTTAATTTTGCTGGAATACCTTTGCAGTCAACCCATCATGGTAACTAACACACCTGATCATCTTTACTGTTTTTATCTGCAGGTACACCATCCCACCTGAGCACGGCAAGAGGCTGGAGAGGCTGGCAAAAGGTAAGGATCCATTTTTGTTTTTGTATTGGTTTACATATTCAGATTGTCCCCTGGCCTTCTCATTTTGAATTTGTGCATTTGGTGAAATAATAAATGTGCCTGTTTAGATCCCAGAATACAGTACTGCATAGCTGAAGGGAATTTGTTAGACCTGTTGCATATGGAAATAGCAAAAACATCATATCTTAATTACACTGTATTTCAGCTTTCTGTAGCACAATAATAATCATGCAGGCATTAAGATTTAATCATAATCAACATATGTTCTGCCATTTTCTTGTCAGATTTTTTTGTTTTGTTATCTTTTTTTTCCCCTTTAAATTACTGCCATTGATTTTATTGTTAAGCACTTTGGTAACAGCTGCCGTTTTTAAATGTGCTTTATAAATAAATTTGACTTGACTTGATGAACATTTTCATTAAAAGGGTGCAACGCACTGAAACCTGCTTATCTTTTGCAGGAGTAGCAGCTGGCCTTTGGTAGGAAAATAGTATCTAACTATAAGTGTATAAATATTGATGGAGAAACACTATAGCTCCAGTGAATTTATTACTGGTATTATTGATTTCCTTTTTGTCTTTGCAACATAGATGATGTAGTGACATTAAAGACAGATCAAAATATAAAAGAGGAATGCATGATTAGGGGTTTTCTCAAAAAAGCAAAACAAAAACGCTTGTTTTTATTTAACATTGGTTCCAATTTATTTCAACCATTTTCAACAAACAGCCAAGGCTTAATTCTAGCAAATTTTCTCAGATGAAAGGGAGAAAATTGGTGAAAAAGTCTACATAGTGGGCAACCATAAAGTAGCCTTCAATGCTATAATTTCACCGGTGGACAGGGCCTGAATTTAACTAAATTAAAATACACAACACATGTGAGCATTCTTATCACTCCTTCAGTTAGATTGCAGTCATACTCATTTATTTAAACAGGAGCCAATTGGTGGAAAGCAGTGTTTAACAGGCACCCACTGACCGATCAAAGCCGTCGTTGGCACTTGTGTCCGACTGTTTATACGATCCTAAAGGGACTAGGACAATTGTCTTGTTACTTCAAAATATCCCTCTTCAAACATTTAATGGTGTGGTAGCTGTAACTCTTATCACTCCTCATCTCTGCGTTATTTCAGTCATAACTTCAGACATTTTGCATAGGGTGGCCAAGATGGGAGGGGAGGGTTAAAGGAAGAGCAAGTTAATTCTTAAACACGAAAGGACAGAATGAAACCTTTAAGTTAATATTACCCTGTGAAAAGCTCGGAGAGCCAGCTGCATTTTAATGGGGATTAATACCCAGGCTCTGTCAGCACATTATTCACCTTTTATCAGTTCCAACAAGCAGAAGGGCAATGAGAGTGCGGAGTCCCTCTCTCCCTCTTTGCTTTGTAGGATGGAACAGAGGCTGAAACAATGCAGTGAAAATGAAGGATGAAATGAGTGCCGATTATACTGTCAGTCACATTAAAGTTTAACTGGGTGGAGGCTTAGATGGATCCCCCCTTCCTCCAAGGCTCCAGTGGGTACAGATGGTAAAGAATGAGAGAGTGAGCAACAGAGAAGTTCTTTCTTTTGATTATGTAGGGGCCATCTGAGGCTGTCCAAGAGCATAAACGAGCCTTTGTTTTACACACGCGTTAAGGCTTTCAAAGTCCTAAATGTCAGAGCTAAAATATGATGTCTAAGTAGTTTGAGCCTTTTAAAAAATAGATTTACTTTATAACATAACATGCAATTGTTGGAAGTTAAGGCAGCTTGACTAATAGGCCATTATTAGTATATTAGAAGTACCAATCTCAGCTTTGCACAATACACACATTGAAAGAGCTTACAAAGTACTGCAAGTGCAGAATTTTTTAACCGTGACCTTGGGGACATGGCTTCAGCTATTGTAGTTCAGCAGTTTGAAACCTTGTATTTTTTTATATTAATTGTATCCCAGCAAATAAATAAGATCAAGGTTAAAACAATTTGTCTTCTTAGTATTTCAGTGTTTGGTGCTACAATTAAAAAATATATATATTACCATTTTCTAAATAAACTTTGCAAATCTAAAGGCAAAAATGTCTCTCATAGCCGCAGGGATTATTGGTAATATGATAATCAAGTAGTCCCCAAAGGAAAAGCCTTCTTAATTGTGTCAGAATACATTTACAGAAGATTAAGAATGCAGTCCATCCTGAAATCTATACATGGCTCAAACAACTAATAATCAGACTTATACACAATAAGTGGATATTTTATGATGATCTGCTTTAATTTAAGCAGTCTTTTTTCCAGTTGACTACTGGATCGTTAACTTTGTATTTGGGTATTATCAGAGTTTGGCATTGGATAAAAGCAAGTTTAAGGCTGGGTAGGAATTGTAATGCCATGACCTTCAGTATCCTCATCTTGCACTATCCAGTCTCTAGCTTCAGTTTGTTGTTTGACAATTCATTCCAGATACTTTCATCAGAAATTTTTAAAGCATCACATCAATATTTGTAGACAGTAAGCTTGTATTTCATCATGAAACACTGGAAACATTTCTGCTCCATGTAGTTATCTTTACATTTTTTATCACATTTTGCTTTAACAGTTATTTAAGGAGTCACTGTATGTATAATGCAATCTCTCTACTTGACTTCAAGGTCTAGCTTTTCTTTTTTGCCTCTGACATCCATGTGCTCATTGTCACCCTCTGCAGGCTTTTTTCCTGGTAGCTGCCAAGGCTGCGATGCCTTCCTTCGCCACAAGATGACACTGATATCTCCATCCATCCTGAAGAAATTCGGCATTCCCTTCGACAGAGTGAGTAGCAAATGATTCAAGCTTACAAGGCACAAGCTGACATGTTATCGATCTGCTTTATCAATATATTTATATATGAATGCTTTTGTAGTTTTTTTCTGCTGGTGCTCGGTCACAAAGTAGATCAAAACGGATTGATTTGTCCTCATTTGTTGATTTATTCTAAACTCCTTGTAACCACAGTGACAACTGTGATGGGAAGGTTGCTATAGGTGTATGAAATGAGCTTTAAATGTGTAACATGGGAAAGAAAAAGTAGTTATCTATTTTTACTCACCATTCTCTACTCTGGTAATCCATATATTGCAGAAGAGGTGGGTTTGTTTCGAATGACTCAGCAATGACGCAACCACGAGTAAAGATCAGCACTTGTGTCTGTCACTAAAATTAATTGCCATCTTTTCCCTTTTTTCAGCTTGCAAGACCCCCACAGTGTAAAAAAAAATAAATGGAAAATTGAGTGAGAAAATATAAGGCAAAGAGCAGTCATCCAAAGACCCCCTTCACCCGACTTATCCCAACACTCCCCCTCAGGACGTCATTATCACAGTGAACATGTTGGGTGTTGCACACCTGCAGTATCTTTCCCGATTCATGTGTAAAAATAAAACTGTCTTCTGTTCTTGCCTGAACTAAGAGGGATTTGACAGTTTTCCATCCAAGCCGTTTGCTGTTAGTTAAGGCAGTTCAACTTCTACTCATGACTGTTTTCCTGTCGGGCTTGATGCGTCTCTTGATTGGAGCTTTACGTAGAAGTTGAGATCCACAGATGCATATACAGGGCATAAGTTTTAGGGCAAAACTAAAACAAAAAGAATGAGTTGCCATTGAATTGTTCCCATAGTCTTAAACTACCTCAGAGTAGCTCTTATGAAGATGCTAAACACCAGGAGCAGCAGTCATCCAAGGGTAAGGAAGAAAGGTTTAGAGAAAAGTTGTTTCTAAGATCGTTCCTAAAACTTTGACAGTTGATGTCTGAGACTGTTGGGTAATTACAGAGTATTTTCCACTCGTTCTTTATCAGAAAACCATGAATCACTGCGATAAGAAATAACAGAGTAAATAGACTGCCGCCTTGTATGCATGAGACAATTTCAGCACGCTGACATAAAAAAGGATTTTGTGAGAAATGTCAAGAATCGGTTCAGTTTCTGAATTGTAATTGTGTTGTTTTGTTTGTTTTGTTCCTCTGTATCTGAACAGATTACTCAAAATGAGGGCGAGTTCATGATCACTTTTCCCTACGGGTACCACGCAGGCTTCAACCATGGCTTCAACTGTGCAGAATCGACAAACTTTGCCACTCTGCGTTGGGTGGACTACGGCAAGAATGCGACTCTGGTGAGCTGAGACACACCAACGGGTTGTTTTATTGCTGCTGCAGGAACAGTAACAGTCACCGATTCTTAAACTTGTCTTTAAAAGACCACAATTTATGAAAGAATTACAGTTCTGTGAAATATTTTGTGATCAATTGAAATGCCTAAAACTGGTCGCAAACGTTTGTAGATTTTCCTTTCTATTTGGTTTTGAAACCATTTGCATTGAAGCATTAAAACCGTACAAAAAAACATGTCAGATGTTAGCTCATGGAACATTTAATAGTTTAAAATTCAATTACAGTAGTCCCTCGCTACTTAGCAGTTCGACTTTCACGGACCAGCTCTTTTGTGGTTTTTCAAAGTAAGATTGGACATGACACACAATTGGCTGATTGATAGATGAGCCACATGATAGGCATGGATTAAAAAAAAAGTCAATTATTTTAAATTATATAGCACCTGCTGCACCTGTGTGCAGCCCACTGGTACAGGGAGAAGCTCCCTCCTGCAGCATGTCGATCTCCGCTCTGCAGCAGAGAACGGGGGGTGGCCGAGAGCAGCCGGTGGCAGAGAGAACAATCATGACATGCTGTGTGCTCTTCTAGAGCGTTTGAAGTTTAGAAACATTGTTTAGAATATTGCAAGAGTGCATATATAAATATATATACTAAAATAATCTACTACTTACTACTTGTGCTACTATTCCTACTTTGTGGTTTTTCACTTATCGCAGGGGAGCTGAGAATGGAACCCCCCGCGATAAACGAGGGACTACTGTATTTTTATTTTAAATTTGCTCCCTGTGTTAACTCCTATGTGGTACTGACTAGCCATTAGCATTTGCCAAAACTCTGGATTGTAGTTTCTCAGAACGATGATAATTGCATCTAAAACCATTAACAGAAAAAGCGTAGTTCAAACAAGACTTCAAAGGGCGTTGCTGAAAGACTGTGCCTAAACATTCTTGCCGTCTTCATCATCACATATCCTCTTTACAAATGGAGACTTCACATAAAATGTAATCTGGTGTGTGATTCACCAGCAACCTTTCAGCTTTTCTGCTCTGGATTTTTATTTTTTTTGCTACTTTTAAGGGATGAATCAATAGATTATATCGAAATGTAAAAGCAGCGTCTAGCTCTTGGCTGCACACCATCTGTTACAGATGCTTAACTGTATGCTTGGATCCATGTGCTGATGCAAACTGCCTCTTTCCTCGTGGGCTGTTGAGCATGAAATTGACAGGGCATGGGTAGGTTTGTGAAAGGAAGTCCAACGACACTGTCCTCTGGAAGAAACTCCTCCACCATGTCTCTTTCCTTTACATACCACTTCATTTTCATGTTCATTTCTCCTCGTGCTCCTTTTCTTTTGGGTTTCTCTTTATTTGGCTGCATGTCAGACTTGCGAGTTGCCATTTTGCAGAAGTACATCTCCCTCCCTTTTTTCTTTCTCTCATTTTTGCATTTCCTACTTTACCCATGTGGCCACTTGTAATTTAAAAATCAGCTGCTCGTGCTTTAATGCTCAAGAGAGCATCTTCAGAACACTTTGTCTTGGTTAAAAAAAGTGCTCCATTCTGCACAGCTAACTTTGGTCTACAAATCGACACTGCACCATAGAAAGTCAGAGGTGTGTAAAATACAATTGTTGTTAAATGAGCACCATTTACTCTGTGATTCTTTCTTGTTTCATACAAGCGTTTATACTCCGACTGATACTATAACATTGTTGTTACACAGAGGGGGAACATTTTAACAAAAATAATACTAAGAAACAATTTAAATACTTTGAAACATTGGACCTTTTTATAGTCCAGCCTGAATTAAAATAAGCAGAAGTAGATATTTTTAAAAATTGTCCCCGAATGCCTAAAGTTTTTCACTGTTTTCAAGGCCTTTAAATCTTGGTTTGAAATCCACTGGCACAATGTTATTGGCATGGTATCGGCCGATATTAGCGATAAAGTTAAATATTGGACATCAGTCATTCCATCAAAATAACTCACCAATATAAAAGGTGCTGTTTACATATTGTAGGGACACATCAAGGTTTTTCTACCGTCAACTTTTTTTTTTTTTTTGATACTGTGAATGTAAGACTGACTCTCATTCCCAAAGTTGGATAGGAAGAAACCGTGTTAAAAAAAAAAAAAAGTGTGTATATATATATATATATATATATATATACATACATACACACACACACATACACAAAAGTCTGTTATTGTAATTAATTGCACACCTGTTATTATGATCTCACCAAAGTTGAAAGGCCCTTTCTATGAGAACCTTTCCGTCTGACCTTTGAAGTGTAACATCTGAACTTTATGCATCTCTTCCTTAAAGGGAGGATTCTTCCCACAGTCTCAGATTGTGTGAAAGAACAACCCTATTGTTTCTCAAGGACTCTTTGGTAGAATTAAATCTATGGTAAGATGTCGCCATCCCACAGCTGTGGATAATTCAATCTTTTAGTTCTCGTTAAAATAGTTTTATGTTTTGTTGTAAAACTACTTTGAAATAGGTGGTCTCCTTCTTTCTCAGCTTAGTACTCAGTTTAATCATGCACAAGAGAAAGTAGATGTGAAAAAAACCTAGTTCTGTAATCAGAAGCTTCTACTGTTGTTTTCACAAGTTCTAATGAAAATGTTTATTAACAAGGCAAACTGGTTAGACGTCTTAAATATGGATTATTTACCAAAGCAGAGCCAGTTATTTTTAATATTGTTGGTAAAGTGCAAATGGAGCAGAAACCTGAAACAAAGGTCCACCCTTTCTGTTTTGATTGGGTCAGTTGCCATTTTGTTTACCTGCAGCGCTGTTATGTCACGTGCGCCGTTGAGTTTAGATTTGTGAAAATATACAAATTTGCCTTGTTCAAGTGTTGTCATTGTGTTAGAGAGAGTAAATGTCATGAATAAATTTGACATTTAAACATAATCCAAGTTGAAGTGTTAAATCATTTTCAGCCCCCTTTTTGGCATCTGCCTTTGGTAGCAGGTCAAACTGACAACAATCATGCAGAATAATGTATTTTGATTCCACAGCAGAGAAAGCTATATGCAGTCTCTGTAAGTAGGTCTAGGAAAAAATATTGGTATTGGTTATCGGACAAAAAAGTTTGATCATATTGGCATATCGGATATTGGCCAAAAATCCAATATTGTGCATCCCTACACTGGTTTATCCCCATTGTAGAGCTGTGAAACACTCTGCTCCAATTTGTAATTGCTTTCCACTTTAAAGAGATTTGTCAGAGTGTTTTCACTTAGTGTTTCATCGAAGTAATTTGTGTAGATCCAGTTGGTCTGTTCAGCTCACCCACACTAACCATAAAAATTAGGTCCTGATGTTTTCTTCTGGTCTTCCTCTTAACTCCCTCATCTTTCCGTCTTTGGTTCACCAGTCATCCGTTAACTCGTTTGACTGTCAATCCTCCCTCTCCCGCTCTCCGTTTACCAAACCCTAATCTGTCAGCATCTAAGGGGACAGTGAACGATGGAGCTCGGTGTCCAATTTGTCACTGTTCAGGGTCTGCCAGCACACGTCGGTGATGGGAAAAAACTGGGAGTTTGACTGCCCTTCACGTCCCAATCTCATTAGGTGAAGTCTCAACTGCAGACCCACCTGTTTGACTTGCTAAGTGTTCACAGATCTGCAGTCAAAGCAGGCCTACTGTCAGCACTTTTTGCAGGCTGGATCTTTTGTTTAAACTTGTGCAGTCTATTTTAACTGCCGCCTTAACATATGTTGGGTTTGCATTAGAAAATTTTCATCTCATTGTCTTTTTTTAAGCTTTTTCAAGTGGGCAAGTTTGCTTAGTTTAAACTGAACAAAAAAAGAGTTTACTTTTTTTTTTATCCAGCCGCCAGGCGTCATTAAAGTTTGACAAACTTTTTCTATAACAGTTTAAAACTGGCTTGTTAGCAGAAAACTTGAAGAGGAGGCAGAATAAAGTGGTTTAGGAATTTTGCCTATTAATTAGTAATATTTGTTGACAACAGCCGAGCACTGAGCCCTCTGAAGATGGTGAAAAGGATCCTAAAGATTGTTGTAGTTATGTCTGCCACACCACTGCACTGCTGAGAGTAAACACTTTATCTTTTGAGTCTGCTGGATTTTCAGTGAAGCCGCTCTCCGTTCATTTGGTGCTCACTGACTGTTTGCTACAGCTCCTTGAGGAAACTAGGATGATTTCTTTTCGTCTGCGAGAGGAGCCGAAATCATTCTCCCAGATCCGAGACTAAATCGCACCACTTTTTCATCTCGAGAGTGAACTGCAGATGACTCTCCCCATATTTTTGGATTCAGTTGCTGACTTTTCTTGTGTTTGCAAAGCCACATATTTTGTGGTAGCACATCACACATTTTTGTTAGACTTACTGTTAAACTTACAGTTTTTTGATAAATTGTATTAGTTGTGTAAATCCCTACTTTATTTCAATAATAAGAAAATATGAGTTTTGCATTATAACTGAGTTCAAGGCTCTATAGAGAGGCTTTAGGCTCCAGGTTTGCTTATGATCAAACATTTTAGCTCCATTACTATTCAACGTCAACTTCAGAGCTCATTGATTTTCTGCCTTGTAATGACTTTTTGGATTCCTCTGCTCTTGAGCATCTTCAAATGTGCTTCCAATTTAGTTTTTGTAAGACAATAAAATGTAACTTGTCACGGAAATAGAAAAATGGCAGCAATGCCCATAACCTCATAATAGTTTCATTAAAAACAACAAGGGCCTTTAAACCAGTGCATTTTGCCAGGTTCAGTCCTTTGAAGGTTTCACGTTGGTAGAGTCAGCTATACTGGGTGCTTACCAACCCCTCCCTGCAGTTCCTCCCTCCACTTATACCATATTTTAATGTTTCTGCCTGTCCAGTGGTGCCAAGATGAGATGTAGGCTGGATATTGTTTTGCTGTGGAGGTTTGAGCTGTTGTGTTTCCCATAATTGAACATAAGGCTTTGAGTGCAGCTCACAGGCTGATGGTAATACAGCAAACAAAGCAAAAAGAAAACATTTTCGTCTCTCCCTCTCTCCTTTTTTTTGTTCCCTTGAATCGCCTCATTTTTTTGTTTTCCTCGTTTAATTTTTGTTGCACCTGCTGTTTGTCAGCATGCACATGTTCTGCACTGTGGCCACATTACACAGCTGCTCCCCTCTTTAGTCAGCAGAATGATTCATTGACCTTTAATGTCATTACGAAAGTTTGTGGAGACGTTTTGAAGTGTGAACAGATGCAGCTGTCACACTCATTTCAGAATAGCTCTCCTGTTTCTAACTAGGGTCTACTGGTATGACAGAGGTATGGAGATTTACCATTCGCACATTTTAAACCCAGTTACCACCTTCCTTCCAAGTTTGTTCATTTGTCCTTAAGACTTTACTCTAATATGTTGGATGACATTTAAACAAAAAAAAATCACGATTAGTTCATATAACTATTAATTCTACACGGTTGTAGCTTGAATTTTTCTCCATTGAGCACAACATAAAGGCAAAGGAACTATAATAAATGTGATGTACAAACAAAAACAGAAAATAAATCCCCAGTGTGTTATTGTTTAAATCTTGGTGCACTGGAACGTCAGTCCAAGGTCTAAATTGTAGCAGAAAAACTTCCATGAAATTGAGTCACACGATCAATCTGAATTGGAACTGTTTTTCTATTTTTCTTCCTGTAACCTAAATATACTAACGCAGATTTCATCCTCTTTGTTTTTTTGTTTTTAGTGTTCCTGCCGGAAGGACATGGTGAAGATCTCAATGGATGTGTTTGTGCGCCGCCTGCAGCCTGATCGGTATGAACTGTGGAAGCAGGGCAAAGACATCACAGTGTTGGACCACCTAAAGCCCACAGAGCTCACAAGTCCTGAACTGGAGTGCTGGAGGCAACACCGAGTCACCTACCGACAAAAACTTCTGCATAGGTGAAAGATCAGTTAACTTGGACAACAGAGACACACATTTAGTTGTCTTATTTCTGAAAATCTCATTTGTCTGTGTCATATTCATCTCAAAGCATAACCTTTTATTTATGTTCTGAAAACACAATTGATATTTTATGAAGGACTTACTTTGCTTTTTGTGTACTTCAGAGCATTGCAGAAGATGAAGCAAGTTCGTCGCCTAAAGCTGGAGGAGGTAAAGGTGCTGGCAGAGGAAGGAATTGAACTAAATGCTGCTGACTACCAGCGTCAGGTGGAGGAGCGGGAGGCTCAGCGCAGGCAGGAGAGGGACGAGCGGCTTGCTAGAGAGGCCATGATGACCCTGGAGGCCATGGAATTTGAGGAAAATGCTGCTGCTGCTAAAGCAGCAGAGACTCTCGAGACTCCAGAAGCTCAGGAGGGTGAGGAGAATTAGAATAATCGAGCTGTAGTTTGAGTTCAGACACAATGACTTGTGTTATTTGTAATGTAATTGTGCGAAATTGTCAGCACGGCGGCTCAGTGGTTAGCACTGTTGGCTCACAGCAAGAAGGTCCTGGGTTCAATCCTTGTTGGACCTGGGGTCTTTCTGTGTGGAGTTTGCATGTTCTTCTCGGGCTTGCATGGGTTTTCTTCGGGTACTCCGGTTTCCTCCCACAGAACAAAAACATGCATGTTAGGCTGCCTTCAGATCCAGGCCTCCCTTGCAAAACAGATCTGTGATCTCAATGGGATTTGCCTGGTTAAATAAAGATTAATAATAAATAAATAATAAAATGACACATCAAAATGTCTAACCTAAAACAATATCTAACGGGATCAACATCATTTTATTTAAAATTCCCAGCTTTAACTCCGACACTTTAAGCAGCATACAATCATTTTGTTAACGAGCCATTTCTTCTCTTCCCACATCCTCTTCAACAGGAGAAGAACCAGAGGTGAACCCACAGAACCTGACTGAAGATATAGAGGAAAAGAAGAGCTTGTCCTCTTTCAAAACTGAAGAAATGCTGACCGTGTCAGGTTTTGAAGAAGTATTCAAGAAATTTGCTACAGCTGGCATTCAGAACTCACAACCAGACAAGGTTGTTCCTTCAGATACGACATCTTCAACATGTAAAACAATCCCAGCAGATAAAAAAATGGATGTGAGTGCCACCCAGGTGAGAAAAGTCATCAAACCTTCTCATTTGTTTATTGGTTTAAAATGAAAAACGTCTGTTAAACTGTTTTAAATGTGAGTAAATATTATGCTTTATTCCTGATCAAATTGGCCTATTTGCAGAAATAAAAGTGGTACAGCTAAAAAATTAACCATTTTCATGTAGAGTTTGCAAATTCATTCAACATTTGAATTTTGGAAATGGATGTTGTTTGTTTGTTGTAAAACCGAAACATCGTCAACAACATCAAAAGTCAACACGAAACGTTTTTTTGTTTTACTAGCCGAGCTACTCCAAGATGAAAATGCCTACGGAGGTAAAGAAAAGTCGGCGCCACCCGCTCAGCAAGCCGCCCATGCGCACCCCTCTGTCGATCGTCAAACAAGAGCGGTCTGCTGAGAAAGGTACGTTTGTTTTTCTGTTACGGGACATTTTATGAACCTCAGGAGTACTAAATATTTGGTGCATGATGCAGATGTGCAGGCTATAAAAACATATAAACATATTTCACAAAAAAAACTACTTTCAAGAGATCTGTCCTTATTTTTCTTCATTATAGTTCTTTTCATCACACTTCTAAAAAATGACGACGCCACCATTTGTTGTTTTTATTATTGATCCGGGGAAAGAAAAACAAGCAAGACTAAAGCTCCCTGTAGGAATAATGAAATCAAGATGCCAGGGCTTCCTCTCCCTCCCCTTACCTCAGTGTTTTTCTTTCCATTTTCTGATCGACATTTATTGATCTGGAGATCATGACTTCCAATTACCTGCTTTCAAAGTCACTTTAGGTTGGTAGCCGGGGACCCGACTCAGCCTGTCCTTCAGAAAGGTGGATGGTGGAGGGGAAAGACAAGCATTTAAGAGGGGGGAAAAAATCTGACTTTTGTCCAGGCCCAACAAACACTGTGGATCAGTAGCTTGAGGGGTACGCTGCAAAATTGATTCTGACCCAGACTAGCAAATTATTGATGCCTGTGCTGTTTGTGTTCATCACCAATTATATCAGGGCCGGCGGTGATGTCGCCCTCGAGCAGCATGAGCTATTCTTGTTTCTTTGTAAGGGCTCCCTCAGGAGGTTCTCTAAAAAAAAAAAGCTTTATGCAATTTAGTGAATAAAATATAATAAAAAATGATTTTTTAGCATCTTCAGTCACTGCAAATTAAAAGGGATTTTACCAGCACTCATGTATTTCTTTGTTTGTTTTGTCCAAAGGGTTGTCCTCCCCAATGTCACTAGAAAGCAGCATGAAGAAACAGCAGCATTTGTGGCAGAATCGCTCACCCAACTTCTTGGCAGAGAAGACTTTCAATTCTGCAGTGGCCGGACTAGAACCTTACTGTGCTGTCTGCTCGCTCTTCTGTTCCTACAAAAAGGTACAGACACACTTTGCAATGGTGCATGTGCAATTGCTGTAGTGGGAACAGTTATAGCAACTATTTCATTCCTACTATGTAAAGGTTCTCTCGTTCTTCTCTGACCACTCAAACCACAGAAAGATCCTTCCAATGCAAGTAACCCTGCACACACCTTCATGGCACCCAGACCTGGCAGTTTCACTCGCCCACTGGTCCCAGAAATCTGCTTCAGTGGAGCAGGAAACGAAGAGCCACCACCCACTAACTGCTACATCGGAGAGGATGGAACCAGTCTTCTGATCTGCTGTGAATTTTGTGGCATGCAGGTTCATGCCAGTAAGTATTCAATGAGGCAAAAAAAAAAAACCTGTAATGACTAATAATTAAGACACTATATATAACACATTTAGGAATATATGCACAGGATTTTATTTATTTATATACTATATTTTTACTATATTTTATAGAGGCTAAAATTAAACTAAACTTGGTCTAAAAGGAAAACTTTTGCAGACGTCTAAATCTAAACACCTTATCCAGCTGTAATCACATGCATAGAGTTTTATATAGACAGACTCCACAGGGTATTTCACTGCATTTTTTTCCAAACTCAGCTTTCTCCCCTCATCTCCTCAGAAGAGGTTTGGTTAAAAGTGGCAAACTGAAAACAAGATTTGACTGCAGCAGTGCAAGAAACTACCTAATTCCTCTGTTCACAAAGTTTTTCAGTTCATCCCTTGTTGACTCGTGCTGAAATATTCAGTTCTGCAAGTAATGCTGAAGATTTTCTAAATGCAGCAAGTCTTAAAGATTCCCATTTATTTTTTACACAGCTTTCTTCACCCTACAATTTCTCTAGAAGATGGACTTTTAACGGCATAGTGAAGGAAAAAAAAAAACAAGACTGCTTGTTTACATTTGTAGCTGTGCGACACAGCCTCAAGCCGCTTCTTGCACAAACTAGGTTCGACCCTCCCCTCACACGAACACACCGAGGACCGGAGACAAGAAAAAGATTTAACTCTTGTTTGTTAAAACAGGTTAAAAACCTCCTAAAGATGATTTAAAATAGCTGGAGGAGCTAAAATCTGAAAAAGAAGTTAAGAAAAGACTGCATATTGTTCAGCCACCACAGTTCCAGTACCAAACTGAAGTTCCTTTCAGGGATAAATAACATTTCCAGAACTGAACTGAATCGAACAGTTCAGTTCATAATGTATAATCCATGTAAAATCAGTCACTCAATGCCCCAAACCAGCAGGGTAAGATGGCTGCACAATACTAGTAGGGAATGCTTAGTCCCAGCCACATGGAGTACAGATCAGTGTCAGCCTTCTAAGCCAGCGGACCAGGAAGTGGAGTCCCATCAACTTTTCTGGTGTAGTCACACTTCCGCTGGTGAGAGTCTGTGCATCCCAGCTGCACATCTGCATCCATCTCCACCAGGTGCTTTAGAAAACAAATATGGAACAGGAACTAAGAAGAGGCCTGATCACCACCCAAATAATCCCACTGGTACCCACATACCCCGTAGGGGAAAATTAGCACTTTCTTTTAGCTTGAGATCATGAGCGTTGAAACCAGGACCACCATAACAGATGGATGTGAAGGGAAGGAGCCGAGCAGTGGGACGAATCCTGATCCTGAATGTCTGTTCAAATAGGCACGGGACCCATGCCCTCTCTCGCTCTCCCCACCAGTGTTAATCCAGAAGTCATCAAGTTCAAGAGAAGGAGCACTTTAAAACAGATGTAGTTGTTTAGCACATTGAAAAAAATCAAGACAAAAACATAATGTTCACAGCAAAACAGGCAACTACCAAAATAAATATAAAAAAAACACACTGGTAAGACAACAAACTACTCCCCCAGATTTCTGTGACACATTCGTTTAAACAATTCATGTTTTTTCCTGATATATTTCTGTACTTGGCTTCACTTTTTACTGCTAAATCTAAAAATCAGCAGTTTAAATGTATTACATTTATTGTTTGTTTCATCAACTAGTATTTTAGATATGTTTTTTTAGGTTTTGCATGGGGGGTGGGGGGCTTAATGTTTTGTGCCTGCCCAAACACACACACACACACACACACACACACACACACACACACACACACAA
>NC_056500.1:14760917-14799287 GCF_014905685.2 Nematolebias whitei
ACACACACACACACACACACACACACACACACACACACACACACACACACACACACACACACACACACACACACACACACACACACACACACACACACACACACACACACACACACACACACACACACACACACAATTAAATCACACAACTGACACACACACAGCATCTTAGTTCATAACTCACACACATCAACCCTCCTGGGTTCTTATTATCCTTAAAGTTGTAGTGCACCTTCAAGAACAGTTCATTAGTCATCCAGGGAAGAGCTGGGCTTAGCTGTTGAAACAGCGCTGCTATTGATGGGAGGACATGAAGCAGAAAGAGCTCCTGTCAGAAATGCCAGTTCTGCATCCCATGCCTCTGCTTCTCAATGTCCTGCAGTGTTCATCCCACCAAAGATCATTTAAACGTGTCCAGGTGTTGCTCAATTTAGAGTAGAAGCAGGAAGGTTAGGGGAGTTCTTAAAAAAGGAGTGAACAAATGTTTGACAGGTTTGGGATCAAAATGCGTAATGGAAAAAAGAACCGTGTAGTTAACATTCAAACCTGACAATAAATATCAGTGTACTAAATATATCCTGATGCATGCTCAACTAAATATATATAAATGTACTAAATATAAGCTTACAGAAAACTTCTGTATGTAGTAGGATACATATTTATAATGATGTGTGTCTTCTGTCTGACAGGTTGTTATGGTGTGAAGCCCAACTCGGTCAGTTCTTCCTGGACGTGCTGCAGATGCGCAGCAGGAGCCTGGACAGAAGTTAGTAGCAATCATAGTTGATCCTCACACCCAAATCCTAAACCAGATATCTAGGAGAACTCTTGTTTTTTTAGATCCAATATTCAAAATTAATCCTTAAAAGTTACTGTTAAATCTACCTGGGACCCGGCTGTTGAATAAAATAGTTCAAGTGGGTTCAGCTGGGCGACAAATGTCAGAGAAAGTTGTATAGATGCTCGTATATTGGCAACAGGAAGACAGGCTTCCTCCGTTTGGAGCTCAAGGAGGAAAAAAAACAAACTGAATGTACAATAACCTGTTGGTAAGAATGATGTGAACACAGGCCTTAGTGCTGATCTAACATGTCAAATATAATACAGTAGTCCTTCATTTATCGTGGGGGATCCATACCCTGAAGCCCCGTGATAAGTGAAAAGCCGCGAAGTAGAAATAGTAGTAAGTGGTAGTTTATTTTAGTTTGTGTGTATATATATATATATATATATATATATATATATATACATACATGCATACATTTATTTATTTATTTATTAAGGTGTTTTAAACCCTTCTCGCACTCTTGCAATATTCTAAACAATGTTTCTAAATGCTCTAAAAGATCACAGCATGTCATGATCTCTGCTCTCTACCTCCGGCTGCACTCTGCCAGCGCTCTCGGCCACGCCCACTTCTCCTCTGCAGAGCGGAGATATGACACGCAGCAGGAGGGAACTTCACACAGCTACAGAAGCTGTGGGCTGCGCACAGGTGCAGCAGGTGTTAAGTAATTTAAAATAATTTATTTTAAATAAAAATTCCATGCCGATCGTGCGGCTCATCCATCAATCAGCCAATTGTGTGTCATGTTCAATCTTATTTTGAAAAAACCGCGATAGAGCGAGTCCGCGATAAACGAAACCACTCAAAAGTTGATGCAGATTAAATGTTTCAGGGTTTCTGTACCTAAACTGTAATTTTTACCTTTTTGGTTTGTTTTTTAGGAGTGCTGTCTCTGTAATTTACGGGGAGGAGCTTTGAAGAGTACCACAGACAACAAGTGAGTACTTAGATAATTGTATACATTTGCATTTCCAAAGTTGACTGAATATTCACTAATAACGGAACACTAAAGCATTTGTCCTGCCTTCTTAAAACACAAGTAAATACAAAACAACAACTTTATTTTTAAATGTAGAATGGATTTGCTTTTTAAATCATCAAAGTTTCTAAGGGATTGTTTCTGTCTGGCTTCGTGTGCAGGTGGGTCCACATCATCTGTGCTATTGGTGTGGCTGAAGCTCGCTTCATCAATGCCATGGAGAGAGAACCAGTGGATGTCAGCGCTATCCCAGAAACCCGCAAGAATCTGGTAGGTTGTAAAATAGGTCAGCACATAAATCTGGTCAGACTGACATTATGTTAACAACTCTTTCTGATGAAACCTAAACTTCTCTGTACTTCTACCCACTGTGGTGGTTTAATTTCTTGTACTTCTCCAGTCTTTTCCAGTACCAAGGCAGATTGCTTTTTTCCTGTTCATTGCCTCCGTTTTTGTCACTTTCTCCCGTTACTCTACTTCCTTTCCTGGTGGATTGATAGATTTTATTTTATTTATTTTATTTATTTATTTACTTTTTGTGAGAAGTGGGGTAAAACAGACATGCTGAGGGGAATGGCTGAATAATCAGCTGTCATTTCTCACTGCGCCAAATGAACTGCATCGATCTTGTGGGCTGGAAGCAATCTCCCCATTGCTGCCGCATCTTTGAACACAACTTGTTCAGTGCTTTTCTTTTCTTTTCTTTTTTCAATCCCTGTTTCACAGTCTCTGCACCCTTTCGCGTGATATCATTGCTTGCTGGTACATTATCACAAACTCGCAAATAATGTCACCTCTCTCCCTCCTCTTCTCTGTGAATAATCTATCAAAGACAAGCTGGTGACATTTGCATCGGAGTGCTGTCAAAGCAGGATTCTTCCGTCTCGTCTTAAAAAGCTTTGAGAAGAAGCTGTGCACTCTAATGATTTGGATGACTGGGCTGATCAAATGTGAACACATGCACCCATGAAACCAGTTTTTTTTTTTTGCAACATTTTTAGCAGTTGCTGTTTCCCTCCTACCCTTGAGCACTTGGCTCTCAAGGATGGAGAGTTTTTGCACAAGTTGCTTTATTTGTCTCGTTTTTAAAACTTTTAAGCACAACCCCCCCCCCCCCCCCTGAAAATTCTTTAAAAATGTATCTTTTCAAAGTTTTTGTTTAGTCTTGCACCTTCAGTGATTGTATTGAATTTCCAGTTCTGAACACAGTCCTAAAGGCCAGCAACATAAATTAAGTATTTACAACTACAACTTTCATGCTAATCCCAAAGCATCAAACTAAACAGCAACTTGTTTAATTTTGACTTTATCAGCTCAGGTAAAGCTCTGTCTTAAAGTTGTAGTTCACTGAATGACTGTTGAAGACTAGTTGACGACACAAACTTGGATCGATCCTACCTCATTAGCATAACAGGCAGATGAAATGCAACCTGACCATTCAGACTGAGGCCACTTTGAAAGACATCCAATATGAATCCAATTTAGTGCCACATATGAAAACCACCCTGGTTGTATTTGAAAAAATAGAATTAGTCACAATCATAAAATATTGGATTTGGGCCACTTTTGCCTACAGCAAGGGCATCAGAAGCATCCGTAATGTGGGGGGGACACAATGATGTGTGTAGGTGTGTGTGCGCGCATGTAAAAAAAAAAGGTGTTCACTAGTGTACAAAAAAGCAACATTTCACCTAGATTTCCTTTAATTCCACACATTTAAAACATGTTTTTCACCAAGTTTGTGTAAATTCAGTTGTGGGTTTAAAGTAATTTTAACTTTAATACACTTTAATACAGAGCGTCAGGTCGGCACTATTTGTGTTTATTGTGAAATAAAAAACATCACCACTAGACATTTTTACTTGTGTTCAACACTACTCATCTAAATGATGTTTCTCATGAAGCTTGAGAACAATGAGGGGTGGGGTTTTAAAGACATTTCACCTTTATGCACCTGAACCCACAGCGTCTCTTACACCTCCAGCGTCTTACAGCGTCACAGTTACTGCTAAGCTAAGATGCTACAGACGTAGCGCTCCTCTCAAGCATCCTCCTAACATGAATAAATGTTTATGATCAACCAACAACTGCCTGCACTAAGCTCACTAAACTGGCATGCGAGTAACACAGAGGTGTCTCCATCTCCTCCATCTGTGTGCGTTTTCTGCCGAGGCAGGAGGAAACACTGCAGGTGTTACACCATATTCTGTGACCACCGTATATTGTGACCGTGGCAACAGGCTGCTGTGTTTAGAGTTGGAGGTAACCAGGAAAACCTGGAGTGGAGTTTTAGTGGTTTGAGTATTCTATTAATCAAGTGGAATGGATTTTTTTTTCACAAAGAAAGAAACTGCGCCGACTGAACTAATGTTTCATAGTAAAGGGGGGGTCAAAATGAACGTTTTTTTTAATGTGGGGGGGACTTGTCCCCTTCACATATAATGGTTGCGACGCCTATGGCCTACAGAAAACAAGACAGTAAAATAAAAATAAAAACCTTGTATCTGTTCTACAACAGATTTCCATACATTAGTTTTTGAGTCTACTGTATAGATGCAAAGTGAGCAAAACTCAAGTATCGACATAATAAAAAATAAACTTCATTGATCAGCATTGTGCTGCAGCTGCACACAGTGATAGACAGATAGATAGGTATATAAGTAGATAGGTAGATAGATACCGGTAGATACCGATGGATAGATACAGGTAGATACCGATAAATAGATACAGGTAGATACCGGTAGATAGATACCGGTAAATAGGTAGATATATAGATATATAGATATATAGATAGATACCTGTAAATAGATAGATACCGGTAGATAGATATTTTTTAAATAGGAGTTAACACTGAAAAAAACGGAGGGAGAAACAGCGCATGCGAGGGACTGGAAAAACAGTGCGTCAGATGGTAGATAATCACTAAAGACCATATTCATCCAAATTAAAATTAATAAATGTATTATATTTCTTCAATTAAGCCAAGCTGCCCAGAGAATAGTTAGTCTGTTACATCGCCGGCTGTTGGCACGAGTTGAAATTACCACTCGCCTTTTTCTGATCCACTTCATTTAAATTCAGGGTGCATCCTTATTCAGCTTTTTGAGGTAGATATAATTGCTGCTGTAACTAATAATCAGTTATGCCCTCCCTTTCATAACATTTTACACATATTTGTAATTTAATCCAGTTGGGTAAGAGACCCTTACATGGTGTACGAGATGTAAGTTTGACAAGAGAAGCTTTAGTGACCGACTCGTCTCCTGTTCGTCCTGCTGTCAGATCGTCCCCCTGCCAAAATATTCAGCCATCTTTTTATTTACAGTTTTCTTTTATGATCTGCCTGTCTTTTAACATAATTAACAAAATACTTGAATCATCCACTCCAGGCAGGATGGAGTGGATGGAGAAAAGTTTCAGGAGTGATTTGCGACAAAAGGATATCAGCAAAGGTCAAAGGAAAGTTTACAAGACAGTTGTGAGACCAGTTGTGTTGTATGGTCTGGAGACAGTGGCATTTTCAAAATGGAGAAAGAACTGGAAGTGGCAGAAATGGAGATGCTGAGGTTCTCTTTAGGAGTGACAAAGATAGATAAGATTAGGAATGAGATCATAGTTCTTCATTTGATACAGTGAGTTAGTATTTTAACAAGACGTTTGAGTAGTTTTTTATGAATTGTAGCTGAAATAATTTGAACTGTCTCAGTGTTGTTGGAGTCAGATTACAATTTTTTAAATACTGAGGTCAGACTCATATTTTCTGTATTTTGTAGAATATTTTAAATGTAAACTAAAGCAGAAAAATTGGAGCCTTACTTTGTTTCCATTATGGAAGAAAAAACAGTTTAATATATATTTATTTTTTATATTGCAGAAATGTGTGTTCTGCCATTCAACAAGTCCCACTCGGACCCAAGGCGCCTGCATCCAGTGCACCTATGAGAACTGTGCTACCTCCTTCCACGTTACATGTGCTCAGGTCGCTGGAGTCGTGATGAAACCTGCCGACTGGCCCTACCTTCTATCGGTCACCTGCCACAAGCACAAGAAGAGCCCTCAGAAGGTAAATTAAAACATCCATCCATCCATTCATTCATTATCTTCCACTTGTTCTGAAGTCGGACCGCGTGGGCAGCGGCTTGAGCAGGGAGGCCCAGACATCTCTTTCCACAGCCACCTCTTCCAGCTCTTCTGGGAGGATTCCAAGGTGTTCCCAAGCCAACCGAGAGACATAGTCTCTCCAGCTTGTCCTGGGTCTTCTCCTGGGTCTCCTCCCAGTCGGACATGCACGAAGCACCTCCCTAGGGAGGCACTCAGGAAGCATCTCTACTAGATGCCCGAACCACCTCAACTGGCTCCTCTCGATGTGGAGAAGAAACGGTTTTACTCAGAGTTTCTCCCAGATAACTGAACTTCTCACCCCATCTCTAAGGGAGAGTCCAGCTACCCTGCAGAGGAACCTCATTTCGATCACGTGTATCCGCAATCCCATTGTTTCAGTCACTACCCAGAGTTCATGGCCATACGTAATTGGTAAATGGACTATACTTATATAGAACCTTTCTATCTTGTCAAGACTCCCAAAGCGCTTTACACTACAATCTGTGCCCTCATTTACCCATTCATACAGCTCTCTACTAGATCTCTACAAGCTAATTGAACAAATCATTCTAACGTGACTCAGAATCAGAGCTTTAGATCACATTCATACACCAATGGGACACACCGGAGGCAATGAGGGTTCAGTGTCTTGCCCAGGGATGCTTTGGTATGTGGCTGCTGGTGGAATCAAACCCACAACTCGTGCATTGTAGGACGACTGCTCTAACCACTCACCCACAGCCGCCTCAGTGAGGGGGTGAGGGTAGGAATGTAGACTGATCAGTAAACAAAGAGCTTTGCAATACAGCTCAGCTCTCTCTTCACCACAACGGACCGGCACAGAGTCCACAATACTACAGACACTACACCAATCCACCTGTCAGTCTCGCGCTCATTTCTTCCCCCACTCATTTTTTTGAACAAACCCCCGAGATACTTGAACTCCTCCACTTGAGGCAGAACCTCGACCCAAATCACTTTTTTCCAATGTTAAAACATATATCAAGAAAATAGTAATGTGTTTTAAACTTAAACTAATAAAATTATAATTTTTTTCAGTGTGGTGTTCATTTGGTATAAGTGGAAAAGATCAACATTTTAACTTTTTTTGGGGGGGTGGTGCTTTGAAAACTTGATTAATTGTAACAGTGTGTTTTTGTGTGTTGGTGTCATAATTATGAAAACATAATAAACCATTCCTTCATGTTTTAGGATGTTTTCAAATTGAACTTATTTCTTAAAGGAATTTATATTTTAAGCACCGCCTTCAATTGTTATTTACATTTCAGTCCATGCATCATAGATACGTGTTGGCATTAATGACAGAAAAACACAGTTCCTATTAAATACTAGTTCAGTTTGAGGTCCATTGTCTTGTCTGATCTTTTCCCCTTTCTTTCAGACTCGAACAGTGTATCCTCGAGTAGCCTCCCCGGTTCTTGATGTGGGTAGAAGGGTGATTGGACGTAACGCTGACAGCTGGTTCTACCCCTGCACCATCATCGGCATCGCCACACAGACATTTTATGAGGTCAACTTTGAAGATGGCTCTTACTGTGATAACTTGCAGCCAGAAAATGTTATAGTGAGTGTTTTTTTTAAATTTTTTTACTTAACCTGTGTATAGCTCATAGCTGAAACTTTAAAATACCTACACAGATATCCTAGCAACGTATGTATGTTTTGTAGGCTGAGCATCTTGAAAATGTAATGACCTTAAAAACTGTAGATTACCCTTAATGTCAATGTTTTGGCAATAAACAGAACTTTATTTATAATAAATCCCTAAATTATTAAACTCTACTCCAAAAGGTGTTTAAACAAATAACCATGTGGAAACTATATGTACTTGTTAAACGTAATTTAATTAAATTTTTTTAGAAGATAAAACTAAGCAACCAAAGAAACTGAATTTTATTTTATAGAAACAATGCATGCAGAGATCTGAAATCTGGTATTTCTGCTTAAATGACTCCTTTCACTTTCTTTTCGTCTTTCCTGTCTGTGTTTCTGTCTTTTCCTACTGCTTTCTCCAGAGTCACGACTGTCTGCATCATGGTCCTCCTGTCGCGGGTAACTCGATTGTGGTCGTCACACCTGATGATAAAATCCTCAAAGCTACTTTTGTCAAACAGCATGCCAACAAGGTTTTCCAGGTGAGGAAAGCTTTATTTCTTCATCTTCAGGTTACAATTACTTTTTAATGCCCTGTACAGTCAAATATGGGATCCAGAGTTACCATTTAGACAATAATGTTTTCAGGGAAGTGACCTGTATGTGGAAACATTAGGAGAAATAGAAGTTTATTTATTCTTACATTACAAATGTTTCCTATTAAATCTTTCTCAAAAAAAAAAAAAAGAATGATAAACTATGTTTCTCTGCTTTCAGATGCTTTTGTGTTGAGATAAAAACATTTCTCCAGCTAATCAGAGTCTGAGCCACAACCCTGACTTTTTTCTCTTTCACAGATTAAAAAAAAAATTTAAACAAGTGTTTCTATTTAGAGTTCTTAACTGAGGCTCTTATTCTTATTTTTTTATTTACTGACCAACCCTTAAGCTAATTTATTTAACTGACGTGTTCTGCTTTAGTTTGGGAGTTGCATATTTTTGGAGGGGTCTAGTGTCACAATTAACCAGAATTTAGATTTTTGTTCTGTCTTCCCTGCGGCTGATTGTTTCCTGTTCTCTCAGAAGAAAATACACTGAAAAGACATGATGATTAATCTTCTTTTTTTAATATACATCTAGGTTGAGTTTCAGGATAAAAGTCAGCAGATGCTTAAACAATCGGATATCTTTACCCTGGAGCAAGAGTTGCCCAAAAGGGTCCGAACCCGACTGGTGAGTATTTTGCTTTAACTAAGTGGCTCTCATACACCGACCAAGTGACAAAGAAATCAAATCACACTTTGGCAAAATGGTTCACATTATCTTTACTTACATTGTTGTGAACATACATTTGTTTGATCTGGGGAAAAATAAAAGTAATTTTAAAATGCACAAGTTATGGCCAAATCAAATAAGTCAAAACAAAAAATAGTTTTTATATTACTAACAAGGTTGAGTCAGGTCATCTGGATGAGTTCTTCTTAGTTGAATCTTTTCAACAAAGAAGAACCGATCCAGAGGACCTGACTCAACCTTGTTCAATTTATCTACCTGGATTATTGAGCATGCATCTGATTAAATGCATGTATAATTTGGTACTTTAGCAAGAAGACTGGATTCACTGCCTTAAAAACCAGCTGTCATCTTAGTTTGAGTAATATCTTTGTCAGAAAAAAATATTCTATCTACAAGAGATGGAAAAAAAAAACATGTTTTACTTTGTCTAAATCTGTGTTTGTTGCTACTTAATTGTTTTAAAATAATTTTCACAGACAGTATTATTATGCAAGTTTTATTTTATTTTTTTTATCAACGTTTCTCTTATGACCTCAAAAGTTTTTCCTGTGAACTACACAGAAAAATGCGACTCAGCCTCCAGTTCTGAAAAGTGAATCTACTCGGATTTGTTTTTACCGAAAACTGTACAACAGTTTGAACTTGAACTCAACAACAAAACCATTAGCCATAAAATGTGTACCAGAGCGTGCACTCATTTGAACTCTGTAAGAGAGAGGCCTACTGTTTTTATAGATTTTATCCTTCTGGTAAAAATCCCATCTGTTACCCTTAATCTGATTTGAGAGGGGGGGGAGAAGTTTTGGAAATTTTGATCTTATGGATATGTTTATTCTTCCCACTTGCTCTCGACGAAGGCGAACGCTTTTCCCTCCTGCTCCTGTTTCCCTCCTGCTTTTGCTCTGTCTTGTGAGTCCTATCGGAGCCTGTCTTTACATATCTTCCGAATTGTAAATTATGGATCTGGTCAACTGGTCTCTCAAAGCAACTGATAAAGTTTTCTCGACAAGAAGACAGGGCGAAGGAGAGCCCTCTTGCCCTGACGGGACACTTGCAGCTGGATACACAATGGATTCCTGGAGGCAGTGGAAGATCGTGTGTGTCCGTATTGTCCGTTGAGGATGTAGAATACGCGTACATAATTGGATTCATGGTAACAGGATTTCTGGGGTTTTTTGAGTTGGTGTTCACCTGGCATATCGACAAATATGGAAAACATCGGCAGTTGTTCTGGCCATTGCAGGGCTGCCCGGCTTGTGTGAAGGAATGTGCCGTGCGGTGAACACTCAGACTCAGATGCTGTGTGAGCTGAGCCATAAGCTGGATGCGATTACTGAGAATCGCAGGACACTTGTGGCTCCTGAAACTCGCAGGCGAGAAGGAATTGACCTTGGAGAAGCTACAAGCTCGGCCCAGCGGTGTTGACCCCCAAATTTGGCTGTTTGGAGTCGCCATTGAGATGTACCAGTAGGACTGTAAGGGAGACAGAAAATCAAGCAGAATCAGTCTGACCCAAAATAACTGTTATTTAAATCTGACTCCCCCGTGTTGACCTTGAATTGGCCAACTATCTCAAACTCTCCTGGATGTTATGTGAACAAGAAACTCTGCTCCCCCACCCGCTCCCTTCATGAGGACATCTGTGGACCTGTATCAGAGCTGAGCCGGCTGATAGACACTGATCTTTTATTCGGACTATGAGGACTATCTGGCAGTGTCCACGGACAAACTCACCACCTTCGTCGGCCCTCCCCATGTATATATGTATCATGATGTCATCAGTATGTCGCTGCTTCTGTGCTGAGGTTATTTTTTTGCAACTTTCACAGTGTCCCATCTAGGACACAGTGAGAAATATGATTTTTTTTTAAATATCTCCCCTTCCCCCGTGTTTCTCTTTTCCTATCTAAACAAAAAAGGCAGCACCTCCCATGGGGCTGCGGCCTCAGACACCTTCGTCCTCCCATGTCTATTTGTTTATGTTTTACTTGGACGGGCTGTACTGAAATGTAATTTCGTTGTGCTTTGGTGCAATGATAATAAAGCTGATTCTGATCTTGGACTGAAGTGTAGTGCAACGCCTGCTGGCTTTTTTAGGTCATATTTTGCACATTTAAAATGGCTGGCAAGGGACAATACTTTTTACATGCAAAGAAGCGTACTTCAGAAACAATCCTTTTATTAGTTTTGTAAACATTTTAAATGAGTTTATGGTCAATGTTTCTAGTTTCATGTCTTACGCATCACAGGCTCATTTCTTTTTAAAATTACAGTCCATTTAAAGCAAATGAGACAATAAACAGGGAGTGCATTAGCGTAAGGCGCTCTGGTGATTTAGAAGTCATTACCACATTAGTGTCCTTAGGTCCTCAGACACATTCTTCACTCGTGATTTTTATTAAACCAAGATGGCGATGGCCAAAATGCTAACTTTAAAATGGTCTCAAGAAATGTTTTAGAGGAGTTCAGATCAAGGAATTTTTTGAAAGATCACGTCTCTGAAGGCGAGACACAAGTGAAGGGACGTGTCAGTATATATCTGACTTGATGTTTCTCCATCTGTTACAAATGCAAGTCTTTCTGCTTTCAGGCCATGCCTACACCACAGTTGGAGGTTTCCCCTGTGCATGAAGCCCAAGCAACTAAACGCCCCCGCCAGCCCTCCAGCTCAGCTAACCTCAAGACTGCAGCGCCAGCACCAGCACCAGCACAGAAGCGTCGCAGTATTAGCGTGCAACCAAATATAAAGCCTCAGACCCAGCCTATCAAACAGGAAGCCCCCACCCCACTCAGCAGCAATAAGATGGATGCAGAAACCCCAATGGACACGAGTGCTCCCCGCACTAACACACTTACAAAACCACCCTTGGTCTCTGACCCCACATCGTCGCCGCAGTCCACCTCTGTTCAAACCACTTTAAACTCTGACCCCCTTCAGTCCCCGCCTTCCACTGCTCCGCCAGCCCAGCACATGTCTGACAGCTACATGCCCAGCAGCGGCTATGTGTCCTACATGAAGAGGCTCCTTCATTCACGTTTCCCTCAGGACGATGGCCCCAGCCACTTGTATTAAAAACCAACTCCATTGTTATTACTCGGCCGATGAAGGCCGAGTCTGCAGGAGGTGGGCTAAAGGAGGCGGACTCTTGAGTGCTGTATTATGGGACAAACTTTTCCTCCTTCAACTTGGAAAGCTGCAGGAGTGAACAGGAAGAGACACAAACTCACAAGCACTCTTTTAATGCATGTTTTCTATGTTTTGAGTTTATGTATTTGCAGTGGTGCTTTAGCTTGCTCTACAGCAGCTGAAGAGCAGAACATTGTTGTTTTTTTTACTTTTATTTCTAAGGTTATTAATTTGGTGCGTTTTATTTTTTGTTAGTTTGTATTGCTTTTTGTTTTTGTCCAGCTGCTGTTTTTTTTTTTTCCATCTTGATAAATGAATAATTCTCTAGGTGGCATCAACTTCATACCTCGTTGCATTTGTTCAAAAATGGCACACTCTTGATGTCTTTCTAAAGGAAACCGGTGGTTATTGGAGCCTCTCTGAAGTGAAGTTGTTGCCAACTTAAACTTTGCTAACTCAAGTAACCAGCAACTAGATACTTATTTTTCAGTTAAAAAAAATAAAAAATGGTGGATTGAAACTGTCGCATTTCTCATCTGCAGAATATTTCAGGCAAGGTGTGCTCTTGTGAAAATGCAGGAGGTAAAGGGGGGTAGGGGTGGGGGGTGAAAAGAAATGTATTGTAGCGGGAATTCAGTATTTAAAAGTCTTAGTCAAATATTAAAATTATTTGTTATAGAGCAAATGTGTTGAATGCAAACACTAGTAGTTTGAAGGATGCATCGTTTTGTGAAGATGTGTCAAAGTAGTTAACGGATGGCATCTTTGTGTATTTACATCATTTGGCAACACCACTTTTTCACACAAACTATCTCAGGGGTTCCTACAAGTGAGAAACAGGTCTTCTAAAGGTTGAGGGCATGCGTACGAGCCAGGATTTGCCCTCACTCATAATTGGGCTTACCTGCTACATATTCTGCCAATTTGCTTGTTTTGGCCGTCCGAGCGATGTCTCCATTCATTGTTACAGAGATCCTAAAAACACTTTAAGCAGCCAACGGGCTGGTTCTTCAAAGAATAGGAAATGTTTTAGAAAAAAAAAAAAAATGTAGGAACCCTACAATTGGGAGTCCATTGCACCATTTGTTTAAAATGTATGTATCAATTTCTAAATTAATTTACATATGTTTTTTTTCCTATTCGTGTCCTCGTCTATATTGAGTTTCTGAAATGAATCCGCAAACTTGGCCAATCAAAAATAATAATGCCTTCCTTTTGGGTGGGGTTTCTAAATGTATCACACAATTTCTTATAATCTTTTTTCTTGTCTTTCTAGCATATGACCTTTCTGTGCTAAATAGGTGCTACAGAAACTAAACTACTGATCTCTCATAACGCTGTCCTGATGTAAATACCACAGGCCTTGTTTGGATTCATATTTGTAAATGTCACGTTACTTCTTCCTTTTTCGCTGTCAGAACTGAAATATTTGAACAGAGACGTGTTTGCATTTCTAAATGAGATTCATTAAACAATAATTAATGAGCATTAAAGTGGGTTATAGTCGCCAACTCTTCTGAGTTTTGTGTGATTCAAAAAGTGTTTTCTTGGTCTTGTAATGACATTTTGTTGATTACAAAAACAACATACACACCCCATTATTTAAAAAAAATCCTCTGTATAAAATATGCTTTTCAATACATTATGTTTATGCACCTGTACATGTTTTCATTTTAGTTGAAAGAAAAGCGCTTGCAACAAGTTTAGTTTGGAAAATTAGAATTTTATAGTTCTGCTTTTCTGTTCCTTTAATAAAAAGTATCGTATGATCACTGTGGGTCATGTTAGTGTCACCACAAGGTTTATTGATTTAGTTTGCTTTCTGTTGATTTGCTGTAGTCCACTGCCATCTGTGGCATCATATAAACATAGATAAATTGTCTTTCTCTCTGCAAAAAATTGCAATAAATTTCCCCAAACCTTTTAGCTTCCGACACTAATAGCAGTAGCAGGAACGTGTGCCAATTGGTGCTGTTTGAAATTTACACTTTACTTTTGAGCCAATTAGGAGTCCTGGAGACAACTAGCACAATATTGAAAACATGCAATAATGCTGAATTATACAATGGCAATATAAGTCAGCGTTTTTCCTCATTTCTCTCCTTTTCTTCATCATTGTCATCACAACGCTCCAAATATTCCATGTGCGTTTTGGCAACCATCATGCAAGTCAGCAGTGGGGCTCCATCTGAACGCCAAATATCTTCCTGGCATGCAGTTGGTGTCTGATTCATTACAATTTTCAGCAAGATCATTATTGCACACACTGGTATAACAAAAAAAAAAAAAATTTTTTTTCTATAGCATCCCTAATGGAAACCAACAATCTCAACTATTATACTTTTGTTTAAATTTGTGACTATATCTTTGACATTAAAATCCAAAATATTTAAAAATGTATTTTAAATTCTGAATATCATTTCAAGACCCCACCTTATTGTTCTGACCCAAACTTTGGGAACCTCAGCTCAGAAAGTTGACTCCTCCATTAGGATTAGTGTTTGAATCCATACTAGACAAGTAGAATTAGTTTGTTTGCTATTACTATATATTATTTTTTGCTGGCCTTGTTTAATTTGTTAGCAACTAATAAAACTTGAATCAAAAGTTGTAGCCAGGATTGAAATGAGAAGCTTATGAGCTGAGGAAAATCTATTTAAGAAACTGGAAAAAAAAAATATTTAGGATAATACCTTTGAGAATTCTCTGGTGGCTCCAGCGAAGTTTGTATTCATTCACTAATGGTGAAAAATAATTGAGGTTATCAGGTTGCCTGGTCTTTAGTGTGTAATCACCTTTATTTTTAAAGGCAATCTTCTATTCCTCCCTCAGATGAGGGGATGTTTAAGAGCCAATAAGTGACAGCATCAGCAGTACTGCTCATTGTTCATTGGCAGGATTCCTGGATTAAGCAGTCAGCAGGGACCTGCGTTCATGAGGCTGTTAACTGGAAACACAAGTTATTATACACGATGCATACATATTTAGGTAGCTTAAGCTATTTGCCACTTGCATTAAGAAAAAGGGAGGTGAATAAGGTGGAATAACTGTCACCTTTGTTTTTTTCTGTCTGTATTTTTGAGCACTAACCATTATGGTCCAATCATGTTACCTCACAAAAATTGGAAAATACATTTGACTTAGAATTAAGTGTAGAAATGCGCAAAATGTCAGAAACATACATGTTTCACTTTGTAGCTCTTCCAAATTGCAATTAAATTAGGTTAATTGCCAAAGGAAGTACATTTTTTTTGACAGAAGTGCACTTGTGTGAACAATGTTCCATTTAACTTGGAGAATAATCTGCTGTTTCTGGAAGAAGAAAATATGAACACTTCTCCCAAGACCTCCTTCAGCCCACTGTGGGTTAAAAAGTTTGACAATTGTTAGCCGTGCCTTGTTTTTTGGACCTTCCATGAAAATGACAGTTCAGATTTGAAATGTGGTTATGAAGCTGTATTGAGCATTCAATATCTTACCTGCAGTAGACAAAAGTTAAATTATTCTCAGCTTAGAGTTGGGGAGAAATTCCACAAAATAAACAACAACAAAAAAACAATCTAAACAGGAAAAACCAAGGCTGTGAGGCTAAAATTATTTACATTATTTATCATTATTTACAATTATGACCCTCACAGCATCGGGGACCATCAACCTGTGGGTGAAGACGCTTTTGAATCAGTACATTTTTATGTAGATACTGCCTGATTAAACCTCCAGGTTCCTGTTGCAGCTCTTCTTAGCCTTTTTTCCTCTCTTGTTTAGTTGTCATACTGTCTCACATCAAATGTGTAAAAATAAACTTGAGTTTTATTTGTGGACAATAGATGTGGAGGTTTCTGTGGAAACAAATCCAGCACATGAGTCACTGATATTTTATTTAAAGCAAACACTTCTTTCAATTGGGAACATTCAATGCATCTTGACTTATTTATTTTGTTTGGTTTTGAAAAATGAAAAAAAATAAAATACATTTTTTTGGCACCAAAAGTCAGTGATACAGGATATAAACGGATCAAAATTTGTTTTTCCAACAGTATCAGAAGTCCCCCCCCCAATTATGTCCTGCATAAGCAGAATTCACTCAAACTCTTTAGCCCAAAGTGCTTCAAAATTTTAAAGGAACCAGTTAAGATAGAAGTTACAAATGGTCAATTAAAGAACAAGAAGTCTTAAAGACAAATTGCCAGTATGGGTGTTCGCTCTTCCAGTACACACAAACAGACTATAGCTGTGCATATGCCCAGCCAGTCTCGCCCTCACTGGAAAAGGGTGACCATTAACATTCTGGAGTGTCCACAGTCTCTTTGCAGAGGAACTAGGGTTGTGTCAGCTTTACAATCACTTTAACAACTCAGGACTTTCATTTATTTTTCCTCAACCGAGCCCGGCCGGGGAACACGCAAGGCGAACCGAGTAGAACGGACTCTCAAGGACAAACGTTAATGCCGACCCATCTGTAGTTTATTTGAGCAAAGGAGCAAGAAACTTTTAGTATTTTCCAGCAAAGACAAGATGGCTTTGGGAACGAGGTGCATTACTGCTGCTGAGGAAGTCGCACATGCCTGTGCGTTCAAAGTCCATGAGTACTAGTGTGAGTGTGTCCATCAAAATGTCCTTCAGGATGACATTTAAATCTCTTACCTAACGGTTGACTATCACACAGCTGAATGGCTTGCATGGAAATGGAAATTGCTGAATGCAGTTGGATCTAATTGCAGATGAAAGTGGCAATTATGTTGACAAGCTGGTTGATATGACAGGCTCCATTATAGCCTTAAGCTTTTATTACATTTCTGCCATGTAAATCACATCACTGAAGCAGTATCATACCGTAATGACTTAGTAGACTTCCATCTGTCAGGACTGTCTTTCATTTAAAGAGGAGAAGACGAAATTATTAGTGGTTCCTCATCTGTATGAACTCCTCCAAATATCGAAGATGTCGCAGTGAAGTGCATGATTGGACAGCGATTAAGACCCCCCCACCCCCCAGTGGCCATGTTGAATCAGTAACATTTTGGCAAGAGAAAAAGAGGGAACATGGTCTAAAAATCAGATGAGTAAAAATAATTTCTTGGCTATTTGTTTATAATCGGTTGCACCATGGTGAAGCGGTGAGTAAAGTCACTTTATAACAAAGAGAATGCAGATTTGAATCTCGTGGCTTTTCCATAAAACAGTTCTGCAAAATGGCTGCACAGTCCAGTCTGTCTTTATGCTGCCGCTGGCTGTTCAAAATACACAGATGAGCAGACTATATCCTTCAGTGATGTCTCTTTTATCATTTTCAAAACATAACAAATTAACTCACTTAAGCAAGTTTCTTTGTGGTTAACTAATATTTGATGTGCATTAAATGTTACTGAACACAGCCTTGGAGCCCCAAACAGTGTATCAGAGGTTAGGTGGCTTCAACCCCTCCCACCGTCTCCGTCCATTCAGGTATCACTTTGATATTTCGGGGCTATTTCTGTGTGGAGTTATCACAGCGCACGTGTGGGTTCTCTCCATCTTCTGCTGTCCAAAATATGCTTGTAGATTAATGGATGATTCTAACTGACACTAAGAATAACTGTGTGCATAACTGTTCAACTCATCAAATCTAATAAATTCATACGGCACATTAAAATCTGAGGCCGTTGGCCAAAGTGCGGCGCGCAAAATACAAAACAGTAAAAAGCCAATACCAAGTGCAAGAAACCTTAAAAACAAAGAGGAATTAAAAACATAATACACCAAATTAAAAACATTGAAATTATGCAAAATGTAAACTTTGATGTTAAAAAATGCTAGTGAGTACAAATGTGTTTTAAGATAAGACTTTAAAAAAAAAAAGCCCAATCACCTCTTTGGACCAGCCAGGACCTCAGGACAGCTAAAATCAAATGCTCATTAGATCTCAGGGATCTGGAGGCCACAAAAGGCTGCTCAGATAGAAATACAGATCAATGTCCATTCAGGGCCTTAAAGGTAAACAATAAAACTTTAAAATCAATTCTAAAACAAAAATATAGCCAGTGATGGGAAGAAGCACCAGGGAGACGCATTCACCCTTTTTCTGTTCATGTTAAAAGACAAGCTGCAGCGTTCTGAACTAACTGCAGTCGTGAAGCTGGCCTGACTAACACCAACATACAGTAATCCAGTTGGGATGTAATAAAAGTGTGAATCACCCCTTTAAAGTCATTGAAGGTTAAAATTTTCACTTAAAAAAAATCTAATTAAAAATTATCTCTTTACTTCAGAATTAATCTGTTTCTTATTGTAAAAAATTGAATCTGATTTCACCCTCAAATGTCTCTGACTGACCCCATAACAGACCGGTGACCTGTCTGGGCTGTGCCCCCACCTGTCAATTAAAACTAATGGCAGCTGATAAAATTAATGGCCTTGCCTTCCTTTAAGGAATCCATATTACCCATCGTCTTTCATTTCATGCCAGAGTTTTAAGCAAGATCATTTTATGATGAAAAAGTAGACAGTTTTGGTTAAATCTTGTAATTATTGTTATGCACGGTCTCATACAAGATTTAGCAAGACATGTTAGCTCTCAGAGTATGTAATAAGGATGACTCTCAGCTACTATCACACAAAATTTCAACTTATTATCTGTAAAACTGACTGAATTACAGATATTTTGGTGTTTGTTAAAGTTGATTAGCTGAGGTAGCCATCTTGAAATGGGCTTAAGCCAAAAGGTTTTTGTAAATGAACACAAAGTGTTTACTTTTGGAAAGTTTCATTAATACCACCAAGTGGTTGATGACACACAGTTGACAACAAAAGTTCATGGCAAAGTTTTAAAACACACAGGTATTGCCTCTTACTTTTAGTGGAGGGCTCTAATTATCTCTTACACAGCACTGTGGTATAAAAATCGCCTAAATGGTAAAAGTTGTTTCGTTAATTTGGGCTTGAAAATAAAAAAAAGTTGCACAACCATTTATTCACTTATTACTTTTCCAGATGGGGCAGATTTTCTTTATTTTTTTAAAGAAAACTAATTGTTGTTTAATGTCTGAACTTTGCTCCATGGTGTTTTTATCCATGTTTAGAGATAATTAGCTAAAAGAAGAAAAGAAAATTGAGGCTTGTTGGGGAATAGGAGTGTGTGTGTGTGTGTGTGTGTGTGGGGGGGGGTCGGGAGGGGGGATGCACTCACACACAGAGGAAAACTGTGCTGGTAAGTGCCAGCCCATATTAATGAAGTGAATCTTCATCCAGTCAGACACAACAAATAAATGGCTGCCCCCTTGAAGCTCTTAATCGGCCCATTAGTCTTTGAGCGACCACAGTCTCGTCTTTTTTCTCCTCAGTGGCTCGTTCCCTTTGGACCAGACCACATTCATCCATCAAGCCGTATTTGCATGCAGACCACACGGCTGACAGAGCTGAGTGCACAGCTGGAGATGCTACATCATATTTACTTTCTTACTGGAGCAATAAACACTGTTCTTCACATCTCGTTCCTGTCCTCTGTCCCTCTCTTCATCATTTAAATGCTCAGATTGATCCTTCTTTGCACAACTAACTGGAAAGCTCAGTTCAGTTCAGGAAGCCCAGGCTCTTATTTGTTCATTCATTGCATATTTCAGGATTTTATTTCTTGCAGATCAAAAGGGATTTTTTTCCTGTTACTTTTATTTTTTGTATTTTTTTGCACATAAGCCCAAAAAAGCAAAGTGTGAGGTAAAAACTAAATGTAGCACAAAACTAATTGCTAAAAGTAGCAAAAGGGGGGCTAAAAGATAAAAATAGCAAAAGGCTACCTAAATGTAACTAAATGAACATACGCCAAAAGTAAAAAAAAAAAAAAGCTATTATAAACTAAATACAACCAAATCTCACTTAGCTAAAAGTAGCTAAATGCTACGTAAAAGCTAAAACTAGCAAAATTTTAACTAAAATATGCAAAAGCTTGAAGCGCAAAGTAGAAAAAAGCTAACTAACTAGACGAAAGGCTAACTTGAATTAGCACAAAGTTAACAAAAAACTTTCTTCTTCTTTCGGCTTCTCCTTTGTTTAGGGCTCACCACAGTGAACTAAATCGCACGACGACATGACAAATCATTTTTACGCTGGATGTCCTTGCTGATGCAAACACAGACCACTGAGCTACCACAGCCCTCTGTGTGGAGCAGAGAGCTGCTATCTAGTGTGCCAGAGGAGGAGATGGTGGGGGGTTAAGGGCCTTGCTCAAGGGCCCAGAGTGAGGCAAATGAGGGTAGGGGTAGTTCACCTTTCCCACCTACAGTTTGATGTTGTCGGTATCAGGAGTTGAACCTGTGATCTTCTGATCACTGGCCAACCGTCTCTAACCTCTGCACCACCACTCCCAAAGTTAATGCCAAGGTTAACAAAAAGCTAAAAGTGTCTAAAGGCTAACTACAAGCTAAACCTAATAATAAGCTCACTAAAAGCAACAGAATGACCTGAAAGCTAAAAAATAGCTAAAGGCAAGCTAAAACTAATACAGTAGTAACCTAGTTATAAGCTAAAAGTAGCTTAAGAAGACATAAAGAGAGCAAGTTGAAGCAGATTTGAAAAAAATAATTTTATAGTGATTTAAAACATGTTTTTCAAATGCTAAATTTATTTGTAAAATAAATCCTAAGGTTTTTAAAAGTATAAATTAAAAAAGTCTTCTCCTGAACAAGCTGAACGTTTCATATAAAAGAATAAAAGCACAACGTATGCTGAAGTAGTTAAACGGCACTAAACGTACTGAAAAATAAAAACATGAAAACAGTGTGAACGCCGAGTCAGCGTTCACACAATAAACCAACATTAGTCAGGGTTTTATCCTCTAAACGCCGTTTAATAATCACCGGACTGCATCCTGTGTGGTTTTAAGCACATTCTGACTCTCGGAGAGCTGACACGCTTATCTACATGTGACCCGCTCAAATATATCCCCCACTTTCTTTTCATTTCTCAGCTGCCATGCGCTGCACACTTTGTTAATTCAAACCCTTAAAATCTCATTTCAGACACAATTAGCCTTTAGCCCATCCAAGCACCATCGCCACTGGCATTTTTCTCCCTCCCCTTCTACTCTTTGTGAACGTTTTCTTGTACTCTCTGATAAAGATCATTACTGGGGTTACTGAAAAGGGAGTTTTGATAATTTATAAGAGAAAACATATTAAAGGGTCTTTCAGCAGGCCCGTTAGAAGACAGTTAAAGCCCCTGCCTTTTGCCATGCTGGGGTTATCAGGGCTACAGACAGCTTTTAATTCATTCCTTTGCAAGAAGTTTTTTTAATTATTTTTGAACCAAGACTTTCACTGCAGCAGAGCTGCCCCTACTGGTATTTACTTTGTGTCAAACCATTCACTGTGGAGCACGCAGATTGAGGATTTTCATCATTTTTGCTTTGCAGGCAAGTCACAACATCATTTCACCGTGTCTATTCTGCAGCTGCGTCTAAATGGGTTTATTTTTCAAATGCATGTTTAGGTGATTTTTGTTTAACTAAAAGCATTGTGTGTGTGGGGAGTGTGTGTTTATGCTCATATCGTTTTTAGATACGACTCTGCAGTTTCTGAGAGAAATTCATTCAGCTGCCTGATTATGTTTATCTTCCATTTATCACCAGATTTTGATGTGGGGCTGGTATTTTGACTGAATAAAATAATTCTGATATCTGTGACACTAAATTTACCATTTACTCAGAGTTTTAGCAGCGGTGAGGGAGGAACTGGAGAAACAAAATTATAATACCTGAAGTTCAAATTGCTCATATCTACATATACTTACATACTAAAATTTTTGAATTTGTACCATCATTTTTTTTTTTTAATTTGTACCGTCATTACCAGGATTTATATGAATGAGTTTATTATTGGGATTATGACGACAAGTTACTAAAAAAAGCTGCTCTGTAACCACAAGCTGCTCAACAAAACATATTTTTATACTTGCAATTCCTAAACTTTTTGGTTTTCCACCCCACCCCGAAAAAAAAAACCCATTAAGTACCGAAGAATAAACATTGCTAATAAGCAAGTTAAATAAGTACAAACTAACACAAAAATCCTCAACGTTCAATCATGAATAGTTTTTATATCTTATGGTCCTACCAATCATTTGAATAGTTACTTGGCTGGTTTAAAGTGCATTTTAGTCTCTTTTTAATAACTCTCATTTACTAGGCAAGCAAACATGCTGGGTTTTAAAAGAAAAATCTTTCAATAAGAGATAAAACTCTCCATTTAAAGTCAAAGTTGTGTGATGTACCCTGCAGCTTGAACTTTGCGCCTCTGCAGAATGTGCTACTTTGTGCCTCCCATCTATCTCACTGCCTGTTGCTGTTGTGTCTAACATGCTAGGTGTTGAGGAAGAAGCAAGCATCTTTGCATGCGTGACGAGGCTGTGAGGCGCATGATTGCAAAACTGAGGGCATTTATTAACTGCTGGCTCAAGTTTAGGCATCAGCGCACCACAGAAGAAGAGAAGTAGGCGGAAGGAGGTATACTGAACAAAAATATAAATGCAACACTTGTTTTTGCTCCCATTTTTCATGTACTGAACTCAAAGATCTAAGACTTTTTCTCTGTACACAAAAAAGGCATTTTTCTCTCAAATATTGTTCAAATTTGCATAATGTAACAGATATCGCAAGTTTTGAAGGAACGTGCAATTGGCATGCTGACTGCAGGAATGTCCATGTTCAGAGAATATGACAGTACATCCTACCAGCCTCTCAACCACTGACCATGTGTGACCACACCAGCCCCTGTGTTCATTGTCCATAACATAAGCCTGCCCGTACAGTAACCCCACTGCCACCATGGGCCACTCGATACACACAGCGCTGACATCAGCAAACTGCTCACCCACATGACACCATACAAGCAGTCTGTCATCTGCCCTGCATTGTGAAAACCAGGATTCATCTGTGAAGAGAACACCTCTCCAACGTGCCATACACCATCAAATGTGTGCATTTGGTCATTTGTTTATGACGACAAACTGCAGTCAGATGAAGACCCCGATGAGGATGACGATCATGCAGATGAGCTTCCCTGACACAGTTCCAGACAGTTTGTACATAAATTATTTGGTTATGCAAACAGATTGTTGCAGCAGCTGTCCAGGTGGCTGAGCTTAGATGATCTTGGAGGTGAAGATGCTGGATGTGGAGGTCCTGGACTGGTATGGTTAAATGTGGTCTGCATTTGTGAGTTCAGTTGGATGTACTGTCAAATTCTTTGAAACGCCTTTGGAGACAGATTATGGTAGAGAAATGTACATTCAATTCATGGTCAACAGCTATTGTGGACATTCTTGAAGTCAGCATGCCAATTACACACTCCCTCAAAACTCAATATCTGTGGCTTTGTGCTGTGATAAAACTGCACATTTTAGAGTGGCCTTTTATTGTGGTCAGCCTAAGGCACACCTGTGCAATAATCATGCTGTCTAATCAGTATCTTGACAAGAGGTGGATGGATTATCTCAGCAAAGGAGAAATGCACACTAACATAGATTTACACAAATTTGAGAATCGCAAAGATATTATGGGTAGATTGCATGGTATTAAAAAAAAAAAAAAATAGATGTCAGCCTATCATCCGTCTATGAAATTTGTCACTTGACTGACAGGACAGACAGTCTGAGGCCCCGTTTACACGACGTGAAACTGCAGCCTTTCTGCTGAGGTTCAGCCATTTCTTTACATGACAACAGCCCTCATTCTCTCTGAAACCTAAGGTTTCTGAATCCAGGTCTCAGGGTGGAGATTTTGGGGAGGAACCCCTGATGGAGGTGTGAAATGCTACACAAGTGAAGTCGCACATGCACACTACAGGTGGCTGCAGTCCAGTTTTTCTGCACTAACAGTTATAATAAATGGCAGAGAGCAGAGTGGTTTTGTGCTACTCACCTTTTTCAGCATGTAGGAGCAAAACTAATAAAATCCAGGGTCCAAAGAGACGTTAGTGTATTCATCAATTTGGACTAATTGTCATGCTGATACCAACAAAGTCCATGCTCAATAATCCAAGTCATGCTGATGCTGTGTGCAAACCCTCTCTTTTTTGGTTTTACCACCAATAAACATTGAACACAAACTTTTCCAGAGTTTGTTCTTGTGTAAACAGGGCCTTATACTAGATAAGTCACATGGACTGTCATTTTAAAAGTAGCTTGCATGCTGAAAAAGTGTGGACACCCCTGTCTTAGATCTTTGGGTTCAGTTCATTAAAAGACAAAAAAAAAAAAAATGGAAGCAAAAACAAAAGTGTTTCTTTTATTTTTTTGTTCAGTGTAAAAAGAGTTTGTGACAAAAGCTTTAATTGAAACAATTTGTGATGCTTCCACTTAAACAGGTAAAATTAATATCAGGTTAATCCTAATCCTGCCTTCTATCAATGACAAACTTAATGCTTCACAAAACTGCTAAAGTTAAACAAAAAACAAACAAGTTTTATAAAAACAAAATAAAAATAAAAATGTACCGGTAGATGTTACTATTTAAAAGAACCAGACATTTTTAAAAGTTTCTTGTGAGAACTTTAAAGATGGAAATTTGAAACCAACCCTGCAGCACATCACATCACAGCTTTATTGCCTTTATTATGAAAGGAATACATTATGATCAACATTCACACTGTAGTGTGAGACGAGGTTAAAACTCAACATTCAGACCATTTTAGCAGGCGCCAAATATGGAGAATGAGGTGTATTCGCTCATTGCTGGAAGCAAGTAATTACAGTAGATATGAAGTCAAGAGCTCTGAATGGGAAACGCTTTTGCTCCTCCTGCATCTTAATATCGAGTGGAGGGAATTATAACCAACAAAAAAAAAAAAAAACAGATGATGTTGAGAAAAAGCTGTAGATGTCACAAGTGAGATGATGGTTCAGCAAGTTAGAGGAGGACAAAACTCAAGAGGGCATCCACTGAAGACAAGGGAGTGAAATCAAAATTAGTCCAACCTTTAAAATAACTACCGTCTCAACTTTTTGCATAAATTTGCATGCGCTGTGACCTATACGGCAAAGCGACTTATTTATGTTTTCCCACATTTATAATCCAATTTTTGGCTGAGATCTGACAATTTCATTCATTCCAACATGAAAAATATTGAACACTAACATTTCAGCTGCTAGAGGGCCCTCGACCAATATGGAAAGCCAAGTGTCTCATTAATAGACAAAAGTGGCTATTAATGAGCCATTTGGCTTGCCATACATGCCACCTTTGTCTCGCTCCAGAACTCCTGGAGCAAATCTCAAATCAGCTGCATTTTGCCGAGCCGCCCAGGCAAAATGCAGCTGATTTTATCATTAAAGTGCATTTATTAAGGAAAGTTTCAACTGCGATACACTTTTGCTATAATTTCAAGCAAACAAATAGTTTTTAAGTGTTAATCTTGTTAAATTTTTGTTAAGGTCCTCCTGTGCACGCTCCCGCGGCCAATCAATTTTTGTCGCATCACCAGCCCACATTTCTGGGTGGTCAGCAGTGACTCATAATAGATGCAACTTATACAGCAATATAACGTGTGTGGCAACAAGTACGGTATATGAACTCTTGAGTGATCTGTTAGCATTTGGAAGATATTTTATCAAAGACTGTCAGCTACTACCTTGCCAAAATTAAGCTCAATCGCTAAAATGTGTTGTATTATGTTCATTTTTGGGTTAGCTAAGGTCAGCTAGTTGTGGGGCGCATCTTGAACTGGCTAGACCAAAAGGTAATCGGTTGTATATGTACATCTGAGGATTACTTTATGAAAGGTTAATTAAAATCAGTGATTCATTAAAACATTTTTGCTTTTGCTAGTGAACGATAACAAAAAGAAATTTTTCTGAAAAACAAACAACAACAACAACCCTCAGCTTTCCAGAGCAGACACTGTTGTGAATCATGCATGAAGACACATCACTTAATGATGTCGTGAATCTGTGTGCACGAGTGTCAGTTCCATCCGAGTGAATGTGTGAGAAAATTAAGATACTCCAAGAATTTAAGTTTAAAATTATGAGTCAATAGTTTATTAATTAAACCAAGTTGAAGGCAAAAGAGTGATAATGTTTTTGCATGTGTCCGTGTTACATTTTGGCATAGCAACACTGGATGAAACCGTTTTACAGTCGTTAGGCTACAATTTGATATGGTAGTAGCCAAAAGTAATACCCATCTTACACTCTGAGCACTAACTGATCACATGAGATCAATTTTATTAATTTTTTTTAACTTTGCTAACAACCTTTAGAGTCAACTTTGTCTCAGTGAAATATTTCATGAACCACAAGACAGACATGACCGAAACATTCAGGAAATTACTGAATGCACATAATTAATTATCTTGTAGAGTCAACCCAATTCAAGATGGTTGCCACAACAAATCGACCTTCAGAATCCCAAAACTGATTATAAACTTAGCCAGATTTACAGAAATCAAGCTAAACTTTGGCGTGGTAGTTGCTGAAAGTTATTCACAACACAAGTTGGGAACACTGCACAAAACATCTGCCTCAAACTTGGGCATTAACTGTTAGTGCCTACTCTTTGTTAGCAAAATATCTCAAACCACTGGTCAGGTTTTAATGAAACCCTCCCAAAGTTATTGATAAATGTACATCTGCAACTGATTAATATTTGCAGTCACCGCAGTTTAAAATGTCCGCTACAGCTAAATAAGCTTCCCAAACACACAAATGACCATAGCTCGGCCAGTTTGACAGATATTAAGCTAAAAATTGTATGTGGTAGTAGTTGAGAGTCATCTTCAAGACATACTTTAAGCGCTAACAAAGCTGTTGCATGAGATTGCACATGTCATTTACAGTTTTCTCTCCGGCATAAGACAAATTCCTTCAAGTTTTAGTTGTGTTTGTGACTGTTTAATTGTGTTTTAGGGATCACACGTTTGTTTAAACAGGTTTATAGTACTTGTTGCAAAGGTGAATCCTGAGTGAAATGTCAGCTCTTGTAAGAAACATCTGATCCACACACAAATCGATTCACAATATGACTCCAGCTCCATCAGAGCTGTCCCGCTCATCGATCTGTGCAGAGCACTACATCTGCAGCAGTTACAAATAATAAGCCTGTGGTGGGAAAACTGAAAATGGAGACATCACCCGAAATCTGACACAAGTGGGAAAAAAAAAAAAAAAAAGTCACAGCTCACTGCGCTGACTTGTCCCAAACGGCCATCCCTCTTCATCTCATTGTATGTCACAATACCCCATCCCTCCCGATTATAATCACATCTAACATACAGAATTCCAAATCCTTCAGTGATTTTTCTTGCTCACTAAAACAAGAACATTCCCTCAGATTTGCTACAAAAAAAAAAATCACTTCACTCTCAGTGCCAGTGGTCCTTGTAGGTATTTCTAACGCTTTAAATTCAGCGAAAGACGATGTTCAGGTGAGGACATGTTTTTGTAAGGTCTGGATTTTGTTCTTTTTTGGGTGAAGGGGATCCAAGACACCAGGGCTGTACTCTATTATGAATAATTTTCTTTTTTACTTACTCTTCTACCTCACATTCAGTTTTAATAGTCAATGTTTAACCGTAGAAACATATAGAAAAAGGGCATTAGTAATATAGCGCTAACATCAAATATGACATAAACCTTTATTGTCAGCTCTAATCTGTCAGTTTAGTATTTTTACTGACTGGATTTTACTAAATCAAAATGTTTAATAAAACAACTTGAATATTTTGCACCGATATGGTGTAGATTCACTGGATGGATGGATGGTGTAGAATCCTTGAAAAGCTGTCACAATCTGTCATCAGGTGTGTTGAACCCACGTGCAGGAAGGCAGACTCCAGGTATAAAGTTAAATATATTCATTTTCTAATAAACAAACAAAAACGCTGACAGGGCAGCTACTTACTCAGGACAGGATGGAGGACACATCATAACACCACTGAAAGACAATCCCGAGACAAAGACAAGACGCAGAGGAACTGAATATATATACACACACTGATTGGAACAAATAACAGACACCTGCAGTGATTAACATTAGACACAGGTGAGACAGGGGCTGAACACAAGGATGGAAAACACAGAGCTGAACAGGAAACAGACAGGACAAAAACCCTATAAAAGCATACACTGTGAATACTAAGAAGCATGTCCACACCTTTGAAACGAGCAGGATCCAAAATAATTTATTTGAGCTCACCCATTTTCATTTCCAGGATGTCAAATGTTTCGAAACATGATCACTGTGTCCTTTGACAACTTGTGTGTATATTTGACGTTGGGATTAAAAAGAAAAAAAAATGTGCAAAACAAAGTATTTGAGTCCTTTTAAAAACCAAACAGAAGGGAGAGATGCACTTTGTTTTAAAGACTTAAATGAAGTTGTTCTTCTTAGGGAGATAAAATCCTTCTCTCCTCACTTTGTTTAGGAATAAGAATAAAATGTACCCAATCTGAGCTAAAGAAGAATAGTAGCCCTTTCTCTGGCCTGGGAACCCCAGGAGGAACTGGAAACATTGACAAAACCAAAGGGATGCTGTTTTCAAACAGGAAGTCGGTCCCAGCAGTTCTTCCTTCAGTTTTATCCTCAAATGGTGTTCCTATTGAGTTTGTCGATTTCTATAAATATTTGGGTTTCTTGATCGATTCACAGTTCTGCTTTAAGCTTCATGTGGAACACCTAGTAAGGGAACTGAAAGTTAAACTGGGTTTCTTTTTCAGAAATAGATCCTGTCTAACTCTGAACACTAGGAAACACCTTGTAACTGTGACTTCCCTTCCCTCCGTTGACTACAGTGACATTATTTCCATGAACGCCCCTCCAAGAACCCTGCAGATGTTGGATGCTGCCTATCACGGTGCACTAAGATTCATAACTGGCTGGAACTATCGTACCCATCACTGCACCCTGTATTCACTGGTTAACTGGACATCATTAACTTCAGGCAGATTATCTCAATGGTACTTTTTCCATCTTTAAATCACTTCTTGATCTGTTGCCTTCATACATCTCCTCCTACATGTCACTGTGTGAGTGCAGCTACAGCGTGTGCTCCAAGGACATGATTACCTGCAGTGTTCCCTCAGTGCAGACTGAACTAAACAAAGGGCCTTCTCCGCTCCCGTTTCCTGGAATATCTTGCAAAAAAATCTGAAGCTCTTGACCTCTCTAAGTGGCTTTAAACATCGGTTAAGTTCATGGCAAAAAACAGTTTCTAGTTTTCTACATCGCCTTATAATCTAGATGCTTTTTTGTTACATTTTTTAATTCCCTTTTTTTTTCACTTGTTTTCTTAATTTGTATGCATCCTTTATCATTATCTATTATTGTCTTTTTTGTTAAAATAGGGTCTCTCTTGTAAAGGAGTCCCCAAGGCTCAATGGGATTAACCTGTATAAAGAAAAGGTTGAATGAATGAAAGCACCCCTGTAATAATCCATGTCTGGATTTGGATAACCAGACAAAAATGAATGGATATCATTTCACAACTTCACAACTTTTGCTAAAGTTCTGGACATGTTCAAATAGTTTGTGCATTGAAATTGTTGCAAAGTTATTGTGGGTGTTTCCAACCCATTTCAAGAGTGGCTGAGACATGGAGCTCTCTGACAGAAAACATCTGAGACAAATGTCCGCCTCTAAAACTCACGCTGACAATAAATACGAATGATAAAAAAATAAAATAAAAACACAGGTCCAAATTGAACTATTTTTAGTCAAAAATGTACTCCTGCAGGTTAACTCAAAAACCTGTGGACAACAAAGTAATGGTCAAGACCAAAAGTGAAGTTTAGCCGGCTGCCCACATATAAACAGGCGAAGACATCACTCACTTTGCTGCAAACATAATTCACTGAGACAGCAATGCGTTTGTGTTTTCTTACTATTTTAAGTCACCAACCAGTCTTCCAAGAGTCACAGCTCAACGAAATACCACATTAAGGAAAACCAGTAACTAGTATGTTCTGAATTATTTTGAACCCAGGGTGCAGACAGATGCAGGGAACTCGAAGATAAAATAACAAATTCTAAAAGATCAGAACAAAGGCTGGTGCGGCAGCAAAACTTACAACATCACAGGATCAGGGAGACATGGAGGAAGACAGAGCACGACGGCTGTAGAAAGCACAATACACGGCCAACCAGTAAACACAAAGATGCTGAACTTAAAGGGACACTAATGAGACATAAAGACGAACACCTGGGGTGATTGGGATTGGGAGCAGGTGAGACAAGGAGCTGGCAAATGAAGGAAAAAACATGGGGAAGGCAGGAAACACAACAAGAATCTAACGAAAGAACACAAGACAGACACAGGTTTTCACACAAAGTGGAGATATGAAGGAAAACATAAGGCTTTCTACGACTAGAGATAGCAACGACGCAGCTACAACTTTAAGAACAATTTGTGTTCCTATAGGTGCAACAAGGATTATACTCTGCAGGCATCCAAACAGATTTTCATATACTGGATTGCACTGCACTGTGCAGTGATCCTGTGTGCGACTGGAGACATTTCAGCAGGAAGAGTCAAAGCTCTGGATCTCAAAGGAAGATTCAAAAGTGCCGTCTCTGAATACCAGCTCCAATCTTTCGTCTTCAAAGCAAACCTATGTGAGGGGGGAAAAAAGAGGCAGTGATGAACATCCAGCATGCAACAACCCTTTTTATCATAGCGAAAGCATCACAGCTGCTGGTGTCAGTGGATTCAACTCGTGCTCAATGATCCATGTTCAACTTTGGCCTTGTGAGGTGACGAACGTACTTCACATCTCTCTTCTGCTCCTTCAAGTTTTCACTGCTGCAGCCTGGAGGCTCCGGCCTGTGTTCCTTCATCATTAAAACCAAATTCATTACTTCAGCAAAAGGCCACCGCCTGTTTTCCCTCCGTGACTTTCCGTGCAGTGGCTGCTGCTGCTGCTGTGTCACCAAACAGTTACTTTACAAATGGAGCCAGACATTCACATAATTAAAACCAAGATGCTAGGACATAATTCTTAATTAAGCACTAATGTGATAAAGTGTGATGGCAGGACAAAACTCTCCTTTAAGGGAAGAAAGGCCTTTGTAATAAGGTGATTAATGGACTTAAGAGGGGAAGAAGATGTAATTGGCTGGTCGTCCCTCCCAGCTGAAAGCAGGATAGAGCTCACCGTCTGCTGCAGAGGGCTCCTCGCAAAACGCAGAGTGATGCCGCCTGACTGCAAGAAAAGGCTTAGTCCAATGAGACCAGTCTGGACGAGACATAACTTTAATATCTGTAATGGTTCTCTCGACTATTTTATTTTCAGTCTAATCTGATTATTAATGTGCCAGGTCTCCTGAGTTTGGCTGTTAGTGCGGAGGACGCTGTGCCTCGCTCAGGTGGAGGAACAGCTTTGGACAAGATGAAAAGAAGCAGAGCACACATCTGCAGTCATTTTTTCAGTTTGTTGTTTTTCTGTTACAGCTGTGTTTGCAGTCTTGTGCAAATATTGTTTTTCTTTAAATACTATTTACACTTTATTAATATTATTAAATATTATTTACACTAAGGCGGCTGTGGACTGAGTGGTTAGAGCAGTCGTCCTCCAATGCAAGAGTTGGGGGTTCGAATCCACCAGCAATTCACATGCCGAAGCATCCCTGGGCAAGACACTGAACCCCTCATTGCTTCAGATGTGTGTCCCATCAGTGTATGAATGTGATAAAGCTCTGATTAGTCTCTTTAGAATGATTTGTTCAATTAGCTTTGTAGAGATATAGTAAAGTGCTGTATGAATGGGTAAATGAGGCACAGATTGTGTTGTAAAGCGCTTTGAGTATCTCAATAAGATAGAAAGGTGCTATATAAGTACAGTACAGTCCATTTACTTTATTGTGTGAATGCTTCATAAGCATTCACACAATAAACAACATCACTCTTGTGATCCATTTTTCTTCCGTATGTTTTTCAGCATCTTTTTCGTTCCACAGTTTTTGTCCTATTTCAACAAATCATAAATCAAAATGTTCAGCTCATTCAGAAGAAGGGTGCTATGACTTTTGGTATTGGTGCAACTTAAGCTTTTTGAGATTTAGCCTTTTCTGTCATTTTTTTTTTTCTCATAGAAAATGAATTGAGCTCATTTGACGTCCTTCAAATCTTTAGATCTATTTACAACCTTTTACAGCTCCTTTCACATTTTGTTCTGGTTCAGCTTCTTTCAGCTTCCTTGTGCAAATTTACACCTTTTTCAGCTACTTTCAGCTCATTTCAGTCGATTTTTTGGCTGTTTTGCGATCCTTTTAATTTTTTTGGGCTAACTACAACATTTTTGTGCTTATCCTAACTTCTTTCTGCTAATTTCAGCTTATTTTGTTCCTTTCAGCTTATTTATGCAAGTTTCAGCTTTTTCTGCTATTTTAGCTACTATTTAGATGTTTTTATACCAATTTTAGCTTTTCCAGCTAATTCCACATTTTTGCACTCATTTCAACTATCAACCCAGTTCAGCAAAAATGTGCTCTCTCCAGTTCCTTCTGGTCATTTAAACTTCTTTCCGTGTTTTTAGCTTTTTTCAGCCGTTTTTTAAATTTAAACTTTTTCCAGATAAATTCCACTTTATTGTGCCCATTTCTGCTTCTTTCATCCTAATTGGGCAATCATCTGCTCTCTCTGCTTCCATCCGCTAATTTAAGCTTGTTCTACTTTTTCAGCTAGCGTTTAAAGCTTTTTTTTTTTTTAGCTAATTTCAGCTGTTATCAGATAAATTCCAGTTTTAATTTTAGCTACTTTCAGCCCAATTATCTTCTTTCTACTAATATCATCTTGTTATGAACCTTTCAGCTTTTTTCAGCTGGTTTTCAGCTTTTCTGTCATGTCTCTCTTGTTAATGAGTCCTTGAGTCTCAATGGGATTAACCTGTCTAAATAAAGGTGGAATGAATTTAGCTGTTTTATGCTAATTTTAGCCTTTTCAACTAATTCCACAGTTTTTAGCTTAGTTAAGCTTTTTCCTCTTCCTTCTGTTAGTTTAAGCGTCTTTCTGTCTTTTCAGATACTTTTCGCTAATTTCAGCTTTTTTTATATAGCTAATTTAATAATGTGCTAATTTCTGCTTATTTAAACTTAATTCAGCAAATATATGTTCTTTCTGCTTTATTCTGCTAATTTAAGATTGTTCTTCCTTTTCAGCTAAAATTCAGCATGTCTTTTAGCTATTTTCAGCTGTTTTTCAGTGAGTTCTTCAGCAATACACATTCACACTACATTTTTGCCTGAAATGCAATTTCTCTAGTTTAGTTTTTCTTTTATTGCCAGTAGCCAAAGATAAAGTTGGAGCAAAAATGTATTTGCTTGTGTCTGTGTTTAATTGTCTGTTAGAAAAAATATCTCTTAAATCACAACATTCATTGAAACTTAAAATTTTGGGTTGACATTTACAACTGATTAAGTTTTAGACTTAATCTAATTCTAATTAGTTGCTAAAGTAATGCGACCTCGAAAACACAAAAATGGTTATGACTCAGCTAATTAATAGATATGAAGCGAATATGAAGATTTGGTGTAACTGTGCATTACAGTTATCTAGCTACAGATTGAGATACACATTAATTTTAATCTGCAATTTACTTCCATCATGTAATAATCCCTCTAGGGATGTGTCAGGGTGTTAAAAAAGGTTTAAACATCATGTCAGTATAAAAATAATAAGTAGAAAATTACTACCTTTTTTGTTTCTTCCTTTCAATGTAATATTTTAGCTTGTGTGTTGATGCTCAGGCAATAGAATAATTTAAAAAGATCACCCCACTGCTCTTTGTTAATTATTTTAAATACATTTTTAGTATTGGTTATTCTTGGAAATGATGGTGACATCCACAACTTTACAGGTATAAGAGCTTCATGCTGGTGTTTTAGATCTGCACCAAGAATCAGGTGACCAGTAAAGGCTGATGCTGTGTCACTAGTTTTAATGGAACCACATTTATCTGTAAGAAGCATCATGTGTTTGATGCTGCTTTTCTAACTGTTGACTGCTTCTTACTCCGTCGCAGAATGAAAAAGGAGAATTGAAAAGATCCTCTGTTCCTCTGTCATATATACCACAAATCAGCCACCTCATCACTTGAAGATACTATGCTTTCTAGATTTTATATTGCTTAAAAGTATAACACTTATAAAGTCTGGGCAACATCATCAGACCGGGACTCTGCAATTTATACTCATCTGCAAGCCAGTGGTCACTCTTTCAGGGATGAAGATCCAGAGGAACGTTGGTTTGAGAGAAAAGTGAAGGAAGACATCTTTGAGAAACCACCCATCATTAAACAGGGGCAGAGGCCTCTGTATTCATTTGTCACCTTCTTACAATGCTGTTATTGCAAGTATCATTCAACCATCTGTGAATAGCAAGTGGCCATCAATGCATTAATGATGGGTTGTTAGGGTAATGGTCCTCCTTTATCACGTGAACAGCTAGTTTTGGCTGTCACCAGCAAACTGGTGATACTTCTCCACTATGAGAAGGGGCTATTTATAAGACTGAGTTTAGTGCAGCTCCTCAGACTGACAAAATCTTTTGGATAAAAGATGAAACATTTCAACAAGAAGAATCCACACAGAGGACCTAATATTTTTAGATTTTTTAAAAACCTGGATTATTGAGCACGCATCAGGATACTTAGTTTCCTCAAATAATTGAGGTGGCCGACAGGGTGACCAAAGATTCATCTATGGTGGACAAGGCCACCATTAGCCACCCCCTAGCTCCATCATTGTACCTAGTGGTGGAGAAAATGTCTCTCTCCACTCATCAGGATCCGTCACTTTGTGCCACCTTGGACAAGAAAAAAAAAAACTCTGTTCTTACACAGTGTGACTCCTTCCCACTTGAATATCTTGCACCAAAAACATTAAGGTTTACTTGCATTCCCTTTTCAATTCCAGTCCAGAAAAACACTTGTCTCGAAAACTATAAACATCCATTATTCAAATCCTTCAGTAATGGAGCATCGACATCCCGCTTGTTGTTGTAAAAGAAGCACCTGGCTACATTTTCATGCAGAAGTTGTTTTATTAACCCTATCATTATAAACATTTAAAAACATATTTCACTTATTGTGTGACGTATGAAACAAAACAGAAGCTGAACAAGCTCTGCTTACCAGTTCAAACAATTCAGAAATGTCTCTTAAGTCTCGTCCTTTGGCTCTAATGAAAATGTTAACACCCCACAGGAAGGGCTTTTTGTTGAAAATCCAACTTCACCCTCTCCAAATCCAGTCTTATGAAAGAACAAAGCAGCTTAATGTTGCTGCTGTTTCTCGCTGAATATTTTGCCTTTGAAAGTAAAAAAAAAAAAATAACAGGATAAAAAAGCTCACTCTTAGAAACAACAGCCACGATAAGCTGAAGGATTTGCTGCATTTTGCTCACCACCAAATCTGCTTCGAGAGTTACAGCATAAAAAAAAACCCTCACCTGTTTGTAAAATCCAGCCAGGGACGTTCAGGAAACGTTTAATGTTTGGTCAGTATGAGTTTTAAAACGGCTTTTTCTTGATATCCAGTTTATGGTTATCAAAGCTCCTTATCATTTTTGTAAACTAAATCAGTCAGCTAAATGTCACCATGAGGTCACCATGGCATCATTTATTTGTTTGTAGCTGATTTAAATCACTTTCATTCTCATTAAATTATGCAAATAGTAAGATATAAGGCGGATTTATTTTTACTTTATTGTCCATTTTCCTCAGGGAGGTTTGTGTTTTAAGAAATAAATATCAACCAGAATCAATAAAATGTTTTGATGCTTGATCAGGCCTCTGGCACTGATCAATCACTTCATAATTAAGGGACACTACTTTACCTTTCAAATAGATTTTTACTTTTCTATGACAGGACGGTGGGTGAAATATTGGCCCAACAAACAGACATTTTTCAAAAACAAAGACGAAACACGGTTAAAAAACAGTTTTAATTATTTTCTGTGCTCATTCTCAAAATGAAATATTTTCCCGCAGTCTTGATTTTTGTCTCCTCTGTACATTTTCCTTTTGAAAAACATGTAATGTTTTGTCAAAGTGGTTCAAAACACCCAAGTCCATGCTCAATAATCCAGGTATAAAATCCAACAATGTTCAGTCGGATCATATGGACGCTTTTGTTTTTTGTGCTGAGATGTTTCTTAGCACCAGCAAACTGGTTTGTTCCACTTTGGAGTATGCTGTTGGTGGAGAATTAGTTTTGTTTGGTTGTTCCTCAGATTCAAGAAGTCTGTTGGATGACGGACGAAATGTCTCAGCACAAAAAAGAAACCGTCCAGATGTCCTGACTGAACATTGTTGGATGTAATGTTTTAATAACTCTGAAGAGATCATTTCACCAATCATTTATGAATTACTCTTTTTTTTTTTGCACGCTGCTTGTAATTCATAAAATAAGACAGAAAAAAGCTAATCGACAAAATTAATTCCTCACATCATCAAATAAAACACAAAACAAAAGCTAATAATAAAATGACACCAGTGCAGGCAGTTTTTACGACAGTCTTTTTTTTTACAGCTTCTGAATCAAACGTGTGAAAAAGGCGCTCTCGTTTGGTGGTTTTTCTACGGTTATGTCCTTGTATCTTTGAAAAGACGCACCCTATCAGGCTCTGCCGGTGCTAAATGTTAGTTTTGGTCTCAGGTCGAATATAATATGCTCATCAGTCAAGTGGACACTTGCTGCTGCATCAGTGTAATTTCTGCACACACTCCAATTTGCATAAAGATGAGTTCAGCTCCTCTTTTGGCTCCTGTCCACCTCACTCGAAATGTTTTAAAGCCAGCTTGACCTTCCTAAAGACGGTTCACATCTGCTTTTGTTCAACTTGTAAATGGTGCTGCTTGATGGCTCTAACACAGAGCAGAAGCACAACAAAGCAGCTAAATGAATTATTGAAAATGAATGACTGTATCTGTGTTTGTGTGTGTGCGTTGCACATGTTAACATCTGTGACCTGTGTCCTGCTCTGTGCATGCATCTGCTGCTCTGTCCCTCTCAGCTAAAGGGTCAGCATGGCTGTTTATTAATCCATTTAATGCAAAGTCTCATTTTTGTCCCTCTCCATCTGCTCATTGTCTGATCAGTTTTGATAAATACATAAAATGCGTCAAGGCTAGTTGGATCGATGCTAGTTGTCTTTTTCTGCTCACCGTTTGTTTCTTTTGCTGTCAAATATGATGAAAACTGGACAATGGCAAAAATGTAGTTAAGAAAAGTGTGGACATTATCTCTTTAATTTGAAGTTCATATCCAAACCAACAGGTTTTAAACAGCAGGCTGGTTTTAGCGTCTGCACAGATTTACTATTTCTGTCTGAGAGCAACAACACATCAGAATGTATGCAGACTGTGACTCAAAGCTGCACTCAGTAAGACTTTCTGCCTATTCTCATGGAGGACGCACACGTGCACATGCACGCACGCACATACACTCACTGACGCTGCAGGTCAGAAAACACTTTGTTGCATGCAGTCACCAGGGGGCAGTAAAAGTCCACATGTTCACATATCAATGACACAATGTCCACCCCTCGTTAACACACATATGCACTCACTGCATGTCAAAAAGTAATTTTATTTGAGTTTTAAAGTGCTGAAATTAAAAGTCAGATTGTGCACGTGTCAGCCAGTGGACTGGTTTCCTCTTTATGTGACAGGATTCATTCACAAGTCGTGAAGACGAGTTGCGTGAAAGAGAGTGAAAGCAGTTTTCTTCTCCTTAAAATCAAATAGTTTTAAGTGTGTTCACCTCAAGGTTTCTGAAACTGTGGGGCATCAGTGAAGCCTTGTTCTGAAAATATTTTCCCGCTTACACTGAAACGCTATCTTTGGGTTTTCTTTGCAGCCAAAATTAAAAAGAAAAATTCTAAGAATTGAGGATAACTACAGTAAACATGGTATGTTAAAAATATTATTAATTAAAAAAAATGTACTTAAACTAAAATATAAAATGTAGGCTAAATGTTTCATTGATTAGTCTTCAAGAGGTTTTATGACTTGCCACTTGTTTGTTCCGAGCATATTCTCTGGGTTTGTTGTTTGTTGTCAAGAGTTAGGCGTGCTGTAAAAAAATGTAAGTTATTAAAAATAAATAAATAAATAAATAAAAAAGCACCCGGGAACCATGTCCTCATCCAAGGCCAACTCTGTATTTCAGTTTTGGTGGATGAATAATTGTGGCCGTTTTCAGAACAACATCCCAAAAGTCAATATGTCTTTCCAAGTGCCTGCTGTTTGTGGTATTTCTTCAGAAATAATTTTACCAACAAGAAGAAAATGTGTGATGGGTTTCAAAGTAAGATAGAAACCACTTTTCTTTTGGTGTTTTCTGTCTTGGTTTGTCATAGTTTTTTCCTTTAAATCACAGTCTTAAATATAAATGCATGGCAGATTCTTGGATTCTGCGTGTGTGTATATATATATATATATATATA
>NC_056500.1:14799687-14809115 GCF_014905685.2 Nematolebias whitei
ATGAGGACTGTAAGCAGCCTTCTCTCTTGCTACAGCATGGACCTCTTTTCAGGAGATGGAACTAAAGCCAACTGAGACCTAATCCTGGTGTAATACCTCCTTTCTCCCGCCTGTTTTATGAAGCAGCAAAAGATGAAACATGAGGGAATGCAATTAGAAAAAGGAAAGAATATATATATATATATATATATATATATATATATATATATATATATATATATATATATATATATATATATATATAGGTGGTAGAGGTGACTAAGTAGGACAAGTATGAAGAAACAGTAGATGCAATATGAGATTCATACAGTGCAGTGGCACAGGAATGTAAATAAAAGCAAACAAAATAAAAAACAACAAAACAAAACAAACAAATGGACATTTGAAACAATTCAAAGACAAATATGAAAAAAAAATTATGTGTATTATAAAAGTAGCTGACTTTCTAATAATGCCTTGCAAGAACAAGAAATGTGATTAAATGCCACATAGAAATCTACAGGAGGTTGTTTCATAGCTATAAGACTAAATTACACCATATTATACAATGATAACAATTACACAGGTCGACCTTACCATATTTTGAGTCACTAAATATCACAGAAGGGAATGCCTAACCTAACTCAAACTGATTGAGCCAACTCTATCATTCGGTTAAAGCATGTAATGCTAAAAAGTTCCAGTAGATGGCACTGTGACAGAAAATGATAGGTTTGTTTTCCCTCCAACTGGGAAGTCAAAAACCAGGACATCAAGCATGGTGGCATCATGACAGTTTTGGGTAAACCTTGAAAGGTATGGATACTTATTTTTACATATTTTGGTGATAAAGGCCTTTTTATGACGAAGCTTTAGGGCCACGCTAAGAAAAAAAAAAATCACATTGCCATGCTAAGAAAAAAAATTAAAAGCCATAATATCCATCCATCCATCCATTTTCTTTGCCCGCTTATTCCATTTTGGGTCACGGGGGTCGCTGGTGCCCATGTCCAGCAATCACTGTGCGAGGGGCGGGGTACACCCTGGACGGGTCGCAAGTCCATCACAGGGACACATAGAGACAAACGAGACAAACAAACATTCACTCTCTCACTCACACCTAGGGACAATTTAGAGTTACCAATCAGCCTAACATGCATGTTTTTGGACTGTGGGAGGAAACCGGAGTACCCGGAGAAAACCCACGCATGCACGGAGAGAACATGCAAACTCCACCCAGAAAGGCCCCTGGACCGGGGTTTGAACCAGGGACCTGCTCGCTGAGAGGCAGCAGCTCTACCAGTTGCGCCACCGTGCTGCCTAAGCCATAATATTACGAGAATAAATTCCTAATATTACAAGAATAAAGTTGTATGAGACATTTTTTTTACAGCTCTCGTTTATTATTATTTTTTATTTCCTACGAGTCAGAGCCACAATGCGACCTGTCCATCAATCCAGTAGGAGTGTCAGCAAATGACCAATCTGAAGCTAAATGCTCCTTACCTGCAGAGAGCTGCGCTGCAGCCCATCAGAGTCTGTAAGAAGGTTCAAAGTCCTGATACTGATAATAATTTGATGTTGATGTGCTAACAAATTAAGTATCTCCTTATCAATACCAAAGTATAACTTAACACGATGCTCAACATTCTTCATTTTACCATAGTTAAAATGTGGTAAACCCTGCTATATCGTGCTCTATAAATAAAGCTGGTATGTGTCGGAGTTTGGATACTATTACGTCTCATTTAGCTTCGGATCGGTCATTTGTTGACACCTACTGGATTAATTGACAGGTTGCGTCGTGGATCTGGCTCATGGAAAAAAAAAAACAACAACAAAAAACCACGAGAGTGGCAAAAAAAAAAAAACGTATTATACAAATTTATTCTAGTAATATTAAGATTTTATTCGACTTTATTCTCGTAATACTAGGACTGTATTCTCATAATTTTATGGCTTAAAAAAAAAAAAATCTTAGCGTGGCCCTAAAGCTCTGTCGCACTAAATAGAATTATGACCCATGATGAGGCACAAAAACTCAAATTATGTTTTTTTTATGTACTTGACCAAATTGTTGATTTGTCAATTCATGGTAGCAAATTTAAGCTAATGCCATTAAAAATGATAACTTGCCATAAAATCATCTTACTCAAACCATCTGGTTTATCTGTTTCTGTAAATATGTCTCTGACTGTTAGTACGTCATGAATATGCTGAAGGAATTTTCCCACTCCTTACTTTAATTGCTTTATAAGTTTAACTAAGTTACTATGATTAAAAAAGAGGAAAAAACGTAGAAATAATCTCAATACTAATTTAATGAAAGAAGCTGGTGTACTCAAACTACTTGTTCTGGTAGAATTTGTTAATTATAATTTCATCCTTTTAGCAAGTTTCACAAATTGGACATAAAAACTTTGGGGATGGGTATATTATAGGAAAAAAAGGCATTGATTGCTATCATCAGTCATCCAAGGAAATAAGAAATAAATAAAAAAATACATAAAACTTTTTTTTTTCCACAGAGTTTGTCTTGGCGGGGTAGTTCAAGGGTTAATTGTCTGCGATCATGGAGCAAAGAGGGAAAAAGGAAATGCCATCTATCTGTACTTTTATCTGTTCATCCGTGCCTGTTGTGAGCATGATAACTTTAAAAATAAGTCAGGTACAAACTTTCATTTTGGTGTGTGGCTACATCTAGGTGTAAGAAAGGTCACTATCAAAACTTGTGTTTCCATTCCAAAATCTAGTTTTCACTTTTAAAATTACTTCATTAGTTTACTCCAAACTTATGCTCAAGGTTTCTTTCTGCATTGATAAGTAACAATCATGGATCTGAGAGAACAGGGGTGTGAGATGTCATCAGAGCGAGAACACACTGCACTTTCACCAAGATAAAACATTTTCATAACAAACGTACAATTTTGTATGAATTTGAAGTGAACTGATTCAGAGTGTTTTGATTGTAAAATACAGTGCATGTGATTTCTGTCAGAGTTAAAATAGCAGCTCAACATCAGCATGATGCGCCTCCAATTACTGCAACAAGCAGTTGTAGTGGAATAAATAGTAATACTTATTTGTGGCAGAAAGAACATTTTTTTCTATGGAGATTATGCCCAAATCTCATTACCACATGTAAATATGAATGTGGACATATTGACATCTCAAACCCTCTGCACTACAGTGAACTGAAGTCCAATTAAACCGTTTCAAGTTTTATTCAATCTTGTAAAAAAAAAAAACAATAAAAAAAAAACACACGAGCAAAAATTATGTGTTTTTCCCCATTTGATGGAAATAATTTACCAACATGCCAAAGATCATCTAAACTGCTAATTAGTTTTATATTACATGAGAAAAAAACCCACAACAGTTGAATTATTTCTGTAAGAATGGATGGGGAAGTTGAATTTTTTAAAAATGTTTTGCTTCCAGTACAGCTAATGCTATGTATTGTTATATATATTGTTTTTTAAATGCCTGGATATTTTGGACTATGATCATGTAAGGTGGAACAGTATAGGCTGGTAATGTAGAGATGTAAAGAAGTGCCGTTCTGGTGCGAGTACATGTTTGCTTGTTGAAAATTATACCAGAAAGAACAACAAAGGAAAAAGTAAAGGGTAAGGGGGGATAATGTACTTGTGTATGGATTGTCGATGACAGCGAGGTGCTTTGTGAAGGTCACTGATGATTCGCTCATCTCATATTTAGGCTTTCAGGGATGAGATCCAATCAGATTGCTCTAAAGCCGTTTTTCTCAAATCCTCATCACATTATGTTGCAGCATAAGCCCTGTTGAATCAGCGGCTATTGGACTAGGAGTAATCAGCTTAGCTTAGCCCCACTGTAAATATGCAAATAGTATTTGATGATTAATTGACCCCAGTTGGCAGTGCAACCAAGCAGATGGAGGGAGGGAGAGTGCATTTGGGAGGGAATGAGAATAAGTAGAATATGTGAGGCTGGACAGGAGAATGTCAAAGAAAGTCAGAGAAGTTAATTGATTTTATGTGAGTCACTGAGGCACAATCTTGAAAAAAGCATGAGCTAATAGCATGTGTGAAAAGACCAATTAGAAGTCTTTGACCATGAAAATAAAATAAAGAATTTGCGGCTTAAAAGCATTCCTTTGGAGTCCAATGCCTGAGCTGTGTTACATTTTGTTGCTTGGTACCATATCGCTCAATGATAAATTCACTCATCAACTTGCAATTCATGGTGTCCTAGTGCCTTATGTAGCTGTGTTAGAACATCATGTTTGTTCAGGGTAAACTATAACTAGGTTTGCTCTTTTTTATAGTACTGGTGCATGACCTGGATAGATGTGATAATGAGAGGAAGACGAGACATCTTATGATGGGGATGATTTGTCTAAGTTTACCCTGCACTAATGTGCAATAGAGAAACATAAATACCTGAAAACAGATGTTTAAAGAGCACTTGGAATAGTTTATATTCAGCAGGAACACACAAATAAATTGTAAAAAAAAAATCATACATTGTGATTTCCGGATTTTTAAAATTTTTTAGATTATGTCTCTCACAGTGGACATCCACCTAAGATGAAAATTTCAGACCCCTCCATGATTTGTAAGTGGGAGAACTAGCAAAGTCACAGGGTGTTCAAATACTTAATTTTTCTCACTGTAGATAATGGAGGTGGGGGGTGGTGGGGAGAGATGAGTAATCCCAACATCTCCTCACCACCTCTTATTTAGAAGGTGAGTCTCACTATAGCTAGTTGGTATCACTCAACCTTCTACTGAATGAAGTTCTGTGTCCCTAAAACAAGGTTCACCAAGCTATGGACTGACCACCAAGGCCTCTACCCTGTCCACTTCATGCTGGTCTTTAGACACTTCCTGCAAGTTGGTGGGACCCAGCTACCTTCGTTGGGCAATGACTGATTAAACCTCATGAGGAGCGTTTGATTCATACATGAGCTATGTCTCAATAAACAAATAAAAAAAACAGTAAATTCTCACTGAAGACTTTTACATATATTTAAAAACCTACAAACCAATGCAACTTCAAACCATTAAAACAAAGTCTGGCTCATTTGATCCAAAAATATCAAAGGAGTGAGGAGTGGCTAACCAAAGGAGCTTTTGTTTTAGGATATCCATAATTATTTTGGCAAATTAATATGAAAAATTTACACGACTGATAGACCAAATCTGTGCACCCGAGTGGCCTGCCTGCAATCCATATTCATTTATTACAGGAAATTTCTTCAAACTACGTAATTTGTGTCCTCAGTTCTTAAATAAGTGCGACAAAGGAGATAAAACAAAAATAAATGTTCATTGTTTACAATATATTTCGAGTGTGTTTTTTCTCAGGAAAGTGATTTAATTTTCCAAATACAATAAAGTTTGTCAGTAAAGACACTAAAAACAATTTTCATTCTAATTATGTTGGCTACATAAAGTTTCTTGTTAATTATTGCACTAAAGGGAAATGTGGTTTTCTACATACCTACAATTAGGGATGGGGCCGATCCGGTATCGGCGTCCGATACCAGCATAATTTGCGTATCAGAGTTTTCCGATCCAACCTGAAAAGATTTCCAATCCATGATGCATGTCTGTGTCTGATGACATGTTGCCACATGTCATTCCCTGCCTGCTGCTCTGCAAGCTGGCTTCAAACTATGGAATGGATTTCATGAACAGAGGCGTTGTCTCATAAACCCAGAGTAAGACCCGCCTCACATTCAGAAAATCTATTTCATAGTTTGCAGCCAGCTACAATGTGAGAACTGAGCAGCAGCACTGTTGCTAACAATTAACCAACTTTTCAACGAAACATGTCTGCTGTGTGGAAGTATTTTACAATAGAAACACCACAAAGCAAGACAGCAACATGCAATGTCTGCAGATCCTCTGTACTGAGAGGAGGAAGCTCAGTCACGACCTATACAACACACTTAATCAAACATAGCACCACATTAAATTGCGGTAAAGTTGGTTTTACGTTGGACATTCAAGCTCCGTGGCTTCAGTGGCGTGTTCTTCTCATTCAATCTGAAGCAGGGAGCCTGATTTCAATCAGCCACGCTCAATCTGCCCTCTCAGTCTGCACGTCTTGGAGGAGGGGCAGACTGAGTGTGGCTGACTGAAATCAGACTGCCTAGGCCCTTTTGCCTAGTTCATTCTCCACTGAGGGGACACTGCATGTAATAATGTCCTGGGAGTGCATGCTGTAGCTGCACTCACACAGAGACATGTAGGAGGATATGTATGAAGGCAGTAGACCAAGAAGTGATTTAAAGATGAAAATGTACAAAATGTGAGAGTCTGCTTGAAGTTAATGATGTCCAATTAACCAGTGAGTACAGGGTGCAGTGGTGGGTATGGTAGTTACAGTCAGTTATGAATCTTAATGCATTGTGATAGGCAGCATCCAGCATCTGTAGGGAGCTTGTAGGGGCGTTCATATAGATAATGTCACCGTAGTCAATGGAGGGAAGGAAAGTCGCAGTTAAAAGGTGTTTCCTAGCATTCAGAGTTAGACAGGATCTATTTCTGAAAAATAAACCCAGTTTAACTTTCAGCTTCCTTTTTCAGTTTCAGAGATTATTACAGCCTCATGTAAAATCATTATTTATTATGATATCAGAATGGGATTGGTATTGGTGGATATCCAGATTTAGGGATCGGGATAGAATCAGAAGTAAAAAAATGTGGATCGGTGCATCCCTACCTATAATAAATAGTCCACAGGAAAACTCAGAGCACTGTGATGCACTTCATCTTTTACATGGCCTGATGTTGATCCATATATCACTGAACAATACAGATGTGTAACTTCCTAGTCTTGCTCAATATTCCTGTTGTTTCACAACAGTCAAGGCAGTTCCAGGAATTTAATCCTGTCAGACCGAAGGCCCCCCTCGGACACTTCAGATGATCACGGACCCCTACAATCAGCCCCTCGTCTCTCTGCAAACTTATGGTTGATGTTGAGGGCTGGAGGTTTTCCATTTCAGGCTGATCAGTTGTCTGACTCGGGGTCCGGACAGCCACTCGAGGGACCCCGCTCGCAGCGCCAACTTGTCGTAGGAAAAAGACAGTCCTAAAACGATCAGGTGTAGACTTCATCAGATTGTTTACAAAGCTTTGGAGAAGAGCCAACAACTCTCAGAAGATCAATGCATTTACAAGTACAAACTTATCAATGCTTTCACCTGTCTGAGCTTCTGACCCGTTCTGCTTTCCCATACTGAAAAGGTTGGTTTTGTAGAGTAAAGTCAAGTCAGATTTATTTATATAGCACATTTAAAACAAGAACTGTTCCTGTTGTAAGTGTAAGTGTTACCTTACTGTTGTAAGTGCTTAACAAAAAAGATCACAGCATCAAATACAAAACAAGATATAATTACAGCATCATGAATAAAAACATAAAAACACAAAACATTATCAGAAACAATGAAATACTAAATCAGATAACCCTGTGTTAAATGTCAAGAAATAATAACAAAAAAGCATAAACACAATCAGAAACAATGAAATACTAAATCAGATCACCCTCTGCTAAAGGTCAATGAGTACACGTGTTTTCAGGAAAGATTTAAAAGCAGAGATTGAAGTAGCCTGTCTAATGTTGATGGGCAGATAGTTCCAAAGTTTGAGGCCCATTACTGAAAACACCTGATCTCCTCTGAGCTTCAACCTGGTTTTTGGTACAACCAAAAGCAGCTGGTCTGATGATCTCAAAGCCCAAGAAAAAGCATAAAGATGACGAAGATTGGAGATGTATGAATGTGCAAGGCCATTAATGCACTTAAATATCAGCAGAATAATTTTAAAATCAATTTTGACTTGCACAGGAAGCCATGTTTTTTTGTTGTTGTCGTTTTTAGCAAGTCAAATTGATTCTTCTCATCCTGATCATTTCATTGTTAACCTTGTGTTAACCTTGCATGTGAAAAATAAACACAACTTGAACACAACTTGAGGACAGAACTGGTGAAATGTGCTCAGACCTACAAGTTCCTGTTAATTGCTGGGCTGCAGCATTTTGGACGAGCAACATAAAGCGAGTTATAGTAGTCCAGCCGGTTGTAATAAATGCATGGACTAATTTTTTAAGGTCAGATCTGGACAGCACAGACTTAAGCTTAGCTATCTGCCTTAGCTGAAAGAAGCTTTTCTGAAGAACAGAGTTGATCTGTTTGTTAAACTTAAAGTCCGAGTTTCAAACTATGCAGAGATTGGTAACAGATTGTTTTAGCTATAGCTGAAGAGAGTCCAGGTTTACAGGATCAAAGACAGTGGTAGAACTAGGGTTAAACACAATGACCTTAGTTTTCTAATCATTAAAACTTAAGATGTTTGTAGCCATCTAAGTCTTGATGTCATCAAGACATTTTAGCAAAAGGTGAATGGAGCAGGAACTGTTAGGTTTTAGGCAGATACAGTAAATCTGAGAATCATCAGCATAACAATGAAACAAAAGACCATGTTTCCTCAGGAAAGACCGCAAGGGGAGCAGATACAATGAAAAGAGAAGAGGTCCAAGAATGGAGCCTTGTGGGACCCTACAGGAAAGAGGTACAGAAGCAGATAAACAGTTATGAACATTAACACAAAAATTCCTGTCATTCAGATATGAATGGAACCATTCTAATGCTGCACCTGCAATCCCATCTCGGTGTTCTAACTGTGATAAAAGGATACTGTGGAAAGGGCCAGTAGAGGGCCTGTAGAGGGCCTGCCCCTCCACTTCACCTGTCTGAGGTTTTCAAAAAACGATCCCAGCAGCTGCTCACAGAGAGCTTCTGGAGGTAAACATTTCCCAAGGATTCTTATGGGGAATAATCAGCATCTATCATAACATTCAAAACTCTCCAAAATAATAAATGATGACCTCCCCACTAATTCCAGTTTCCTCCCACAGACCAAAAACATGCATGCAAGGCTGATTGGCAACTCTAAATTGTCCCTAGGTGTGAGTGAGAGAGTGAATGGTTGTTTGTCTCGTGTGTCTCTATGTGGCCCTGTGATGGACTGGAGACCTGTCCAGGGTGTATCCCGCCCCTCACACTGTGATTGCTGGAAATGGGCACCGGTGACTCCCCGTGACCCAAAATGGAAGAAGCGGGTAAAAGATAATGGATGGATGGACCTCCCCTCTATCTTCTTACCAAAGTCACATCAAGAATGACGTCACTATAATGTAATGTAGAGAAAGGATCATGGAAACTTTTAATATCATTAATATGAACAAAAAAGAGCAGGCAGAGTCTACATTAATCAAGTAAAATTTCGGAGCATGGTGAGCGCAAAAATACACAGTCCCTTTGACAGTCTGTTTGTGTTCATGTAAGGGCCTTATGTGTCTCACATGTGGTGAATAAAAAAAGATAAAAGTATGAGATAAAAGAAGCAGCAGAAACAACATCACAGCTATATTTTCTACAAACACACTCACCCCCC
>NC_056500.1:14809215-14825925 GCF_014905685.2 Nematolebias whitei
CCCCCCCCCCCCCCCCCCCCCACACACACAAACAAACAAACAAACAGTGTCCCCCACCCTTACAGCTCAAATGTCAACAAGGAAAATTGGAAATAAGTAATTCTTTCTGCGTATGAAATAGATTGCTTCTCATATACGTACATTGCTGAATATGACAAATTGATTCTGGGAGAAAGGCGAGCGGCAAATCTACCAGACAACTTTATTGTATTCCCTTTCTTTTTTCTTTGAATTATGATAATGATTATTTATTTATTTCGTTTTTGCCAAACACGGCTCTCTGTTGTAATTGAAGTCCCCTCGCTCCGCAGGGGAAGTGATCCTTTTCCAGCCCTCTAATTTGTTCTTTTAGCAGCTTTGATTTTCATTTCGTCAATAAATCGGAGCGTCAGAGAGAGAGAGAGAGAGAGAGAGAGAGAGAGAGAGAGAGAGAAATGAGGGAGTGATTATTCAATATTAACATGCTGGCATCGTCTAAGATGTTTCCTTCGATTACAGTATTCATAATGTACCCTGCTGTCATTCCCATGATGTGTGTGAGTGTGTGAATGTGTGTGTATGAAGCCTCAACAGGGGAATGAGGGAAATCAAATTGATTAAATGTCTATACAAGCCTCTAAAATTGTCTGCTTTCTGTTGTGTGTGTGTGTGTGTGTGTGTGTGTGTGTTTGATTGTCCAATTTTCCACCTTCTCATTTTCTGTTGTGTTTCCATATATCCAATCCTCTTCTGAACACGCGATCAATTCTTTCTGTTTTTCTCTCGCTGCTGTCTGCTTCCACCTTTCCACTCTACTCTCTGGGTGCATCTCTGGGGAATTGCTGTTTTATGAAGTTTGTTGCTTTGTGGACGGAAAACACTGGATAGGAAAAAAGCAAACTCTAAATTCCTGAATCTCTGGCTTCACACACCTAGTTCTTGGTTTTTAAGACTTAATTTCTAGTGCCTGTTATTACTCGTTGAAGGTTCTGGTCAAAACGGCAATATAAGTTATTGAGAGCCACATTTGAGAACAGACAGTTAATCTGTTTACTTTGAAGGGTGCTTCATTACTTAAGCCATCCGGTGTTTGTTCTGTGGGACACAACATATTGGGCAGCACTATTTCGGGGACATGGCCTTTTCTGAAGTCAGTCAACCTGTTCACTTCTCAGCTGAGCAAACACTGCCTGGATGTAATGCTCCGATTACATCAGGCACATGCAACATTTAAAATAAATACTATCTTATTAAATTATTGGCTCAGTATTTATGTGAAAGTTTAGCGAGGGATCAGGACTGACTCAAAAGCTATTTTTTCCTATCTGGAAAAAACTTTACAGTTTTACTTAAATAGTAAGAAAAGAAAGTAATTTTATTTGTCACTTCATTCAAATTGAAACAAAATCTTTTTTTTTGTTGGTGGGATTTTAGTGTTCTTATTACTTGAGCAATAAAATTGATTAACACTCCGGCTTTAGATTTGATGGAATGATACTTTTTTCCAGATGTCAGGAGGTTAAACACCTAAGAGAGGAGCAGACAGCAAAGGATGCAATGCTGCGTGAGTGCAGCTACAGCGTGCACTCTCATTAGGACAGGGGACATTATTACATGCAGTGTCCCCTCAGTGAGAATTGAACTAGACAAAAGGGCCTTCTCCTGTTTCCTGGAATATCTTGCAAACAGATCTGAATCTCTCGACCTTGACCTCTCTAAGTGGCTTCAAACATCCGCTAAGTTCCTGGGAAAAAAACTAATGCAAACATGTTCATGTTTTTAGTTTTTTACATCACCTTACAACCTAGCTGTTTTTTTTTTGTTACGTTGTTTTAAAAATATCATTTTATTTTCACATTATTCTCAATTTGTATGCATCCTTTTATGATGGTCTATTATTGTCTTTGTTGTCCAATGTTGTTATCACTCTGTTAAAACCAGGTCTCTCTTGTAAATGAGTCCCCGAGGCTCAATCGGATTAACCTGTAATAAATATAAAAAAGGAATATACTTTGAGAAGACTTGTAGAGCTTCTTGGTCTTGGTCAGCGATTTGTTGGTGGCATTGTCCGGCCATCTTGGTGCAAGTAAAGAATAGGTAGTAGCAGCATGGGGCGTTTCCAGCTAACCCGCTGCTAAAACGCCTTTGAGCCACCAAGTTACAGTCAACATGTGAAGTAAGCTAGCTTTGCAGCTCAAGGTGATGATATACTGTTTGTGTGTGGGATTTAAAAGCCTAAACAACTATAAACAAATTAATCACAGAGGAGGAGATTGTGCAGTGTTCACATCAATACAGCCGAGTTCTGTTTTAGTGTTTTGGTTTGACGAGCTTGAATAGCTATTTATGAACAGCCAGAGACACCTTCTAGACAGACTGATCTTTGCAGCCACTTTGAGGAACTATTTTGTGAAAGTGTAAGTCAAGTCTTACAAGGTTAAGTCAGGTCCTCTGGATGGATTCTTTATTGAAAAGTTTTGTATTTTATCCAGAAGACTTCTCCAGTCATTTGGATAAAATACGAAACGTTTCAACAAAGAAGAATCCGTCCAGAGGACCTGACTTAACCTTGTTAGATTTATTTACCCGGATTATTGAGGATGCATCAGGATGTAAGTCTTTTTTTTTTTTCATATTCTAACTGCATGCAAAATGACGGCTAAAACTATCTCACCACTGATAATCTAAGCCTGCCAGCAGTTGTTTTATTTCTTTTAGCTACAGTTTTTCTTTTGTATAATTAAGCCAATATGGATATTCTTTCATCACCCCAGAAAAAGGACACATTGTCTTCATTTTCGTAATTATTCATCAATCTGCAGTTACTGTTTTGAATTAGACCAGCAGAACGTCGAGTCCTTATTTCTTTCTATGCAATTAGTTGAAGCAACACAGACAATGGACTACAGAACACCACCAACAACTGTAAAAATATAATTTTAGTTAAATAACACTGTCTCCATATCAGTACTGTTTTATCTAGACACAGGTAATATGCAAGTGCTTTTACATGCTGAGCCAGACATCGCGAGAGACTTGTGCCATAGCTGTAAAGCCCCAGTTTATGACTGAACAAAGCTAATGAAAGCCCTGGGACAACAATTCAGCAGCTGAGAACGAAGGCCAGCAACAAAATGAATGTTTAAGAACATGATGTCCCACTCTGTTTGTGACAGCGGGTACAATAAACACAAAATAAGGCAAATATGTTCTGCTGTTACTGCAGTTATCTGAGAGTCCACACTCCTGTTGGTGGAATTTACTGCAGAACACTGGACGGGCAGAAATATAATAAAACAAACAAAAAAAAAAACCTTTTTTTTCCCATGCATATTGTGAGGTAAAAACTCAAATTTTCATTCAACCTTTATTTAGACAGGTAAATCCCATTGAGCCTCGAGGACTCATTTACAAGAGAGACCTGATTTCAACAAAGAAAGATGACAACAAAGCACAACAGCGATAACAATAAACAGTTATAAAAAGTCATACAGATTTTTTTTTTTTAACAAATAGGATGGCTAAAAAAAAGAAAAGTAACAAAAAACTGCTAGATTCTAAGGCAAATGTTGAAAACTAAAAACAGGAACTTGTCTCCATTGTTCACTATATCACTCATTGTTCATTGTGCACTGCACACTAATCATGACTTAAATTTTTTTTAGTTGGATTCTAAAATATATCAGTACTTTGCGCCAAACACTTACTCGTCATTTACATGTCTATCTAAAAAATGAACATTGGGAAAAACAAAACAAAACAAAAATAACCCTAATGTGTAATTTCCCATATTTTAAAATTTGAAACACTTATACAAACTATCTGGAGACAAAACTGTGATTTTAACATTACAGTATATTCATGAAGACAAGTCAAAGAGACAACTCGAATAAATGGAAAACACACATATAGGAAGTTTGTTTATTGCACACACACTCATAAATTCATACACACCCCTTTCTTGCACTGTACTTCCTTTATAATCCTTCTTCCCAGGGTTCCAGATGGTGACAGGGTCGTATTTGAAGCTAAAACATTATCTTTCTGCTCATTAACCTTCGACAGGGTTTCCATTCCGCCTGGCTGATCCCCCCTCCTCAGCCAACTCTGTCTTCACCTTCATTTCTTTCCAACATCGTTCCTCTCCTTCTTATTTGTCGAGGCACTCACCCAGATGAGACGGGAGCCTTTTAAAATGTCTGGTGATGCTTCACGATAACTCTCCAGGCTCTAGCAATCGACTTATCTGGACAATTTGTCCCAAGAGTTGGTAAGACACTAATGAGATCATCCACAGTAAAGTTTTGTGGGCTTGAAGTTATGGGCAGAAAAAAGGTTTTCTTTGAACGTTAGCTGCTCTACATTCTGCCATGCTCTTTGATGGAACCAATGTACAGCAACCCAAAGTGTACAGTAACAATTTTAACAAATCCACCAAAACAAACAACTACAATTACATCTCACATAAAATTCCACTTTTATTAATTCAGTTTTTCCCTTAACTTCTTAGGGTTTTGCATTTATGTGCTCAGGTTCACTTATCTTTTTGCATGTGGACATAAAATGCTTCAAACAGTAAAAGTAAAACCCAGAAAATAATTATTTGAGTTGATAAGCGTTTTAGTCTTTGCGTTTTAAATATCACTTAGCAGCTATGGATTTCTAAACTTTGTTTTTTTCCTCCTTCAAATAATGTCAGTTTGACATTTTAAAACAAAAAGAAATAAGTGAAATCGCAGGAAACATAAATGCTGTCTCAACACTGGAATCACTCTTTAAATTGGATGTACTGTCAGAGGAACGCAAGAGGATCATTATCACCATTCGAGGACTAAAAAGCAGAAAAAAAATATTTTTAACGAGAGAAACACAGCTCACAAACATACACAGTATAAATTTAAAATGAGGAAAAGAAATGGAACCTGCAAAACAAGAAACACAAAGATATACAGTAGAAAACACCATTAATGGCTTTCAATACTACTTTGGCATGATGTCGGCATCATCCTCATTCTACCTTGTACTAAACGTGTTTGTGCACCACAGGTTTATTTTCATCTTTGTCTCCTGCAAACGACACATGCAGCATGCGTTTTTGTCCTCTGAAAACATCTTTGCACTTAGGGCATCATTTATGCTCCAAGGGTTTGCATCAGCAGCTGAAGGCGATCTAATGTAGATCCCCTCTGGCTGAGATACTGGGTCAAACAGGGACCAATGCTGTGAACAAAAGCTTTTTTAAAAGTGCAACAAGCTATCTTTGGATAGTAAAATCTTCCATTTTTTGAAGGGGAAACAATTTTTTATGGGTTGGGTGTTACTTGGACAATAAATGTAAATACAGTATAAAAACAAGCTTTAGTGTAAATCTTATGCTATTTTGAACAATAAATATCAAATTTAAAACAAAATATGCCAATATATATATATATATATATATATGTATATTGTACAATGCAGAAAAGTACAGCACTTCAGTTTTGTTTTTACTTGGGTTGGTGTGTACACAGTTGACACTTCACATAAATTTAGTTCTAGTACCACATGCAGTACATTCTGCATTTTAAGCAAAAAGTAAAACTTTACTACGCAACACAAAAAGTTATTTTTTCTGTAAAACCATTATCTTAAATAGCTTCGGACAGGTTTGTTGTTTTTGCAAGTCCTACCACCTGCCAAAACTGCTCTTTTCCCTGATGTGAGAGGTGTACATTTCTTGTACACTTGTGAACAGAAATGAGACTGTACATGTAAGTGTCTTCACAACAATGCTGAATATTTTGTAGTTTGTACTAAAATACAAGTGAACAAAAGGTCTTCCGTAAGTTTGCATGTCACTGTAAGTAAATCAACGTTTATTTAAACTGCTGCTTGGAATCTTTGACAAGTGAGAATTTTAATGTGGCATTTTCATAACTTAAGAATATGCCTGAATCTTTAAGAACTCCCTAAAACTCCCTAAAACATTAAAAAGAAAAGAGGTTAAATCGTGCCATCTGGACCAGTTTCTTTGAGGACTTCGTCAGTTTGTGGCCTGCCAACCAGATTTGTCACATAGCCTTCATTCCTCCTGGTGGAATCTCAGAAATAGGCTTTTAATCCATGCGAACAGAGCACACCCATCCAAAACAATCAATCATCATGAACAGCAATCAAATGTTTTAGGCCAGATGCTCAACTTGCTACTCACAGGTTGGTTTCACACCTGAAAGTCTGGTAGACTCGATTCGGATGGGGACCAATATTCATAATATTTTGTTTACATTTGAGCTGGTGCGTTTGCATTCACACTGCACTGTGCAGTCGAGCAAACCTGTTCGAACCAACCAGTTCCCACACTCGCCTGTGGGGGCGCTGCACCAGAACTCCTGAAAGAAATGACACAACAACCTCTGAAGAAGACACTTCTTCTTCTTCTGGAAATAAAAACAAAAACGGAGTGGTGTCAAGTTTTATCGGTTTTAGGAGTTCTATTTTGTCATTTTTCAACCATGGACTCAGCATGAGCAGAAGATGAGGCAGAAGACCATGGAGAATGTTGTTTTTCACACAAGGCAAGCTGACAGCTCCATATGAGGTAAGAGAAATGCCTGTTTGTTTGCCCTGCGTTGTGGTCCTCTTGCTTGCAGAGCGGTGTCCGGTCTGCTTACATTCACGCTGTACTTGAACCGCGCTCGAGTTTTCTTCTACCGGACCGAGACCTAGGTTTTAGACCGGGCCAGAGTTCGCCGTTTTGTTCCATGACAGAGTTCAATGGCGAGTTCACACCTCCCCAAACGAACCGGACTTCCTAGGCAAACGGGCTAGAGTTTGGGACAACAGGGCTGGTGTGAATGCACCCACAGAAACAGCCCGAGGACAACCAAGGCCAAAGTGGTTCAGAATAAAGGTTGTAAGCCCAATCATCCAGGTAGATAACAACAAAAAAGGTTAAATCATGTCATCTGGACCAGTTTCCTTAAGTGAGAAACATTTTATCCCCCATGCAGAGTACTTCATCAATCTGTTGCCTTCCAACCAGATCTGTCCCATAAGATCCCCCTTATGGGACAGATCTGAGCATGGGACTATTTATTGGCATGGGACAGATCTGGTTGGCAGGCCGCAAACTGACAAAGTCCTCCGGACGAGGGACGAAACGTTTCTCACTTAAAGAGCTAGTCCAGATTACATGATTTAACCATTTTTGTTGTTAACTACCTGGATGATTGAGCTTACAAACCTTTTTCCCTAACACATTGTTTTTGCAAAAAATGTGACCTGAGCATACAGTATGCTTGTTGCTATGTTGTAATTAGGCACAAACACACAGCTGCAAAGCAGCAATGTTTCCATACGTCTAGCGAAACACAGAATCCTATTGAACATGTTCCTTGTTTTTTTGTTATTATCCATCCATCCATCCATCCATCCATCCATCCATCCATCCATCCATCATCACCCGCTTCTTCCTTTTTGAGTTGCAGGGGTCACTGTTGCCCGTATCCAGCAGTCACTGTGCAAGAGGCGGGGTACACCCTAGACAGATCACAGGTCCATCAAAGGGACACGAGACAAACAACCATCCACACTCTCATTCTCACCTAGGGACAATTTAGAGTTACCAATCAGCCCAACATGCATGTTTTTGGTCTGTGGGAGGAAACCAGAGTACTCAGAAAACCCATGCATGCATAGAGAGAACATGCAAACTCCCCCAGAAGGGTCCCCCCAGCCAGGATTTGATCCAGTGACCTTCTTGCTGAGAGGCGTCAGCTCTACCAACTGCGCCACGGTGCCGCCATAATTTATTATTATTATTATTGTTGTTTCTTTTTGTTGTTGTTATAATTTTCTGTAAGTAAAAGTCATACTGCAGCCCATACTGCATAGGCACATTAAGATGATAATTACGTGGTGGTAACTATGGCCTGGGTGTGCGCACAGAAAAATACTAAGACGTTTATGCGTTGATTTTGAATTTCATTTGCATGCTTTGATATTTGCTGTTTTTTTTTTTTTTTTTGTGAGTTGAGATTGTTCTTCTTGTCCTCAGCATTTCGTTGTATTGTTGACCTTGTGTTGATTTTACATAGGACAAATAACCAAACCTCAGTGCAAACCTGAACCTGAGTGCAACCTATAGGCAGTGCTGTCATTAAGTTGTTTGCATTTGGTCAACTAACTTCTAAACTGTAGGTTGCAAAATTAATTACCATATCTTCACAATCCCTGGTCTCTACTGAGTCTCTTGATATAGGCCACTCCCTATTCTGCCTAATTTTACTTTGTTACATTGAGAAGTTTAAAAAACCAACTTCTGACTTTTTCGCAAAATGAAGTTCAGTCACCATTAAACTCATGAACCCATTCTAAATCTAGATAGTGTGCTGAATGGATTTATAAAAATTTACATTCCTTACATTAACATTTTATGTGTTAAAATATTATTTTAATAAGTCTACTGCACATATCCATTACATTTGTAAACTTTATGAATTTATTGAAAATTAGGTTGTTCGTTAAGTAAAAGTTTCACATTAACACAATTTCTTAAAACTGCAGAATCTTCTACTTTCTTCTTCTTTCGTCTTTTCCCTCTTCAGGGGTCACCACAACGAGTTATCCTCTTCCACCTCACTCTGTCCTCTGCATCCTTTGTCCTCACTCCAACTACCTTCATGTCCACTCTAACTGCATCCATATATCTCCTCTTTGGCCTTCCTCTTTGTCTTTTTCCTGGCAGCTGCATTTCTAACATCCTTCTACCAATATACCCACGGTCCCTCCTCTTAACATGTCCAAACCATCTCGGTCTGGCCTCTCTAACTTTATCTCCCAGTTGTTCAACCTGTGCTGAACCTCTGATGATCTCATTCCTAATCTTATCCAACCTTGTCACTTCTAAGGAGAACCTTAGCATCTTCATTTCTGCCATTTCCAGTTCTTTCTCCTGTCTTTTTGTCAATGCCACTGTCTCCAGACCATACAATATAGCTGGTCTCATGACTGTTTTGTTCTTAAAACTGCAGAATACATTTTGAAAATTTGTCTGATCATTCTTCTGCAGAAAGTCTCATGAAACATTCATATTCATATCAAAATAACACCTGTTTTTTTATATTGAGGGAATAAAATGTTTTTTCTTCTACAGGGTAGGTTTAAAAAGTGTGAAAGAAAGGGAATGCATCCATACATTTCTATGCTGATGACACAGTTGTTTATTGACACAGTTGTCTATGCTGATGACAGTTGTTTATTGCCAAGCTAAAACAGTTGAAAAGGCTTTCCATCTTTTGAAATCTGCATTCAAGATCATCCAGTCAGATTTGTTCCACCTCAAACTTGTCCTGAATGCCAACAAAATCAAAGGGATGCTTTTTTCAAATAGGAAGTCGGTCCCAGCAGTTCTTCCTCTGATTTTATCCTCAAATGGTCTCCGATTGAGTTTGTTGATTCCTATAAATATTTGGGTATCTTGGTCGACTCGCATCTCTCTTTTAAGCTTCACGTGGAAAACTTGGTAAAGAAACTGAAAGTTAAACTGGGTTTCTTTTTCAGAAACAGATCCTGTCTAACTCTGAATGCTAGGAAACGCCTTGTATCTGTGACTTTCCTTCCCTCCATTGATTAAGGTGACATTATTTACATGAACACTCATATAAGAACCCTGCAGATGTTGGATGCTGTCTATCATGGTGCACTAAGATTCATAACTGGCTGTGATTATCATACCCATCACTGCACCCTGTATTCACTGGTTAACTGGACATCATTAACTTCACGCAGACTCTCCCACTGGTACATTTTCATCTTTAAATCACTTCTTGGTCTACTGCCTTCATACATCTCCTCCTACATGTCTCTGCGTGAATGCAGCTACAGCGTGCACTCTCAGGACATTATTACCTGCAGTGTTCCCTCAGTGCGGACTGAACTAGGCAAAAGGACCTTCTCCTACTCAGCTCCTGTTTCCTGGAATATCTTACAAAAAGACCTGAAGCTCTCGACCTTGACCTCTCTAAGTGGCTTTAAGAATCTGTTGGACTCCTGACAAGGACCAATGCAGACATGTTCCTGTTTTTAGTTTTCTACATTCGCCTTATAATCTAGCTGTTTTTTGTTACTGTTTTTAGCCATCTTATTTGTTAAAAAAAGAAATAAATCTGTATGCCCTTTTATAACTCTATTGTTGTCGCTGTTGTCCATTGTTTTCATCATTCTTTGTTGAAATCAGGTCTCTCTTGTAAATGAGTCCTCGAGGCTCAATGAGATTTACCTGTCTAAATAAAGGTTGAATGAAAAAACATCTCAGTTTTCTGCTCTTTTTCTTTATCACTTTAGAAGAAACACCATATCTCAGCACTAGTACAATAAGACTTGGGACTCCCCAGGTCTGTGTCTATAGTCCACTGCATTTTATTGGGCTTGCTCATGATTGTACAGCAATGCACAGAACCAACCACATCTGTAAGCTTTTAGTTGATACAACTATGAAAGATTTGAAAAGCAAGAATGATAACTCAATATCCAGACAGAAAATGTAGCCGATGCAAGGTCAACAATCCATTTCTGAACAAATGTTAACAAAAGTTTGCAACTTATCAAAATTAGGACACTGACAATTAGAGAATTTCTTTTGTTCCTAACGATGTATTTTCTGCTTTGTTTTGTGATTCAGTACTGACTTGTAATGTTTGCACTCATGCACAAATGATATGGTTTTGTGATGTTTTATGTTATAACTGTGCACATCTTTTTGGGGATTGTCTGTATTGCCTTTTGTGATCCAATATGATCCAGTAGCAAATTTATATCATTTCACTGTGTAATGTATTACCAAATGTCTTTGAATTGTAAAAAAAAAATCCATTGTAAATCTTTAATATTGTTTTGGTGTCTAGAGTAACGCTAGGTTTCAACTCCAAAATCTTGGTATTGCCTGCATTACAGAAAAAAAAAAAATCTTACGTTACACAATTTTTATGAATGCAAAATGATCACGTTTTACCTCAATTACTAAATTGCCATTTCTTGGCATGCCATTTATTGAAAATAATAATACTTTTGACATTTTTTTTAATTACGACGATATTCTGCATGGCCATTTCTAGAAACAGATAGGTGGAAGAGTTTTATTTCATTTAAAAAAATTGTACAAACGAAAATACATTTTACACAATAAACTCAAAACATTTATGAATCTATGTATTTCTTTATGTTGAAAGAAATTAGATTTTATTGTTTTACCTAAGTTGCAAAATGTTGGAGAAGAAGAGCATATTGACAATATGGGATATGTGGTATTGATGTGGGATCACTCTCACTTAGTGAGAGGAGCCATGCAGTGTGACTGTGAATAATCCGCCTTCACAGTACATCACCACAATACTTTCAGCCAGCAGGTCTTTCACACACTCTCAGGGATCATTGTTTCAAAAACAGGAAACCTCGCTTTGTGTTTTTCTGCTGGTCACAGTGTCTGGTTGGCTTCAAGCTGAGAGTAACTGCTGCTAAAATACCACATGATAGAGTTGCATTTTCCATTTGTGATGCACTGTATGTAGGAAAAGCATGCATCTTTTCTCATGTCAACAAATTAAATATTTTAACAAAATAATTCACACAGAAGGGAATATATTGCCATCACACCGAAGGCATTTTTTTTTTTTAGCACATCAGGTGTTTAATGTGAGATTTTTGAGTGCATTCTGTTGGAGAATCCTATATTTTTCTTACAAGATCAACAGAGATGCTCACTAAGTTACATGTTTGGTCAATAAAATAAAATAGAGGTCTTCTTTTATCATGTATTCACTTACACACAAAAATTACCAGATAATTGTATTTTGCATAACAATTTTTAAATATAATAAATTATCATTATGTGTAAAATGTTCTTCTTGTTTTTGTTCCACATGGTGTTATTTTTATACTTTTTTCTATCTGTGAAACATGTTTAAAATCATTCTGGTTAAACCATTCTGGCCTTCAATTTTGTGTTGTTACTATAATGTAGAAAAAACTTAAAATATCTGAAGTTATGTTTTACTACCATGTTTTTTTTCTTCAATATTATGTTAGTTTATTTTTTGTGAACGTAAAAATACAGATGCATGATTCCAGATTTTTTTTCTTTTTCTGTTCATTTCTTGGGTTTCATTGATTTTTGGCTCAGCTTTGCCTGTTGTCCCTGTATCACATTTAATGAGAAGATTGGAAAACTCAATAAACTGTTGAATTTCTTGTAACTCAAACATAATTGCTGCTGGCTAAATAAAGAGAACACTGCTGGAGCCAACTCACATTCCAAGTGTTTCTCTTGTTGTGAGGTGAGAGCAGGGATATTGGAAAGCAAAAGCTCTATCAGTGCATACTTGTGATAATGAGTTGTAATTCTCCTCTCAGTGGGGAACTCTCTTTACTGTTTGGATCATTATTTTCCTCGTAAGTGTTTGCATTATGCTGATTTCCGCTATTACTGTTCTCAATTGCAGATGTCAAGTGACAGTTTGCTCAGCAGTTGCATCAGCAGAAAGATGATTGTGAATATTTTCTGAAATATATTCATTGGCACGTTGGTGAAGGATGCACACCCTTTGGAAAAGCATTTATATCCCTGACTGTGCTTGTATGTGATGTTCAAATTTTTTTCCTCCTCTTTTTATGTACAGCGCTACTGAACAAAACACAACTCGTATGTCTTGAATTTGGTGCATTTGAGAGCAAATTGTCAGGCTTTTGTCAGTGCTCAACAGAGATGAAACATCAAATTATAATTTTTCTTAATTGTCTGTACCTTGAAAAACAGACACTTAATCAAGGTCATACAGTCCTGATTGGTGGAAGGCTGCAGAAATGGTTGAATTTCTAGAAGATTCTCCTCTCTCCAAAGACCTAGACAGGGAGACCATAGGGGTCTTGGTCACCTCCCTGTTTGAGGCTCTGCTACCCAATTGCTCAAAATGGCAGCTGTAGGAAGAGTCCTGATGGCTCCAAACATGTCCCATGCACAGATGATGTAGATCACTGATCCCCAACCTGTTTTTGCACCATGGATCAGTTTTATGCAAGACCATTTTTTCCACGGACCAGCACGAGGGATGTCAGTGTGAGAAGAGGTCACGCGCAAAACAAAACCCAATAAAATGCATCATATAATTTGCTTACTGCATAAAAAAATGCAAATTTAAATATAATTATGTTATGTCATTTGATTTACATTATTATTTTGTAATTTATATAATACAACTCACCATAACACAGACTCATTGGGAGTCCTGAGCTTGATTCACTAGAGCTAAACAGTCGTATCTATGCATTATAGGCGACAGTGAAAACTGAAGCATGTTCCTTTTGTCCAGTGTACTTCATAGTCTCATTATGGTTGCTGTCAATACAGAAAATCCTTTCAATTTTTCATAGACATAGGATGTTGGAAATAGAAGCACAGTTTTCAGTGCTTTTGTGGCTAGGATATTCCACCTTGACTTTAATCCAGAATGTAGGCAGACTTGAGGTTGCCTCAAACATCCTTTTTAGGCAACAAAGTCCATGCTCAATAATCCAGGTATACAATCCAACATTTTTCAGTCCATTGACTCAGAAATAAGGCTGTAGCATAAAATGTGGAAAGAGTGAATCTCTGTCAATACTTTCCATATGCATTGTATCGTGTGTCAGCAAAATTACATTTTTAGATGATTTTAGTTGCCATTTCTGGAAAAAAGTTTATTCAAGAAAATGGCTTATAACATTAAAATATACTGCTCTGCTATAATCTTACAATTATTAAAATATGTAGAAAACCTAAAGCAAAAGGCTTTATGCTCTGGGGACCATGGATGCCTTTGCACTTGTAGACCAACTTAAGGATAATAACTTTCAAGCTACATTGCAGAATACATTTAGCTTTTATTTAAAGCTCTAATTATAACAATTCTCATTTAAACTAACATCATATATAAAACGGACTAAAATTAATTTTGTTCCAACAATCACTTTGCTAATATAATTTCTGAATTACTCAGCTGCTGTTCTTACTATCGGATGTGGTTCACACCTTCAGTAAATCTTATGTGGATGCAGTGATGCACATTGCTCTCTATTCATGCAAAAATGGCAAACAGCATCTTGCTCATCAGCTTGTGGATGTCTTTATTGGTTGTTCTATTGACTATATTTCTAACTCCTGAATTGTTTACAGTTTACTTCAAAAACTACAGTTGTAGGAGAGAAGTTAAGAGTAATGAGAATAATACTCTCTTGGTCAATGATTAAAGAATAGGTGAGAGGCATGTCAAAGTCAAAGTTGTATAACGTAAAGTTCTCAGATGGCTGAGTATCATTTGGCTTTCCATTCTCTTCACTACTGCAGCGAAGTAGCTGATGAGCAGAGAGCCAGGTGAGGCATCACTTTTTTGTAGAGCAAGGTAACATTAACAACACCTGGGTGACATCCTGTCAGAAAAAAGCTTCCTGTTCTTTGGTTGTGGAAACAAACAGAAACTTGCAGTAAGTGAGTAGGAACAATGTCAGGAGACAGCAGACTATACTAATTCTACAGTACAGATGCACATGAAGGTATTGTATACTTACACATGTGATAAAACAAAAAAAGTGTTACAATCAAAATTTCACTGCTTCACTTGACTCTTAGACACCAAAACAATGTCAAAATAGTTTGGACATACTGTAGCTGCTTCCTAGTGTTGAGTCTTTTTGCATCGGGGAAAGAAAATAAAACTTGAAGATTCCACAAAGACAACTTCTGCTTCCTGTCATGATGTGTGCATAACTATGCAGAAAAACATGATTTTTTTTTTTCAGTTGAAAAAACATAAATTACAGTAATTTAATTTAGCTGGCCACATCTGTTCTGTCTTTTTCCCTATTGACAAAACAGCATTTGATAAACTCTAACACACTAAATCAGTTTACCTGGATTAAATTGGATTAAATTGGACATTATTTTACTGGGGCAGCACGGTGGCACAGTTGGTATAGCTGTTGCCTCTCAGCGATCATGTCGCCCTGGTTCAAATCCTGGCCTGGGGGCCTTTCTGGGTGGAGTTTGCATGCTATCTCTGTGTATGTGTGGGTTTTCTCCAGGTACTCCAGTTTCCTCCCACAGATCAAAAACATGCATGTTAGGCTGATTGGTAACTCTAAAATTATCCCTTGGTGTGCATGAGAGAGTGAATGGTTGTTTGTCTCATTTGTCTCGGTGCCCTGTGATGGACTTGCAACCTGTCCAGGGTGTACCCCGCCCCTTACACAGTGATAGCTGGACATGGGCACCAGTGACCTCCGCTACCCAAAAAAGGAAGAAGTGGGTAAAGACAATGGATAGATGGATGGATTTTATTGGGAAAACTGGTTATATTTAATGTATTTGTGATTACTAAATTGGAATTAGAATTGGAGTTGAATTTTCTATTACCATAATTAGATCATTTGTGTGAATTGTATTTGGAATATGATGTTTCAAGTTGGACTGTCTTTATCCAAACACAATTTAGTTTTATCTACAGTATTCAAGATTTTACAAACATTTGGCCGTGAGCATGTTGTTAATTGATGATGTGATATTAAATTAACAAACGACTACTGCTATTTTGGATTACCGTAACTTTAAGCTTTAGTTGACACACACTTCTCAAACTTAACATTCCATATGACTGGAATATTTCAGCAAGAATTCTTGAAAAAAAAAATCTTCTCTGCTTTTTTATGTCTCAGTTGTGTGAAACTGGCTCAGAGCCTTTTTTTTAGCCTTGTTGACTAGTTTTTTCTCATTTACAGTTTGCTACAAATGGTTTGAAAAAAAAAAAAAAACCACCTAGGTGGTGACATGGGAGCCTGGATGTGTAAACTGGAAGTGTGTAAAAAAGGCATTTCACCAAGGACACTAGAGATTTAATCTGACATGTATTTGGCAGTGACTCTGTTCTACTGAAACTGAGCAAGCATCCCAGGGTGTCCTGAGACAACAAAAACTCTGGAGTCCTAGTTTACAGTTTAGGTTTTGTTTTAATTTGGCAGTACTTTAACTCAACTGCTGAGTCCATTACTCAACACTAACACAACATGAACAAAGAAAACATGACGACTGGGGAACAGAGGGAGAAATATACATAACTGTAATGTTTCGATGGAGTAGTAGTAGGATTAGTCAAAGTACGAAAAGAGGTTTAAAATATGCTGATAAATCTAAACTAATTGAATTTATAATAGAGCAGAAAATGAACTTGGCTTCAACTTGACTTTTAATTCACATTCATATTCAGATATTCTTTATTGTCGTTTGTACCACATGTGGTACATGTGGTGGAACAAAATTATGTACACAGAGTCCCAGTTACATCCAACAATATAATGTAAAATAAAAACAGTAATAAGATCTAAGATATGAACTAAAACTAAATCTAATGCAAGGACTCATTCTTGGCATCTAGTAAAACAACTCATCCTTCAGGTCTTTTAGTATTTTTTCCTTCATTGCAGGTAATGTAGAAATATAAGTTGTTTTTTAAGAGAAATTGTTCATTCAAAACAAAATTTTTCAGTCAGGTCATCTGGACAGTTTCTTTTTTTTGTGCTGAAATGTTTTGCCTTCGGTCCGGAAGGCTTCATCAGTCAAGGAAACACACAACAAAACTGATTCTTCCCCCAACAATTTACTCCAAAGGGGAACAAACCAGTTCTGCTTGTGATAAGATGGTCTCTTTGGTACGCCCCCTCCTCCATTGC
>NC_056500.1:14830925-14861394 GCF_014905685.2 Nematolebias whitei
ATATATAACGTAAACTACTGCTTACTACTTGTACTACGTTCCTACTTTGCAATTTTTCACTTATCATGGGTCTTCAGGGTACAGATCCCCCCATGATAAACGAGGGACTACTGCATATTTATATTTATACTATCAATAATAACTATATTATTAAAATCATTCTTAATAATTCTTGCAATGAAATAATTAAACATTACTTTTTATATCGTTGTTAGAGGAATTATTTAAATGTTATCAAACTTTGAACATGTTGAAAACACAAGTCTGCAAACATAAATGGTCAAATCTGGTTGCCTGATCATCAGACATATTGCTTCAACTTCAAACTATTTAAGATTTTTTTCCCAATATCTAACATACATAAATCATCTTAAGTAATGTGAGTTTGACTTCAGGCTAGAAATAATGAATCAAAGCAAAAGATTTGACTGCATCAGTTTTGATTCATGTGATACTTGTGATGGTAATGTCTGATGAGACACAAGCTGTGCTCTTGCATCAGAAGGGTAGTGATGAAAAAAGCTGGCAAACAGGCGTAGGAGCAAAGGAGGAATTCATGTGGATAAATAAATCATGAGTGCAGGACAGCACATGCAGTTCTGACAATGAAACCCTAAAATATGTTTTTTTTTTTAACCAGTCGTTCTACCTTTTGCACCGTAATACAAAACTGTAAACGTTCACGGATCACATCACATTTAATTTAATTTTCATTATGCTTATCAACTGAATAAATATTGCCCTTTTGCTTACAACAAAACCAGTGATTTGAATAATAAGAATGTACAAAAATGTTGTGATGAGAAAAAGAGCTAACATTTTACATCCGAGTTATATGTTTTTATTCTACTTTACAAATACATCCTGGTTTTCAGTTGCATCTTGACAATTTTTACCACTGACACACACGTTGTAGCTTAATATTTGTTTTAGCAAATGAAAACCTTTGATTCTCACTACTGTCCTCCATCCTGCCTTTGTTGTTCTGCATTTGGATCCACCCTCAGCTACCTCAAATCAGAACAACAGGTTCTGACCAAACCACGGACCCAGCAGGGCTGCTCTCCCCGGAGGAGCGCCACAGCTTGCATACTGCAGTAAAAACGTCTTAAATGTGAAGAGAGGCTATTGGAGCCTATAAGAGAGTTAGGGTTACTGGTAAGTTGATGGATTTGCTGCAAGCTAGGCCCTGCACGTAACATAAATCACTAGGACTGATTGAACTCCTGCTTGAAGCAGAAACAGAGCATTATGTTGCATTCCCATCACTGGCATCAGTTTCCACAACATCCATGACATCTATCTCAGCCGGTGTCTGTCTAAAGCACACAGCATCATTAAGGACCACACCCACCCAACACAAAGACTTTTCCATCTACTTCCCTCAGGCAGACGATACAGAAGCATCCCATCATGCACGCAAAAACTCAAAAACAGTTATTACCCACAAGCTGTCAGATTACTGAACTCTTGATAATAATACTGAGCAACTGACAATAACACTGCATTAAGCTACATCTGTGACAGGTAATATGCTTAATGCTGCTGTACTGTGTGGATGTATCATGTATGTCATGTATGTCATATCTCATGCCATATGTATCATGCGTCGCATATGCCTATATCATGTATGCCACTACCTTACCATCATAATTAATCTCAATGTTACTCACTACCTGTGCAATAACCTGTCACACAACCTGTGAAGTATACTGTATGTTAGTCATGTGCAATATATATCATGTGCATTTAAGCTTATATTACTACCTGTGAAATACTTTTTTTTAGTTTCTTCTTTCGGCTGATACCTTCTTCAGGGGTTGCCACAGCAAACTAAGTCACACGAAGACTTGGCAATTATTTTTACACCAGATGTCCTTCCTGACGCAATCACAGACCACCGAGCTACCACAGTCCTCTGTGTGGAGCAGAGAGCTGATATCTAGGGTGGGGGAGCAGATGGTGGGGGTTATGGGCCTTGCTCAAGGGCCCAGATTGGGGCAAATGAGGGTGGAGGCAGGTGTGGGTTCTTCACCTATCCCACCCACATTTTTGATGTTGACAGTACCGGGAGTTGAACCAGCAATCTTCCAATCACAGTCCCAAGTTCTCTAACCTCTGCACCACCATTACTATCACCTGTGAAACACTTATTTATACAAATTCAATCCTCCTTGCATCATTACATTTTACCATGTTGTTGTTTACTATTTTTCTTTTGGACCTTATAAATATATATATTTTTTGCTTTTTGGTATTTTATTTTGTACACTTATTGCATTTTATTTTATTTATTTTTTGCTTTTTGTTTTTAGCAAGTCAAATCGGTGCTTCTCATCCTGAACATTTCATTGCATTGTTAATCTTGTGTTAACCTGCATATGACAAATAAACAACACAACGTAACAAAACATTGGCTCAATGTCTAACATTGAACTTCAGCACGGTTTTACGTCTCAGCCACAGACATTTAGCTTTTCTCAGCTTCAGTCTTGAAGGAAATTCGTTGGATCCACTTCAGACAGTTTCAAATTTCAAAGTGGCTCAGGTTCTACAGAAATATTGTCTGTCCTGTGGTCCCTGTGCCTACAACCTGATTGTCATCCTGGAGTACTATGGCTAAGATGATCCCATCCATAGACTGGTACAGACTTTTCTGTTTCTACATTAACTTTCCATCCTTAGAGTTTCTGCTCGTGTCAGTGGTCCTTGCTTCACTAGACACTTCACCCTCATCTATCATCAGAGGTGTTGATGCTTCATCTGCTCAGGCAGACTAAACTCTGCCTTAGATGATGTTCTCTGGTCTCTACTCATCTGGTCCTGCTGATCTTTTTGTGGACCTTCTCTTGCCTGTCTGGTTATCTTCTTGCAAGTCTTACTAAATAGTTATTTGCTTTCTGCTTGATTGCTTTGGATGCATCCTGGATGCAACCACTTTACACCTCAAAACATGACAAAAACCTTTGTTGTGGCCTAGCTTAATAAAGCATTCAAAAACTTTGTGGCTATAAAAATAATATCCAGGATGGGAATGTCTAGATTCAGAGTTATTTATCATGTTTTGTAGTCTTTCAAGAACTTCAAAAAAAGAATTGAAGCAACTGCTCGCTACTGTCTATTGTCTGCTCTGCTTTCTTGTTCCCTTGGTGGAAACAAGCATTTAGCCTTTGTACCTCTTGCTTGTATGGCAGCTGAGGGTTATGTCTGCTGCACTGCTCTGGGAATAACTCCCTACACCTTAATATCCACAGGGACCTTTCACTGGAAGTCACAGTCAGTTCTGACAAAGAGAAATGGGAGAAAGATTTTTAAAGAGCACACATGTTTTATAGTCTCCTGTAGATGTATTTTACAGATAAAGAGATACTTTTTTAACTTACTGCTCATTGCTTTTAAGGGTTTAGGGGTAGGGATAGCTGAGTTTGGGGTAAGAAAGAGGGTAAAACAAACAAACAAACAAAAAAAACAGACCTGGAAAGTTCTCTGTTCCATTAGCCTCATAATTTAGCCCCTGTTAGATTGTCATAGTAAATAGTCAAAGGCATCCTGATCATAACAGATCTCCACTCAAGTTGTAAAATGTTGCTGGTCTGTGAGTGTTCCAGACTTGTTCAGCCAATTAAAATCCTATGAAGGGGTCTGGTCAAAGTTGTTTTACGCTTTAAGCTAAAGGAAACCACGTGTTGTCTCAAAATGAAAGAAAATCTACTTTAATTTAAAAGTAGATGTGCAAACACTGATTCAAGTTTGCACATCTAAATTTAGGTTAAATGTCTAACAGTGTTAATGAAGCTGCGTGGCTGCTCGAGGCACAGAAGTGTGTTGGCTATGTGTGGCTGCCTTGAAGCTCTGCCACAGATGACCTTTTTGTCTGAGTAGCTTTATGACAGAGCCTGTGTAGCAGCTCCAATGAGTCAGTGTATCCTTATTTTACCAGGCAAGCTGTTGTACATACAAGATGTAAAGATACATTAAGAGGGAACATTGCTGCTTTCTTAAACCCACGCAAATAATAATTATAGTATATATATATATATATATATATATGTATATGCAAGCCTCTTCAGTGGATTCTTCAGTTTTCTAAAAAAAAAAACCCCATTAGTTTTGCTGGTTTAAAATCTTGATCATGAACACCGTTTGAACTTTTCATGTGCTGTCAGTGAACAGCCTTAAAAAGATTGTCTCTTTCAATTTAAAATATTTACAGAACCAGTGAAAACCCTGAAACGACCTCAGTGGGAAACAAACTAATCACTTCTAGAGCACTAGAAATCACCATACTCAGTGTAATTGTACTCAGCAACCCTACTATTTATTAAATATGGAGAGCTAAGCATCTGACGGTAGATTTTCTTTAAGTCTGCCCCCCCACTTTTTTTTCCAGATAAAGATGAACTCCATCCATCCATTATCTTTACCTGCTTCTTCCTTTTTGCGTTGCGGGGGTCACTCGTGTCCATGTCCATGTCAATGTGCGAGAGGCAGGGGACACCCTGGACAAGTCTCAAGTCCATCACAGGGACACATAGAGACAAATGAGACAACCTTATCAACCAGCCTAACATGTAGCCATCCATTATCTTTTACCTGCTTCTTCCATTTTGGGTCATGGGGGTCGCCAGCGCCCATTTGTGCGAGGGGCGGGGTACACCCTGGACGGGTTGCAAGTCCATCACAGGGCCACATAGAGACAAACGAGACAAACAACCATTCACTCTCTCACTCACACCTAGGGACAATTTAGAGTTACCAATCAGCCTAACATGCATGTTTTTGGTCTGTGGGAGGAAACCGGAGCACCCGGACAAAACCCACACATGCACAGAGAGAACATGCAAACTCCATTCAGAAAGACACCGGGCCAGGATTTGATCCAGCGACCTTCTTGCTAAGAGGCAACAGCTCTACCAACTGAGCCACAGTGCCACCCTAAAGATGAGATGTAAAATGAAATTAACAAAAATGTTAAGGAAGACAAAACAAAGTTGCACCACTATAAACAAAATAACAGCCAAAATGTTTTTCTGGGTTATTTTTTATAATCTTAAATGAAAGTATGACTATTTATTCACCCGGTCAAGTATTTTCTTCTTTTACCAACTGTTTTGTTCAGTGTCATTGGGAGCTGGTGCCTATCCAGTGGTCATTGGGGGAGAGACAGAGTAAACCCTGGGCAGGTCACTGCACCACAGGGCCACACAGAGTCAGACAACCATTTACTTCCTCTCTCACACCCAGAGCCAATTGGGTGATGTCATTAAACTAGAAATTATCATGCAAAAGATTCAACTTCACAATTAGTCTGACTCAGCATTTTCTGTCAACTTCGATGACAGTCCAAATGATTAAGCTTAGGTCTTTTAAACATTCTGAAGAAAAATTGGATTTTGTCATTAGAAAACAGAGCTGAACAACTTATTGTTATTTCTGCTGCATGTTTTACTGCCTTGCACATCAGTAAGTTGTTTTTGTAGTGACTGAAACACACGACATGCTTTTATTGTAAACAATTCCTAAATGACTCTTACTATGAACATTAGACAGAAAACAAAATTTCAGCATTGGATTTTAATCACATTTATTAACTTTATTTATTATTTATTAAATCCCATTGAGATCACAGATCTCTTTTGCAAGGGAGGCCTGGGCCTGAAGGCAGCCTAACATGCATGTTTTTGGTCTGTGGGAGGAAACTGGTGTAACTGGAGAAAACCCACGCAAGCACGAGAAGAACATGCAAACTCCACACAGAAAGACCCCAGGTCCAACCGGGGATTGAACCCAGGACCTTCTTGCTGTGAGGCAACAGTGCTAACCACTCCATCGCGCTGCCTTAAATGCATCACATTTTATGTAACATAAATGTTACCAGCAATACTCTACTAACTTAAAAGTAAATGTTTTAATTTTCAGATTGTGCACGACACTTTTGATTCTGGATTGAAACTTATTGCAGCCGAGCAGCTTTCCATAATGTTTTTGAAGATTTGGTGCCTTGCAAAGTCCGTGTGTTATAGGTGGGCATAGCACTTTTATCCATGCTGGGAATGAAAGGGTTTGAACTGGGAACCCCATGGTCACAAGGATGAGGTTTCCATGGTTACCACAGGACTTATGACACTGTCAAATGTGAGTGTGTGTGTGTGTGTGTGTGTGTGTGTAGGTGTGCATGTTGCACATGTCTAAACATACATGGACATGTCCTTCTGCTTGTGTGTCACGCTAGTGTTCTTATCACCGTGTGCTCTGTGTGTTATTTAAGTGGGCGCTGTCGGAGTGTGTGCACACATTCCTAATTTAGCAAGACATATTTTCTTCTGTGTCCTTCCCCATCTCTGAAATGTTTTCTTTTTAGTCACCAGCTCACCGTTGTTTTCTATATCCATTCAGTAGCAGTCTCTAAAACCACGTTCTCATGTCTGTCATGTCTGTCATGTGTTAGGCACTTAACAGATAACAAGTCCTCACTCCGTTCTTGTTGCTGAGCAAACTGTGTTAATTGTAAGTAGTAAAATCACCTTATGCACTCTATCAAAGCTGGATTAACTACTAACAGTGACAGTATAATTTCCTACCTTGTTTGTTGCTGTAAGACTGCAGGACCCATCACACCCAGTGTGCTAACAAGTAAAAGCTGTGAAGCTTTTTGTGTTCAGATTTTTATAAGAGGCAGATTTAAGCTACAATTCACTGGTCGCCACTTTACTCGTGGTAAATTATGTGTATTTAGTTATTACATTAGTTAAAATTGGCTACTTTCAGACATATTACACAGCTTTGACTTGTTAATATTGTCTTTACAGCAGAAAAATACTCTGTTCGTTGGATAACTCAGCACATAAGAGCTTCAGGCTGACCTGCAGCAGTGTGAATCAATGGTTTCAGACTATACTGAAAATTGGGTTATTTATAGTAAAAAAAAAAGTATTTAGTTGTGTATGGGAGAGAAAATGATGCTATCACCACCACCTGCTTCCAAACTAACTGATTTGATATTTAAATTGTTGCATATGTAAAGCAAAATGTGTTGCCCTGATTCATAAAACAACATTTAAGGGAACCTTTCAGCAGAACAATGAGCAAAAGCACACATCTTACAGAAAATCATGAAAAAGTATTAAATATTTGAAGATGTGAAGTGAACTTTAATGGGAGCTAGATCATAGAATGAAAAACACCTGAAAACCTCAAAGATTTTGGACAAATTACTGTTAAAGTGTCAAAGATCCTTGAGCAAGAAATGTCTACATGGCTGCAAAAACATTAAACTCAGTCATTTTTGCTAAATGTTCTACAACCACATATTAGCTGCAAAATGTACATTTTATCATGAAAATTCCCTATAATATACTGAGACTGTTCTTTAACACTGTTTGATGTTACAGGGTTTTTACAGCAATGCCTCCTTTGCATTTATATTAAAAATGGATTTTTATCATTATAATGGTAGTTTTTCCTGTCAATGCTACACCTCTTTTGTCACAGTACTTTTCTAAGTCTGTTGCATTTATGTGTTCCCCCTGTCTCTTTTTTCTCCTCCTACACTCCACTTCTGTCTCGATCACATTTTCACTTTATCGTCACAATCCGTCTCTCGATAGCACTCTCACCCCTTCGCTCCATCTGCCGTACCCCTCTCTTTCAGCCTGTATTGCTGACGTGTTTTTCCTCCTCTCTTTCTGCCTTAACCTCCGTTCTGCTGTTCCTCTCCTTACCTTCCTCTCACAGACAGTTATTAAGAGCAGAAGCCTCTATTTGCTCCATGTTTGCAGGCAATGGGCCATTAGTCTGTTGTGTGCAGGGCAATAAAACAAATCAGGCAGGGAGCCCAAGCGCCAAGTCGGCCAATCGGGACAATTTTCTATGGTTTGGTGAGCAGCGTAGATTCAGAAACAGTGGTCATGTTGCTCAATCCAGTACGGATAAATGTAGTAGCCTCACTGATGCAATAAAATGGATTTATGTTCAAAAAGGACAAGGCTTGTTGAGAATGAATAGATTGCCCCAAATTAGCATAAACAGGACACAGATGTTGATTAAAATAAGTCATTGAAGTTGCAAAGCAGTTTGTATTTGTATCTGCTTTTTTGGACTTTGCATCTACATGATACACCTTGCAAACTTGAGCAGAACAGCTTCACTGCATAGCTTGGACTAAGTTAACACCTTGGATGTTCACATATTTACTTATAAAACTGCTTGGAGACAAATGGACAGCTGGCAAACCAATGTCGTAGACTTACAGGCATGTTAGTTGCTCTGTGAGCGTGCTGCATGCTTGACTGTATTTTAGTCTTGGATAAACAAAGTTTTCAAACAAGTTTCCTTTCCACTACGATTTGGGGCCTGCCAAGTGTGTGAAGTTCTGCAGCTTTAATGATCCCTGTTGGGACACTGCTGTTGCAGCAGCAAGTGGTAGTCAAAAAGTACAGCAAAAAGAGAAGAGCAAGAGATATGAAAAGTGAAAATGGATGTAATGAACGTAGCACTCAGCAGTCCAAAATATAAAGAGTAAAATATGGAGATATAGATCTTCAAAACTGGGTCATGAAAAATATTAAAAGCGAAAAAGCTATAAAACCAAAAATGATTTCTGCCTCATCAAAATGTAAGATCCATACAAGCAGTGATTGACAATTTGCTTTTAAAAATTGTTAGACTAATAAGGGTACACAAACTAGGATCATGGGAAGGTTTTATTGTACATGTGCAAATACTGTATATGTATCTCATTCTTGTGAATCACAAGTGACATGACAAAGAAATCAACCTGCATGATGTGATTCATTTACACTCATTTGACATTTAAATTGACTCTTAAAATGCAAATGTGTCAAATACATCTCAGAGGAGATAATTATGTACCTTCTCCTGCATGAATTAAAACATAGAAAAAATTTACAAACGCACGCTTGAACGAAACTAAAACACAATTAAAAAGCTGCAGAGGGTATTGGGTAATGAATTATTTACTTATTTATTTATTGAAATGTGCCATGTTTAACATTTATTTAAAATAAGTTCCTTACTCCAAATTCTTCCAGTCTTTTATACTCAAACATCACGATGATCAGAGGACTGCACTATGAAACAAGTTAATGTAATAAAGAGCAAAATGTTGGTTAATTTCTTACTGGATAGGAGATCATGAAAGCACCACCTCACAACCCAGCAAAATCCTTGACAAAGTAAATAAAAACAAAAAAGTTTATGGACAATAACATGTTTTATCTCTTTGCTCCAGGTTTTTTTTCATGATTTTCTCTGATAATTGTCATGAGAAACTGCTTGGTTGACCGAAATGCTCATGAAACCTTAAAGACTGATTGTTCTAAAGCTTGTTCCTGGTAAGTGTTGATGATCAGATTTTTAAAGTAAATAAACCATTATTAATTGTTGAGTAAGTGTGATCATTTTATTATTTAGAGCAATCCTAATCTAAAAATCAATCAAAATCACGTTAACTAAAATACTTAAAAGCATAATATTGTCTCACCTGGTCCTCATTGTCTCTCCCCAGGTGTTGTCATTTCTCCCTCATCAGTTTTCCTATAAAGCTTCTGTCCTGCTTCTCATTGTTGTCTGTGCATTGTGCTGTTCATGTTCCGTCGGGTCCTTCCTGAGATTTATTTCTATTGATTAATTTTGCTGCATCGTCAGCCTTTCGTTTTCTTTTATTGAAGAAATAAGTTCTTTATTTTACCTTTGAGTTCTCTGAGTTTGGTTCTGCATTTTTGGGTTTTGCTGTTTATACTAAACATGATAATTAAGACACCAACATGATAAAATGCCACAAAGGTAAACTGTCAGATCAGTTTGTACAACAACGGACAACCTTATCAGGTTACACATTCTCTTTTATTGATTTTTTTTCTTCCAGATCCGTGAAAGTGATCAGTCTTCTGATGCCATTTTTGACAATTTTAGACAAATCTTCAGGATTACTAATTCAAAAGCTTACTTTGCCAAGTTGCCAGTCAGCTGTGTAGTTTCGCCACTTACAGTGTCAATTGTTGGGATTAATTGATCTTGATCACTACAGACTTCAAGATCTTGTTTCACTGATTAAACTGTTCCTTTAAGCACTGAGGTAAATATTACATGCTGCATATGTTGAGAAATTGAATGTTGCCAAAATGTTGTTGCAGCTCAGGCTTCATTTCCTTTTCCTCTGCAATGTTGAATGATAGTATAATTATGACTGCAACAGTGCCGACTGCTTTCATGATTAATTACTGTAGTGTGTACGGAATGCATATAAAATGTATATAAATGTGCATAGTGCTTCTGCATGTGGCAGGAGCTTACCATGCTTGTGTGATCATACAGGCAAATTAAAAGGGTTTTGTATGGTTGGTGCACAGCAACAGATGTTTGTCTTTTTTTTCCTCTGTTTGAGTTTTGCACATGCATTTGTATAGACTCTTCTGTTTGTCAGTGTAGAAGAAAAGGGAGATAAACAAGTTGTAGTTAAACAACTGCAGAGTAACACTGTGGAAGAATCACTGACAATGATAATACATACATAAAAAGAAGCTGTCACACATTGTAAGTGTCCTTCTGTCCGAGGCATTATGCTCAAGAAGAACAAGGAGTATATGTTGCAGTACCGGACTGCAACATATACTGTGTTGCTGTCTTTTGTTTGCACTTTGAATCCTAATAGCAAGCCATTTCCCATTGAAACAGCATCTTACTTTCCTAATTTAATTAGTCTCTGAATGATACCGGATATTACAGAAGGAAATAACCATTTCATTGTAAACTAATTGATAATTGGTAAGGTTCAAAAGGCCAGTTCCATTTAAACTGTATGACAAAGTGGTAGGATGGTTCACACATTGCAAAGCTGGCTCCTTTGTTCAATACACACACTTTATAAAATTTTAACAACTACATTCTTGCATGTAGCATTTCACAGCACAAGATTGGTGGAACCAGCAAGCGATATCCAAAAGATGAAAGATCATGTATTTTGCTCCCTGTGCCTTGTAAAAGGTTATGTGCTGCCCAGTCAGCCATTGTTTAAAAAAATCTAAGCTTTTGTGTAAAGCCATCATAGTGTTTACAAGTAGGTGTATGTACAAAGAATGGAGAAAAGGGAGGGGAAATGTCAGAGAATGTCAAATGCCTGCAGGCTTTGTCCATTGTATTTCTCCAGCTGAATGTTCTCTCCAGGGATGAGGGTCCTGGGCAGGGTGACTGTGGTGAGCCAAGGTCACACTCTTTGGTGACTGTATTAAACCAGTGGCAATGTAGCAAGTATTGATTAAGTGACATATGAATAAATGCATGAATGACAAGATGATTTATTAATTGTTGACTGACAAATGAAGAAAAATCTTTATTTATAGTTCAAAGGGTGACACAACTGATAGACCAATGAGGCAAAAAAAAAAAAAAATTACTGCAAAAGAGGGTGAAAAAGGGATTAAATGAAGGTTAGTTGAGAGGTAAAAATAATAAAGCAGTTTAACCTATGACACTTTGACATCTATTGTTTTAGACTAAATTAATAAAAACAGACACAGACATTAATGCATACAGTATACTGAAGGAATAGGTTTAAATACTTGAATAAGGGATGAATGATTGAGTTATGATTAGTGGAGACTCCAAATCTGCAAGATTAAGCTTAGTATGTCTGTAAATAGGATTGTTATTCTTTGCACTTGAACATAACGTCCAAAATCAGTTTTTAATTGACTTAAAAAAAAAAGCTGTCAAGAGTTGAATGGTTGAAAATCACTGAAATGCAGATAATTAGAGCTTAGGAAGGAGATGGTCAAGGAGCTCAGGACTTTAATCAAATTAAACATGAAACTAGATATAACTGAAACATGAACAAGACTGAAGATGCAGAGATAACACAAGTAAATGACAACAACAGGAGAAAAACCAGTATGCATGCTGCGGGAGCAAGTTACCACTGACACCAGCTGTGGTGTTAAGAGTTGAGACCAGGTGTGTGGGGAAGCTGAAGCAAGACTAAAGGAAAATAAAGGTCAAGAATGAAGCCCAAAAACTAACTAAAATAAATAACTGTGTTTTGATCTAATGAAGTGACTACATTTTTTTTCAACGTTAAAACATTAATTCTAATAACCTTTAGTTATGTCGAACAGAGCATAATCAAAAAACAAGAGTCCATGCGTATATAGAAGAATAAATGGGTGTGGGACATGAATTAACGAATGGCATTTAAAGTAGTCAAAAAAATAAACTGAAAAATATACAGTAATGACATCACAAATTGTAAACCAACCACTAGGGAGCACAAGAATGTGTATCTCGCGCGTTAGTCTCAAGCTCAGGTAAATGGTGAGGGTTGTGTCATGAAGGGCATCTGAGGTAAATAAAACAAACGTAAATTAATGTAAAGAGATTGAAAGAGAAAGAAGCGTAGCGATCATAGAAGCTGGGAAGGATTATTGAGGTGAAGTTCAGAAAGCTCTGAAACTAATGAATAAGGGGAAGGCTGTAAGACCTGATGACACACCAGTGGGGGTTTGGAAATGTCTAGGCAAGATGACAGTGAGTTTTTTGACTCAAATTTTCAATGGCATATTTGAGGGTAAGAAAATCCCTGAGGAATGAAGAAGTGTGCTGGTGCCCATTTTTAAGAACAAAGGTGATGTCTAGAGTTGTATCAACTACAGGGGAATTAAGTTACTGAGTCACAGAGTTGTGGAATCTAGACAAGACGTGACTATTTGTGAGCAGCAGTATGGTTTCATGCCAAGAAAGATCACCACAGTAACTATATTTGCTTTGTGGATGGAGAAGTACAGAGAGGGTCAGGAAGAACTTCAGTGTGTTATTATGGATGTAGAAAAAGCATCTCACAGGGTGCTTAGAGAGGAGGTGTGGTATTGCATGAGGAAATCGGGAGTTGCATAGAAGTACCAGTATATTAGACTGGTACAGGACATGTATGAGGACAGCAGGACAGTGGTGAGATGTGCTGTAGGAGTGACAGATAGCTTCAAGGTGGAGGTGGGAGTGCATCAAGGATCGGCTCTGAGCCCTTTCGTGGATTCCTGCCTGACCTCATCTGTTAGTCGGTCCATCACCAGAGCAAACAGATGAGGTCAGGCAGGAATCCCCATGAACTATGTTTGCAGATGACATTTTGATCTGCGGTGCGAACAGGTGGAAGAGAACTTGGAGAGGTGGAGGTATGCACTTGAAAGAAGAAGAAAGAAAGTAAGCAAGTGTAAGACAGAGTGCATGTGTGTAAATGAGAGGGAGGCTGGTGGAACAGTGAGGCCACAAGGAGCAGAGGTCACACAGGTGCAGGACTAGTATTTGGGGTCCACTGTCCAGGAAAATGGGGAATATGGGAAAGAGGTGAAAAACTGAGTTCAGGCAGTATGGAGTGGATGGAGAAAAGTTTCAGGAATAATTTGCGACAAAAGGGTGGCAGCAAATGTCAAAGGAAAAGTTTACAAGACAGAGGTGACACCAATTATGTTGTATGGTCTGGAGACAGTGGTATTGATAAAAAGATAGGAAAAAGAACTGGAAGTGGCAGAAATGTAGATGTTGAGGTTCTTCTTAGGAGTGACAAGGATGGATAAGATTAGGAATGAGATCATCAGAGGTACAGCACAGGTTGAACAACTGGGAGATAAAGTTAGAGATCAGACTGTGATGGTTTGGACATGTCCAGAGGAGAAACAGTGGGTAAATTGGTAGAAGGATGTTAGAAATGCAGCTGCCAGGAAAAAAGACAAAGAGAAAGGCCAAAGAGAAGATATGAAGATGCAGTTAGGGAGGACATGGAGGTAGTTGGAGTGAGGACAGAGGATGCAGAGGACAGAGTGAGATGGAAGAAGATGACATGCTGTGCCAACCCCTAAAGAGGGAAAAGCCAAAAGAAAAAAAATTACATCACAAATTGTAGGAGTGACTAATCTATTAAGTGATTAATAAAAATATGTTGGACCAAAAACATTCATTTCATACCATTTATTTAATGTTGCCCAAATCCAGCACCTCTCCATACACGCTCTTTCCATTTCCTCCTTTCCTTACTGTGCTAGCAGCGGTGAGAAATTGCCTGTCTTTACTCTTTTGATTTGTTTGTTTGTGGGGTGCTAATTGATGACTTAATCAAATATCCATTAAAGCTTCTCACACAAAAAGACTAGTGACGGTATTTGCCAGTAATACTGTTGTGCTTAATATGCATTAGCTTGTCTATCACATCACCATTTCCTTTACCGTTAACAGGCCGAGGCACTGTTCCAGCTTTTATAATGTGTCATGCAGCTTTGGAACCCCAACACACACACAGACTCACACACTCCTTTTTACTAAAGCGCAACAAAAAACACTGTGTAGAACACCATTAAAAAATATAATTTAATATATATGACAACTCCACAAAAAGCCCTAACTCTTTCAATCCTGTTTACAAATTTACATTACTGTTGTTTTCTGTATTAGTTGGTGCATTCTCAAATACATTTAGACATTGCCACAATCTAATACGGTGATATGATTGGTAAGTTTCTAAATTGCCATCTCAAGCCCAAAATATGGAAGAAAGAAAGAAAAGCAAGGATTATCAGAGGTCAGTGTTCAGATAAGTTGTACTTTTGTTTAGGGTCAGTGTCATATGTGTGTAAATATAAGGTTTAAGTTAATTCAAAATGCTGGGAATCTCATTGTAGACACTAAAATGTTACAAACAGGAAACTGTCCTGTATGCTTTAGCAATGACCGGTACAACTTTCTATTTGTTGCTATTTTAAATTTATAACATTACGAGTGATAAGTTGTCATTTTTACATTCCAGTCATACTTAATGAAAGAGATGCAACAATTAAAATGCTTGTTGTACTTGTTAAAAAGTCTTTGAGAGGCAAACTGACCTCCTTAATTTCTACTAGTAATAGTTTGTATTTCCTTCATCTCATTCAAACCATTTCTCTGGAATAAGCACATTTTTCAGCAATTTCTGAATTTACTTTGATGCTCTTCACTTTATCATCATCAACAGTCTGAAATGTAATTTTCTGCTTTGCATTTGCAAACCATAACTGCTAAAATAAAGTTATGGAAAATCTCATTTTAAGGCAACACGGTGGCTCAGTTGGTAGAGCTGCTGCCTGTCAGTGAGAAGGTCACTGGAATGAATCCTGGTCTGGGGGCCTTTCTGGGTGCATTTTGCATGTTCTCTCCGTGCATGCGTGGGTTTTCTCTGGGTACTCCGGTTTCCTCCCACAGACCAAAAACATGCATGTTAGTGTAGTGGACTAAGCCTACGTCGAAACCCAGTCTAAGGTCAAAACTCTTGACCTTTAGAACCTTGTGGGACAGAAGCTGTCATTTCATGTATTTGACTCCATAAATACAGGTTCACCCATCCTGAGACTTTCTTTCTTGAAGATTCAAGTGAAAAGAACACTCTCTTTTTATTATCATTACTATCTTACAAATGTTGATAATCAAAGTGTCTTAGTTCAAACCATTTTAGATGTTGCAGTGAACTAATCAATTTTATTAACTGAGTAATGATTTTATTCTCATGTTAAATGCTGTTACAAAGTTTATGCAGTTTCTGATTTCTGCTTTTGAATGAGCAAGTGTGTGCGTTCCAAGGTTGGACTCAAACGAAAAACAAGTTGTTATGTTAAAACTGTCATGTTTTAGAATCCTCTCAGACGTAAATAGAGATGTTTTGCACCTGTTTCTTAGACACGTCAAAACAGAATCCTCTCGGTCTCTGAGAACATTTCTGAGCTGTCTCATAACAATTCTCGCTGTCTCTAACCCCTTACGTCACAAAAACACACCCCTTCTGGTCGATCCTGACCAATGAAAAATCCCAAAAAGTGAACCGGGAAAGAGTCTTTAAAAGGTCAGTACTTCCTGGTGGACACAGACTCAGAGACTCACAGAGTTTTCGGAGAGTTCGAGAGTTCAGAGTTCTGGAGTTCTGATGGAGTGCTGTGGGAGTTCCTGGCATGACAACAAAGCTCTTCCGAGTTCCATGGGATTATAACATTTTCCACTGAGGTGAATGTGTGTCGAACAGAGCCTCGCCACTACTTCTGACGGGCAACAGCCATTCTAAGGAGACGCTGGACCGGTAGCGTTAACGGAACACCATATCTGCTGATTATCATCAGAGAGGTAATGGGTCAAGTTTCCTACCAAGCGTACCGAGGCGAGCTGGGCTTCTGATGGAGAGTGTCGGTTCTGGAAAACACTTAATTTCCCTCACACACCATCCTTTACTCCCCCTAAACTTCTTTCCATCTTTAAACTTTCCTATGAAGTAGAAATTCTCCCAGATATTTAGAAATGTCTGTGTAAAGTGCTTATTCACATCCGTGTGGGTAAAAGTCATAGTTGTACAGTTTTATAAATGTCTGTTGGTGCAGCAACGGAGAAATCATGGCCGTATGATTTTTCCTGATTGATTGCTTTGTTGTTATTTTCATAATTTGCCAAATTAATGTAAATGTTTGATGTTAAATTTGATTCTGTAAATAAATGACCGCATTCATTTTGATGGGTCAAATTTAAATGACGTCTCCCGTTTGCATTTCCTTAAATTCAGTGCACGTTTTATTCAGTCCAGAAAAATGAGGAACTCGCGTTAAATGATGAATATATCCCAGCATCTGTTCATCTACATTAGGCTGATTGGTAACTAAATTGTCCCTAGGTGAGTGAGTGAGAAAGTGAATGGTTACTTGTCTCTATGTGGCCCTGTGATGGACTGGAGACGTGTCCAGGGTGTACCCCGCCTCTTGCGCAGCGCTAGATGGACGTGGGCACCAGTGACACCTGTGTGGGTAAAGCGGGTAAAAATAATGGATGGATGAAATGCTCATTTTAAGTTATAGAAAATAAATAAATGAGACTCAAAAACATATTTATTTGTAAAAATGGATGAAGCATGACTTTTCATCTATACTGAAACAGAGCAATAACAGCTCAAATGCCAGAACAACCAGAAGCTCCAGGATCAGGATACAATTTTGACATGTGAACATCTAAACAGCGAGCCATATGCAGTGGTTTTACTATGCAAGCTACAAGTACAACTATTGAAAATATTATGCACAAATGTGAATTTATGCAGAGTAGTCAACAATGAGCATATTTCTGCTGTAAGTTGTCGTCAGGATTTGCTCTAATGGGAATGAATTTAGCTATAAAAGATGCCTAGTGTTGACAGCAGTGTACACAAAGAAGCAATAAATTATGCCTTTTGCAAGTGCAAACATTCTCCATAATATCCATGAGTCCGTAGCATTTTCATATTCATTAGGATGAGAGTTGTGCATTCCAACTGTTTTTGTGTAGCATGCAAATGAGGTAATATTTCAGTTCTGACTCATAAAGTGTGACTGCAGGTCTGTCAGTTTGCAGACCTGGGCTGTGGAGCTGTTTGGTTTCTATTCAACTCATATTGTACATGATTAAACACAGACAATTTCATAATTATTTAAAGCAGCAGCTTTGCCAGAGCGGCTAAACTGCTGCAGTCTCATTCACGTACTCAGTGTAGAGAAAGGAAAAACACTAACCCTGTTGATTTGATACTTTGCATTCAAATTTTCAGATCTTTTCTAGCAAACAGAATTAAAATGACTGACTAAGGTGCCAGTTAATAGAAATCACCTCTATGATTGGTTAAAATGTCTGGAAATGCAAAATTATAAACTTGATGGGCTTTCCAGTAAGTAAATAAAAATAAGAAAATGAAGAATATTGTTTTTAATTCTAATCAGAAATGGCATGTTATGTCAATGGGACCTGAACTTTTATGCCACTGTGACCTGAACACTCAAGCATCCATGATTTTTCCATCTAATTTTCTGTTTAAGGCTGAGAGGTTGGTGACTTTTTCCAAAAGCATCAGAAATGACACCAGCTATTAAAATCCACCACTGAGTACAAGTGAAAAAGACTGAGTAGAGTTATTTTATTTGCATTTTTATGAAAGGACATTGATGGATGGATGGGTTTTACTCCTTATATTTTCACATTTTCAGCCCTTTTCATGCTCAGTTGGTAAATAAAAGGACTAGGCAAGCCTCTGCCCATTTAATATTGCTGATATTGCGTTAGTCAAAGCTGGCACTGGAATGACCTGTGTAACCTTACATCTCAACTGGGGCAGGAATGACGAGCCAGGAAACATAAACTGTTATTTAGCCAGGTGCAGCATGATGTGGTGGTGCACAAAGTGCAGCCGTGTGTCACTGAAACCCAAATATCTGCAAGGTTTTATGCTTGTGCTTGTATTATACTGACATCAAGCTAGTTTTGAGAGGTTCAATCATTTTAACTACCTCATCATAAAGCAATTCTTATGATTTGTTCTTCAAATTTAATGTGACACTCAGTTTTTATGGGGACAAATTAAATTATTTTGGCTATGGCAAATTATGCCAAAGTTAGTCGTTCTGTTTTGGTTGGTTCTAATTTCAGATTGAAATATTTTCTCATTTGTTTGTTTGTTCAGCCTTTTACATATGAAATTGTGAATATGAAAACTAGATAAATGAGAGAAAAGGAAGCAAATCCACACATGGGCAAAAACAAAGTGAAGGTTTTAAATATCAGAATGTGTTGACAATACTCAGCTGACGTGATTAATAAAAATTTAAATGAATGTGCTCCTATCCTAAGGACCTAACATGCATATGAGATCTGCATATGGGATATACTCTAATGAGTTAGTATTATCTAGAAAGTTGTGTGTCCTGTGTCTGTAAGTATGTTTACATCTCATAGGTGTGTTAAAGTGAGGATGATTGTTGCTAAGGTCTTCTCACAACAGGCAAAAATGGTTCCTATTATCCTCACTGTGAAAGCATCGTTCCAGTGTGTATGGGCATCACTGTTGGATAATTTTCCTCCTCCAAGAAATCCTCTTTTCATTGATGACAAAAGTCCCAACATGCCACAGCAAGGTCTAATGGCCACCATGCATGATAAAACTATCTTCCTCTTGTTTCTGAGGCAGGGACGTGGAAAAACTCTGCAATGTTATTATCATTATTTTTATTTATGTGTTTAGTTTTTCAAGGATCCGACACCTGGAAATGCTACCTTATTCCCAAGTCAAACTGCTTACTAGGGTTTAGTCACATGTATTTGCTCTGAATGAGCTTTGAAAGAGCAATGAGTCCTGGGACTCACTGGTGGGAAGGAATTGACCCGAAGAAGGCTACAAGCTCGGTCTGGCAGTGTGACTACAATATGTGATTGTTTGGAATCACCAGTGAGACATACCAGCAGAACTATGAAGGCAGACATGGAAATTTAAGCAGAGGCTGCCTAACCCAAAATAATTGTGTCATCTGAACATGGCTTCCTCACTCTGCCTTGAACTGGCCAGCTGTCTCAAACGTCTCCTGGTTGTTTATGTGAATGATAAGCTCTGTCCCCCACTCCCCTATCGCTCCCATCCTGAGAACATCTGTGGCTATGTGTCAGAGTTGAACGGGCTGATAGACACTGTGCCATCTTTATCAGGACTATGGAACATTCTGGCAGTCTCCACGGGCAATTCACTGCCCTTGTCGACCTCCTCATGCATAAATGTATTATGTTGTCATCAGTATGTTGCTGTTTATGTGCTGAGGTCATTAATTTTTGCAACTTTCACACTGTGTCCTGTCTAGGACACAGTGCGAGATTTGATTTTTTTTTTTTTTTTTAACACCTACACTCCCTCTCATGTTTCTTTTCCTTAGCTGAAAAATAAAAGGCTGTGCCTCTCACAGCCGGCGGCCTCAGTCACCTCTGTCTCCCCATGTTTGTTTGTTTATGATTCTCTCAGATGGGTTGTACTGAAATGTAATTTTGCTGAGCTTTGTTGCAATGACACAAAAGCCTGATTCTGACTGTCTTCTTAAAGATGAATAAAAGTTGCTGGTTTTTATCTGTTTAGGTTTCCAAACGTAAACTTTCAATTTTTATTTATTTTATGCTCCTATATCATTGTTCATATCAAAATCATGAAAAACTAATGATACAATTTGCACTTAAATATAAAATTATTGTTTGCATAAATAAATTACTTCTAGTTATTAAGCTTGGGAGAAAATTTGTTTTGTTCCTATCTAAAAAGTTAGGTATACATAAGCATATTAATTAATAAGGTGGATTTTAAGGTTGATACAGAATTAACAACCTAAAAACATGAACCTTTTTATGCTTCAGTTATATCCTAATGAGTCTGTTTCATTCTTTTTAAAGGACATTTAAAAAATTGAGGACTACTGTCTACATTTGTCATTACCAACAGGAAACATATACTTTTGTGCTGGTCAACGTCCTGAAAAAACATTTTTCAATAGCAGAAAAGTGAGTTCCTAATCCTATTTCCTATTCCTAATCCCCATGTTGGCTGTGCTCCATAAAATAACAAACATGGATGGAAACAAGGTGCGGCCTTGACAAAGTCAATGTGCATGTCCATAGGGTTGTGTTTGTGGAAGAGAAACTCTAGCAGGACCCCGAGGAGATCTTCAAGCCTGCACCTTATCAACAGAAGAGCTGCAACTCACATCAGTGCTGATAATGGAGCTCACTACAAGTTTACAGCTTATAGTTTTATAAAAGCCATTCATCAGCAATGTTCAGGTTTTAAAATTGTTAAAGACGGGAGCTGGCTGCGGGCCACTGGCAAGCAGATTAAACTATTCCTTTGACTGATATTGAAATCACCAGGGAGACTCTCTTGAGAGCTGCTGGCCCAGTTTAACCCAGTCAGAACCGGGTCATAATTTCATTATAATTCCGTCTCTGAGCAGATCAAATCCATAAGACCAGTCTAAATAGGAAATATCTTAACAACTTGTGGACACCGGATCCGGAAACCCCCTCCAGCCCACATCTTTACCCCCGACTCGAACCTCCCTCAGAAGTGGCAACTCATACTATCAACAAATCAATGAGATGTCAATTAAGTTTTATCAATTACATTAAAAAGGCAGGAAAAGATTACAATTTCACAGCGCTGGACTCTACACAATCCTGTGATGCATTCACAGAACCGGAAGAGCCCCGAAGTCCCGTGTCATCACTCATTTATGGGGTCCTAGACTCCACCTTTCACAGAAGGGGAGCTCAGCCTATCAGTGTATGAGGGGGCATGACAAAGTGTGGTCTTATGTGTACTGACGTGTTAGGGAAAACATGAGACGGTGATTCAAAGCCTTCCTATGTGATGTGGCAAGCAGATTAAACTATTCCTTTGACTGATATTGAAATCACCAGGGAGACTCTCTTGAGAGCTGCTGGCCCAGTTTAACCCAGTCAGAACCAGGTCATAATTTCATTATAATCCTGTCTCTGAGCAGATCAAATCCATAGGACCAGTCTAAATAGGAAATATCTTAACAAAATCAATAAAAATGTGTTGGATGACCTGTTCTTACAAAGCATAATCTTCTTCATAGTCATATTTATTTTTCCTTTAGTTCTGCAACATTTTCTGTCAAACAATTGAATAGATTTTATTTTGCTGGTAACCATTTCCTCAGTAACTAAGGAACCAATTTATGACTGGGTGCATGAAAAGTACAAACAGTGAAGACATATTGGCCACTTAAAAAAGAAGAAGTAGAAAAACATGGTTCCCTTAGGAACAAACAATGTTTAGACATATGTATATATATTTACATGTACATGTGCATGTGTATATACATGTATACGGATGCTAGGTGTATATGTATGTATGCATGCATGTATATATATATATATATATATATATATATATATATATAAATAAGACGTCCGTCCATCCATCTAGCCAGCCAGCCAGCCAGCCAGCACTGGACACCTTTCTCACAATCCTTTGCATAATTACATTATAAAACCTTCCATTGGTAACTTACGCTGATTTAAATTAATTTTGGATCATTAAAAAAAAAACCTCTACGTGGATTTATTCAAGGAAAAGTTAGTTCTGGCTCTCTGTCAGTGCTAAAAAATGACATGAAAGAGAAGATAACAATTGTAGAGTGATATGGGGCTGGATATATATTGTTAATTATTAGTTATGAGTTAAGCTCATAAGATATGCATGTATTATGCAAATAACCTCGTTGTGTGGGCACCACCTCTCTTGGAGAGGAAAAATTAGTCTCTATTTACCCCCAAATAATGTAAACTGAAACGTGAGTTCTTTTCTCATGTTTAAGGGGAATCAAATCAGTTAATTCACACAGATATGCCAAAATAATCACAAACTCAGTTGATTTTATGTATTTTTATAAAAATAATAATCTGTGATATATGTGATGAAAATTATGCATGACAAAATTAACTGACCATCAAATAGCTTTGCATCAAAGGTCTAATTCATTATTCAAATTAGTGAAACTTAAAAGGCAGATTTTGGATTGGTTCTGTTTGTGAAGTAGTTAAAAATTGTGTCTAAGGTGAGCTAAGTTTGTAGTTGGGATGTAGGGTCACCAGAAAGGCATTGAAAAGTCTGTTTTTTTACTAGGATGAGTTGGTCAGGAATGGTTCCAACAGCTGCTAATGATATCGGCAAGGCCTGAGATGCTCCGATGACTGAGAGGCGGACGTCTCCTCAAAGTTCACCTGTCATCGGTTAGAGGGACGAAGGTCCAGCCACTGGCTCTGAAGTCAGCTGGGATTTACCACTCTGCGGTGTGATGGTTGCCTGGTATAAAGCTCTCAGGTTAATGCCTGGTTCTGGTTCTGGTCAGGTGCTAGGTAAATTCTATATCTTTCACCCTGAGACGTCTGCAGAAAGGATGCTCCTCTCCTTTCTGAGTCAAGCGCAGAAGCTGGGTTTCTTCTCTCCCCAGTTCTGAGCTCCAGTGTAGTGTGTAGACTTCGGAGTCTCTTCAAAGCATGAGTTTTCTCCAGAAGTTTTCTTTGACCAAGCCTCAGTGAAGTGTGATGAAGAAGAAGTTGAAGAAGAAGTGAAACTTAACTGTGTGTGTGTTTCAGAGATGAAGGTCCACCTCTTGGAAGGGTGGCCCTAACTCTTGGCTTTGTTTTTTATAAAGGCCTCTTAAATAAACCTTTAGTCCCTTTCTCTGCCTTAAAAGTTTTTCTTTTTAAAGGAGAAAATAAGACAAATGATTATCTTAAAGAAATATTACTTAAAACACACATTTTCATGAATAAACATTCAGGTATGACATATTTTGAATCAATAACATGCAATGTTCCACCAAAAGGTGTTGCTGTTCATCTCCTGAAAAGGAATGTCATTAAACAAAGAGGTCCTTATGGCGTTATCTTCATGGGAACCAATTCTGTGAGTAATACTCCTTTTTTGATAAAGGTGAAATATCAACGTAGCAAGTTCAGATGTTTCAAAAACTTCAAAGTCAGTTGAACAGAGGCTCTCATTAAAACGATCTGTCCGTTTCATGGGAAATGAGTTCATATTGGCATTGAGGTTAACACAGCGACATTATTTAAAAAAAATTACATTTACATTAGTGTCAACTGAGAAGTTTGTGAGCTGAGTTGAATATTTGTAAAACAATGTCTATTTGTTCCCAATGGAATAGATTAATCTTATTTTAACTGTTTCAAACACAAAACACAGGAATGATGTTTGTTTAAGGTGAAGTGAACTGTTTTTGTTTGTCTGAGCTGAGGTGAACTATTTCTGGTGGTGTTCCCCTACACAATAAAACAAGAAAAGAGGGAAAACACAGCAAAGATGAAGCTAGTTTTTTCCTGTCACACAGTGAGAAAACGATATAACTCAGTAGGGTCAGATCCAATCTCTTAATGTTTCACCTTTGAGTGCCCCACAGGTGGACGGACACATACCAGGCTGGAAGACACGCTCATACACAATGGGGAAAAGGACAAGGAAGGTTATAGCCTCGACACACAACAACACTCACTTGCTCAGGTCTTTGATTGATGACCCTGAAAGCAGCAGTAGATACCTACGCCCCCATGCACATATGGTCACATGCAACATGCAAATGTGAGAACCCACAGGGTAGAGGTCATTGAAATAAAGATGGGAAAAAAGAAACATTTTGTGATCAGATGTTCTTTCACAAGACAGCTGCTCACAGCTCATTTTTTAAAATGTTTGTAAAAGTCCAGGTATACTGATGGCTTTCGTGATATGTTCGAATCGATATTGTTGCTGTGCTTTTTTCACCCTTTTACTGTGTCTCGGCACCTATCAGGCAACGCCCAAGTCAGGGAGGGTTTTATTTTTTATTGCTGTCATGGAAACTGTGTGGGCATCTCGATCACACAAAATGATGGAAAGAAAAACAAGAACATAAAAGAGAGTTGCGTGTCTCTCCGTGTGTGTCAGTCTCGAGGTGTGTGTGTTTGAGTGAGAGTGAGTTAGGGGAAGAAGGGAAAGTCAGGAAAATAAAATCAAGTTGCTGCAGTGGCTCTTGTGGAAGTGCTGAAACAATTCAGTCACTAGACGCTGCCATGACGTCTGTCTAGTGCTGCACAAACAAACATTTCATGTGTTGTGAGATCTAATACTGCATCTCACATTATGTATTCAACAATTTTCCATCAGCAAGGCTGAAGTGAATAGATCAGATAAAAAAAAAAAGATTTTTATGTTCACTCTAATTGTTGTAATTCATATCACCAGAAGAAACACGAGTGACTTCATTCTTGGCTTGTTTTTCCATCCATTTCAGCTGCTTCGACTACCTCTGCCTGCATCAAATGCAACTTATTGTAGTTTTATTTTTGGGGTACTTTACAAACCCAACGGTCATGAATTTAACACACAAGCAAGAAAAATAAATATAAAGAAATTTATTTTAGTTTTGCCAGCCATGGTTGTAGCATATTTACATCAGAAGGCATATTGTGAACATATAATCTAACAAACACGGTGTAGATTCAGCAAAGAAATGTGACTGTCCTCCTAAAGTGCTTTTTTAATTCTGGGTCTAGATTAGACCTGTGAAAATCCTGAGGACAACACACACAGATGTATAATTTACAAGTGCTAAAAGTAAGAAATCATAAATGACTACTGTTGAGCTCTTGATGAGTTTAGGAATGAGCAGTAAAAGGTTTTTTTTTGTGTGCAGTGTTGCCTGAGGGAGACCCTGAATGATTTCCCTAATGGAAACTCTACCCCTAACTCAGACACAAGTCAATACATGAAAGGCACCCAGTAATACTACATTCTCTATACACTGTACCTATAACACTGCAAAAGCTGTGTTTATGTCGAACATTAGTTGATGAGGGGACCCTGCTTGAGAAAAGAGCACAACCTTAATGGGGAATAATTTCCTTTTCTTCCTGAAACACTTTATTGATTAGAATGATGGTCAATAATTGCTTTGGGCTTTCCTTGTTGCAGTATGATGTCAGAAGGGAAGGGCATCACATCAGAGTCACCATAAATCAAATTGCAACCTTCTATTTGGGCTCATGGGCTTTTCAAGTCTATTCATAAATAGGATGAAAGGCCGCATGCTGGATTTTCAGCATAGACTTGTCATAATTGTTTTTTTTTGTTGTGGTTGGTGTTTGTTATTGTGTTATTTTTCCATGTCTTCTTGTTTTTTGGGAGTCCTTGCATTTGTATTGTTTCTTAGTGTCTTCCTGAGTCAACAGTTTTTTCCTCAGTCATTCTTACTCTCAGAGTTGCATTCGGGCCCCAAAAATCTGATCCGACCCAGCCCCAGCCCGCAGTCATAATTTCCGAACCTCACCCAATCCGACAAATTAACAGTAATTACAGGTCTGAACATGGAAAAAAACCCCGACATTTTAAATTAGGTATTAACGGTCAGGGACACGCAGCTGAATAAAAGCGGCAGAAGATTCAGAGCTGAGTCTTTGTCCTTTCATGGCTAAAAAAAAAAAGAAGCATTTAAACCCTGTTTCTGCCTGCATACTTCTGAATTACTGAGACATGCTGACAGCTCTGACACACGTGTCTACTTTGGGATCTCACCTGTTTTGGCTGTGAGCATCCGCTGAGTGCAGCGTCTGAATGAACGTCCATTTGGGCGATGGATCGCTGCCTGGCAGTGCAGTCCCATCTGAAGCTTAACTGAACTTTTTATCTCTTTCAAGGCCAGTCAGCTCACGGTGAAATGGCTGCATGCAGCTGGTGGAAGTATGGCAAGCCATGGTACCATATAATCGGATCACGGCTGATACCTGACCTAAGTAAAAGTCCGAGACCGGCCCGGCCCGCCCATTAATCACATTATAACGACCCGTCCCGGCCTAATCCGGGTCGCTCTGGGTCGGGTTTTGTGTTAGAAATGACAGCGCTACCCTCAGTTAGCCATTTACACCTGCTCCTCAAATTCATTAGCCTCAACTGTAACTACACACCTGATTCCTCTCTGCCTACCTGTACGTCCTGCTCTCACTCCCTCTTCAGTCTGTCATACTGTTTGTTTACTTGTTATCTTGTTTGTCGGTTTCCTGCGTTCTCCTCAAAGTTTCGTTTTCTCTGATTTGTGTTTGTTTCCCTGTCAGCTTTGTCTTTTTTATTTTTTTGTGATTGAACATTGTATTTTGTGGTTATTTGTCCTTGTATTTATTATGTATCTTATCGTTGAGTCCTTACACACCAAATTCTGACCAAAGCATGACTGTGTTGTGATGAGCATCTTAGTTTGACCAACTAGTCTGGAGGCTTGAACTGAATAAAGCCAGAACAATGTAAGTACAGTAGTCCCTTGATACTTTGCAGTTCGACTTTCGCGGACTCACCTTTTCGCGGGTTTTCAACGTAAGATTGTGCTCGACACACAACTGTCAACTTTAATATTACTCACGTGATTGTGACGTATGGGATAAAAAGTTAACGGGAGCGGACGGGAGTGGAAACCAACAATAGGACAAAAAAACAGAAACAAAACAAACAAGAAAAAAAAAACCTTCAGACAAGCGCCACCATTTTGTAGTTTTCATTCAATAAGCCAATACTGTAACGCAAGTAAAAAAAAACTACACAACCCAGAAGCCAACAGTTGTTCCGGATGCTGCTTTCTGATGAAATTCATAGAACAGTAATGGAGGGAGCAAACACTAGTGGAGAAACCGATGTGGTAAAAATAGTTTTGGAACGCAAAGTCAGACGTAACAATCTATCTATTGAGCTCACAGAACTGGCAGGAAAGTCACAAATAAACTGAAGCTGAACTCATCCTTCAAGTGGTAGTAGTATCTTCACTGGTGAGTACCCATGTAAAATGTTGCAGTACTGTAAAGTACACATATGTATGTTGTTAAAATTACGTAGGTTTAAGAGTTTAGAACATTGTTAAAAACATTGCAAGGGTGTGGGAAGGGTTTATAAAGTCTTAACATGTATATAAATACTAAAATAAATATAACGTCCATACGTCGCAGATTTTCACCTTTTGCGGGGGTGTCTGGAACGTAACCCCTTGATAAGAAAGGTACTTTCCTTTCCTTTCAGATTTATAAGAGTCTATTCTTATATGGAAACCAATGTAAAACTGATGTACACTTTTTTATTACCTATGATAAAAATGATATTTTACAGTAATGCTGAACAGTAATTCAAACATTTGTTGTTATGATATCAGTGAGTACAATATCAATATCAAAGAACAACTTGCCTGCATTGAATCATTGTAAACACAGAAGAAAAAGTAAGGTAATTTGTGTTTGGTCAATATTTTTTGTTGTAGCAATGCTTCTTGGCAATCAATTTCACAACGCTGAAAAGCCTGTTTATTTTCTCTTTTTGTGTCCCTGCTTGGTGACAGATTTATTCGCATAATGTATTTGTAGGTTGAGCAGCAGAGGTGAGTATGTGGGGTTGTGTCCCTGAAAAATTTGCTAACTTTTCTCTGTCGATGCCAAACAGCTTATTCTGCTATTGACTGTTGTTTTGAGCATCTGGGAACCCCAGGTGCCGACAATCACTGACAGTTTTAACATTTAATTTCCACAACTCTAAATGTTTCTAGAGTGGGAGTGAGATTTTGCATTTATGAAAAATCTTTTTACCATACATTGTCAGTGCTGCTTTATTACACGGATCAGCTCAGACTAGGTGAAAAAGGACAATTTCTTGTTACTAACTCCCGATCAAAACATCCCAAAAAAACAGTTTTAATGGACAAAACAATTAGCCATGCATGTGCAAAATCAGTACTAAGGAACAAGAAGCTTTACAAAAATGTCTACAGTGTATCTGTATTTCTTTCTTTTAGACCACTGGAAGCCAATCAGTGCAGAACACATTCACAGTAAAAAGATGAAATGCCTACTCAGGTTACACTTTGGTTTTCTCTGCAGCATTTTGTTTATTAAAAGGTGCAATGCATCTTCTGTAAAACATTTTTTTTTTTTTTTTTTTTTTTTTTTTTTTTTTTTTTTTTTTTTTGATGGCCTCCCTTCTCCCCTTACAGCCATCCTCTCCACACCATTATTATTAAATATTTATTATAGTGACATTCTAGTGTAGGGTTTTTTTTTTTTTTTTTTTTTTTTTTTTTTTTTAATAGGATAGAAAAAAAGAAAAGACAAAGTAAGACTCCAAAATATAAGAAATATATACAAATAGAGCACACTTCAAAACACCCGGCCACTGTCTGTTCACCTGCAAAGAACATGACAAAACACAGCAACAAAATACATATGTATAAAGAACTTAAAATATTCATGGCTTTGCAGTAAGTTTCAATAAATATATATACCCATACCTACGCCTATATACATACATACATACATACATACACATGAATATACATTCACATACATATCTATATATCTACATATAAAGCCTACATAAACATCCCTGCTTCTATTTGTGTGTGGTTGTGAGCATGCATAAGTGTATAAGGCTTCTCTAATAGAACATTTATTAGTAATTGTGAAGCAGCAGAGACCCGACCCCCAAGACCAGAGGCAGACGAAAAAGCGGGGACCAGAGCCCAAGACCCCAGGAGGGACCCCGACCGCGGAGCCCCCAGAGCCACCCACACAGGGCGAACCACCCACCCACCCCCCAGAAGGGACCACAGGGGAGAACCGGAAGATCCCCACCAGCAACCACATACAGTGACCCCCCGGGGCCAACAGCGACAAACTCATAGGCCTCCGTCGGCACCCGCCACACCGATGTAGGTCCAGGTCCAGGCACCGAGGCCCGGGCACCGAGGACTCACACCACCCAGGCCAAGGCCTGACAGGGCCAGAGGACCCGAGCCCCACCAGGCAGACACCAGGCCGAGCCGACACACGCCCAAGCGCCCAGCCCCCGATACCAAGGGCCCCAAGCGCGCCGGCAGGCAAGGGCACACCCCACCAGGGGGCCGCGCGACAGGGGCGCGATGCCAAGCACCCCCAGTTGTATCAAAGAGGGGGCAGTCCGAGTCTCGGCCTAACAAATACCCATTCATACACATACACAATCACACTATCCCAACCTCAATCTCACATTCATTCACTCAAAGACATACAATAACGATACATTTCATTCTTATTCCCGATACACACTCTATACCCCCCAGGTCCAAGACATGTACCCGCCCTCTACAGGGGGCAGCCCATGCCCAAACCCAGGAGGTAAACCCATTCATTCTTGAGTGGAGAAGAGCCAATACCCCAGACCCGGCCCAGGCCATGCCCCGCCGACAGGACACCCCCCCACCATGAAGAGGACACGCCACCGACCACCCCCACACACCGCCAACAACCAAGCACGCACCCCCAGCCGACCGCCCGCCAGGCCCCGGCAGCCACCCTGGCCAGCGGGCCAACCATGGCACCCAAGAGCCAAGCTCAGGGGGTCCAAACAACCCCAGGGAGAGCACAGCGCCAGCACTGCCCATGGCAACCCCCAGACCCTGAACCCCCACATAGTCCTGGTCAACACCCGACGGCCTGCCCTTCTCCCGGACCCCACCCCCGGAATGGCAGTCAGGGAACTAGGTGGGTAGGAAGAGGAGAAAAAAATAAAATAAAATAAATAAATAACTAAAAATAAGACCCCGACACATACACCCCCACCCCTAGATGTGCTGTTGATGTGTGTTGTTGTATAGTGCCATTAAAAAGGAAAGAAGAAGGAGCAAAGGCTGGCAAGGTGCCAGTTTCCCCTCCACCCCAACTCTATCCAAACCCTAGTGTCTAAATGTAACCGTTGTAAGTGAGCACAGGCACAGGGGGTGAGAGTAAGGTCATCCCACCACCCATAGCCATGTGCCCACCTCAAATTCCTATATATGAATGTCATGAGGATGTTATGAATGAATGTCTAAGGTGTACAATAAAATTGAGTCCCAGGTGGCTATGGTCAACAAAGATGTAAAATTGTTGCAGCACACCCGAGCCCAAACAACCCTAAATGTATGGAATTGAAATGAAGAGGGTGGAGGTGCATGGTGAGGGATGGGGAGAAATAACTGTGAGAGCAAATGCTCCCACAGGGGGTCAGCTCCCCCACTGACCCAACAGCCCCCCCCCCCCCCCCCCCCCCCCCCCCCCC